>NC_085141.1:309889099-310197640 GCF_024139115.2 Armigeres subalbatus
CAATTGGTTTGTGCAGATTTGTGTTGGCTTCTTAAAATAATTTCCAAAATTGTCAATTCAAAATGTATGAGTTGTTACGCTTGACAGCGTGAGTAAAATACTATAAACTATTTAAAAATCCTCAAGGATGTTTATTGTTGTTTTGGTAGAGAAGCCTTTATGCAGGAGATTAGATTAAATGGTATTCGCGGCAATTAGATTGCTCCATCATTATCGAGTGTAATACAATTGTTAAACTGTTTAAAAAGACGTCTCAATATCTATGGAATTACGAAGTCCTTTTTCTACAAAGTCGTCAATAATCTTAATTAAAAATATTTCTCTAAAAATACGTTTTGCAACAAAGCGAGAGCTCAAACACTCATATTCAATTATTTAATAAAATCAACAATCAAACGTGTAGCAGCTAAGCAAAATCTGCTAGCAGACATTGTATTGCCTATGCATAATGAAATTCTATAGCACCATAGTCGCATAAAAATTCAATTACGCCCTCAACAAATGGTTCACCGGGCGGTTTTTACGATACCATCTGGAAGGTTTGTTTTTTATTACCGCCGAGTGTCACGCCACGTCATAAACCACGCACCAACAATCGTACCGCATTCCAATTGCGCGTGGAGGTCAATAAAACGCGATATGTCCCGGTCGACTTTGATGTTGCAATTCCTCCATAGCACAGGCAAACTGATGAACAGGAATCCAGGGTTCCAATCGTCGAAGCTAATTTCCATTTTTTTTATTTCAAAGATAATCAATTTTAAGCTATTGGGTGGCACAAGCTTTGCAAACCATGGAAAATTACGGCAGAGTGAAAAAGTCAACAAAAAGAAAGTTTGTGCGATTTTGCAGCAGTACGAAGCAGTAACGATTGCAGTAACGCCACTTCAGCTACAACAACGTTGATCGATGTAGTCACCGGAATTCCTCACCTCTAGTAACTTGCTTGCTGAAGAGTTCGTTTCCTTGATGATGGTACTTCCTTCGATAATAATCGAAAGGAGCAGTGGATTGAGGTACGAACGCGAGAGACAAGTATCAATTTTCCCTTTTTTATATGCAATTTCTTGGTTTGAAAAGAAAATGCCTTAACGATCCGCCGCTGGCTGCTGCCAGTTTTAGGGGAATGGCCTGAGATGCACCCGTTGAGCAATAAATTGTTCATTCTACGTTTTTGGGCAATCCGTCTAAAGCTGTAATTAAATTATTCTTCTGACATCAGCTATAATGATGGGGATGTACGACCTGTGGGATCTGCCTATGATGTGTTGGAGATTTACAAAGAGCCCTGATGAATATTCATAAAAATCTGCTTAAAACCGCAAGCAGACCCTACCCTACCGGAGTAGACGAAAATAGCTCAATAATATCAAATGTTGAAAAGATAGCAAAATGAGATATGGACATGATTTATATAAGATATAAAAGATCAGACGACAATATCAATAATTTGCACTAAAATATCATGAGGAGATCAAGTTATGCTATTTGTAAGAAGTAATCAATATCAATATCATATCAATCAAATCCATATCATGTTTTGTTATTCTGTTTATGGCTTCTGCCCGGGTAGGAGCACGCGCGCAGGACATACGATCGGCCGGCTGTAAAACAACAAAGCCCCTGGAGTTGACCAACTACCAGGAGAGCTGTTTAAACATGGTGGTGAGGCATTGGCTAAAGCGCTGCACTGGATGATTACCAAGGTTTGAGAGGCTGAGGTTCTGCCGCAGGAGTGGATGGAAGGTGTCGTGTGTGCCATCTACAAAAAGGGCGATAAGCTGGATTGTAGCAACTACCGCGCAATCACATTGCTGAACGCCGCCTACAAGGTACTCTCCCAAATTTTATGCCACCGACTGCCACCAATTGCAAGAGAGTACGTAGGGCAGTACCAGGCGGGATTTATGGGTGAAAGCTCTATCACAGATCAGGTGTTCGCCGTACGTCAGGTATTGCAGAAATGCCGCAAATACAACGTGCCCACACATCATCTATTTATCGACTTCAAACCCGAGTAGACGAAAATAGCTCAATAATATCAAATGTTGATAAGATAGCAAAATGAGATATGGACATGATTGATATAAGAGATAAAAGAACAGACGACAATATCAATATTTTGCACTAAAATATCATAAGGATATCAAGTTATGTTATTTGTAATAAGTGATCAATATCATGTGCCATTAGTTTGTTCTTATCCATAGCATATCTTGATATTTAAATGATATTTCGGTGCAATTTTTTGATATTGTTGCCTGTTCTTTTATCTCTTATATCAATCAAATCCATATCATGTTTTGTTATTCTGTTTATGGCTTCTGCCCGGGAAGCCGCATATGATACAATCGATCGGGACCAGCTATGGCAGCTAATGCACGAAAACGGATTTCCGGATTAACTGACACGGTTGATCAAAGCGACGATGGGTCGGGTGATGTGTACAGTTCGAGTTTCAGGGGCATTCTCGAGTCCCTTCGAAACGCGCAGAGGGTTACGGCAAGGTGATGTGTCTGTTATTCAACATCGCTTTGGAGGGAGTAATACGAAGGGCAGGGATTGACACGAGTGGGCCGATTTTCACGAAGTCCGTCCAGTTATTTGGAACGTAACTTTGAGAGGATGGAGGAAGCCTACATCAGACTGAAAAGCGAAGCTAAACGGATTGGACTAGTCATCAACACGTCGAAGTACATGATAGGAAGAGTTCGAATAGAGTTCGCCGCCGTACCAAACTGTCAATCTACAAAACGCTCATTAGAACGGTAGTCCTCTACGGACACGAGACCTGGACGATGCTCGTGAAGGACCAACGCGCACTTGGAGTTTTCGAAAGGAAAGTGCTGCGTACCATCAATGGTGAGGTGCAAATGGCGGACGGTACGTGGAGGAAGCGAATGAACCACGAGTTGCATCAGCTGTTGGGAGAACCATCCATCGTTCACACCGCGAAAATCGGAAGACTGCGGTGAGCCGGGCACGTAGCCAGAATGTCGGACAGTAACCCGGTGAAAATGGTTCTCGACAACGATCCGACGGGCACAAGAAGGCGAGGTGAGCAGCGGGCAAGGTGGATCGATCAGGTGGAAGATGACTTGCGGGCCCTCCGTAGACTGCGTGGTTGGCGACGTGTAGCCATGGACCGAGCCGAATGGAGAAGACCGCACAGGCCACTTCGGCCTTAGTATGAATAAATAATAATAATTCCAACGATTCAATGCATTCCGCCTGATTCACTGACGTAGTCTCTAATCAGCTCCATTTTTCAACTTCGAGACCCGAGAATTGACCGA
The DNA here is from genome assembly GCF_024139115.2 of Armigeres subalbatus. Classification (NCBI taxonomy): domain Eukaryota; kingdom Metazoa; phylum Arthropoda; class Insecta; order Diptera; family Culicidae; genus Armigeres; species Armigeres subalbatus. Next base: position 309,892,396 of record NC_085141.1, read on the forward strand.
ATGGCAGGATTGTGATCTATGAAATGGAAACGCATGCTGAGATGGATTTACGTCATCTGGTTGTGGAAACCGTATAAAAATATAGTTTCTATGACAAAGTGACGTACGTATCATAATTTGCTAAAAACTTCATTTGCTTTAAGGTAAGGGTATGCGATAACACACTTTTTCCTAACGAAACGAAACGAAAGAAATATAAAATGTCTATGTTGATTCGGATTGAAACGAAACGAAATATAGATTTACTTTCGAGACTTCGAAACGATACGAAATCAAGGTTCATTTATTTCGAAATTTTTCGAAACGAAACGAAATTTTAATTTGTTTTCGGCGGAATTTTTATTTTAAATAATTTAGTTTTACATTATGTACGCAATTCTGATTTCACTTATTTGAAGCCAAATAAATGTTTTGCGATCATTAGAGTTATAATAACAGAAGCGGCAGTCTGTGATAAATCGCTTTCATCTTTCAGCAATTTTATTGATCTTTCAACCCGTTCTGTATTTTTTTTTTGCAAATTCCATGCGAAAATCTAGAAATGTCCACAAATCTGCAAATAGTCAAAGAAGAGCTTAGCTTGCCTAACTACCCTAGTAACATTTTGGTTTTATACTGGTTTTATCACCCTCTTGTAGAGTGAATTATGGTCTTCAAGAGCGTTATAAAACTTAAAATGTTACTTGGGTGTACACTCCGTAGTTGCTAATCATGATTGACCGAGAAACATCAAATATGCACATCTCACCAATTAAATAATATTCTTGGGAAATGCAATTAAATTATTAATTTATTATATATCAATTAAAAAAGTTATTCTTATTGTAAACGTGATTCAGAGTTTCCAATTCATGACCAATACCTAACGATGATCATAACTGTCAATTTAGGATTATGAGCGGAAAATTAGTTTAACACTCATTGTTATAAGAGACCTAGGCTCGAATGGTTATATGATGACGAAGTGGAAGGATACTTGCCAACCAACGCTTCTTCCGAGCAGGAGTTAACTCTAACTGAAACTTTGATTGCTAGTGGCTTGAAGCAAATCTGCAATGTGTCAAATTCGAACGGAAGACTTCTTGACGCAGGTTTTTCCGTAACCGGACTGCGACAAACAGAACTCTCCTGCAAACCGCTGAATCGGAGTACGAAAATCTCGTGTCGTCTACCTTTCGTGAGTATGTTCACCGTGTACAAAATGAAGTTAAATCGAGCCCGTCAGCTTTCTGGCGCTTCATCAAAACCAGGAAAAAATCGCATGCGATTCCACTGTGAGTTTTGCCGATGTTACATCAAATGATATCGCTGAATCTGTTGAACTATTCGCAAGTTTTTTCAAGTCGGTGTACAATACGAACCCTCCATCAGATTCGACAGACCTTCTTAACTCTCTTCCATCATACAACATGAACTTTCTGTGCCCAACATTCTCCGTAGCTGAAATTTCCAAAACATTAGAAGCTGTTGATCCATCGAAAGGTCCAGGTTCAGATAGACCACCTCCTGTTTTCATTCAACGATGTGCTGACGTATTAGGATTGCCAGTTTGCATTTTGTTCAACATGTCGCTTGCGCTAGGAGTCTTCCCAGATGAGTGGAAAATATCAGCAGTTACTCCAATTCATAAGGCGGGTAGCTCCCATAATGTTGTTGAACTATCGTCCAATCTCAATTCTTAGTTGTCTGGCCAAAACACTCGAACAGTTGATGCATTAACGTATGTATGTGGCTGCTAAACCTGTTATCTCTGAGTACCAACATGGCTAAGTACGAAATCGCTCAACTGTAACATACCTGATAACCTACACTAACATGCTGAATTCTAACCTGGAGAAGAGATGTCAAGTTGACAGCATTTACATCGACAAAGACTTTCGATAAAGTTCCTCATGGATTAACTTTAAAGAAATTAGAACGTTTGGGTTTTCCTGACTGGATTGTCACTTGGCTGCGTTCTTACCTGATCGGTAGGTCATCCTTCGTTAAATTAGGCACTGTCTCATCCAATACATATCCTACGCCACCCGGAGTGCCACAAGGCAGTCACCTAGGGCCGCTGATTTTCATCATCTTCGTGAACGAAGATCATGCTGTAAGCTTCGATCTCATTGCCTCATGTACGCCGACGATTCGAAAATATTTCGAATTATTCGATCATTGACCGATTGTCTTGCGCTGCAACAAAATCTAGATGTCATAGCCAACTGGTGTTGTTTAAATGGTATGGAGATAAATGCGTCGAAATGCATCTCAATATGTTTTACCAGTTGCACAATCTATCTGCTATAACTTTCGTTACTCAGCATGCGGAAACGAACTGAAAAATGTGAGCTCCATAAAAGACCTGGGAGTTACGTTTGACCGCAAGTTGAATTTTAATAAGCATATTTCAACGAGTACTGCCAAGGCTTTCGCCGTACTAGGCTTCATGCACCGGAACGCTGCAGATTTTGATGACGTTTACTCCCTGAAAAGCGTGTATCGCTGCCTCGTGCGAAGTATACTCCAATATGCTGCGCAGGTGTGGGCGCTCTATCACGAAATCCAGATTACGCGAGTTGAAAGGGTCCAACGCAGTTTCGTTCGTTTTGCCCTCAGGTGATTGCCGTGGAATAATCCTTTGAGGTTACCGCACTCACTACGAAGAACGATGCCAACTGAAACTTGACTTGAAACCCTTCGACAACGACGTGGAGAATTGTAGAGGGTTTTTGCATTTGACATTATAAACAACCACGAGGACTGCCCTGAGCTCTTGCAGCAAGTTAACTATCATTTTCCAGCCCGTCACTCCCGCCAACGCCAACGTCAGCTCTTCCAGTCTGTCCGACACTCCACAATGTTTGGGCAAAACCACCCGCTTGAACGTTGCTTCAACTTCCTCAACGACATTGATTGGTTCGATTTTAATTGTAGTATAGCGATATTCAAAACTAGATTGAGGCAAATTTTTAGTTAGCATTTAAGTACTAAACCAGTCTGTACAGTTAATACTGAAGATGAAGATAAATAAATAAATAAATATTTATTGTAAACGAAGTTATTTTACAAACAAGACGACGAAAACTGTGTTTCAAATCAATCTAACGCAAGATCAATGTGCTTCGTTTAATAAGCTTTTATAACACTATCGATTCCGCATTAAATAATGTTGTGCTCTTCGATGCAGACATTAGCTTTATGACTTCGCGTTCTCCAACATTAGCTGGCATGATCAGCATCAATATGATCGATTGCACACTAGTTAAACAAATTTCTGCTACGCGAGGTAGATTTTTTTTTACTTCTCCCGGACTCGCTGCCGTCCCACTATCAATTCCGCATTCATATAGTGCAAATAGTGAAAAAAATATCATTAAATTTAATTTTGAATCTTGGAAACACTGAAGACGTTTTATAGAAGAAAACTTCATACGTATTGGTCGACTGAGAATGGGGTTATGTAGTAAGCGGTAATAGAAAAATGTGTATAACCTAAAGTTTACAACTTTAAGATTTTGTTCAACGGCGAGCCAAAATTTTTAATAATATAAAGTCTGGTTTAAGTTTAAATTTGTTTCGAAATTCCGCGGAATTCCGTTAAATTTCGGTAAAAGCTAGTTTTTTCTAGCGAAATTTTTGCAATTTAACGAAACGAAACGAAATCAAGAAATCAGATTTCGCCATGCTCAAATTCCGCGAAATTCCGCGGAATTTCGTTTCGATCCACCTGAAACGAAATTTTCCGAAATACCACATATGCTTACTTTAAGGCAATGCACATGGCGAGGTTTCTACTTAAGGTTCACACGTTTTGTACAGATTAGTTAATGAAAAGGGGCTGCAAAATGGTGGGTTGACATCAAGGAAGGAGCGCCCAACAGAGCTCTGGTCCCCACAAGTCCCTATCTCACGCTTCCACGGGTCGTCCGATGACAAAAGACCGCCAGCTAAGGGTTGTGTACTTAGCTGGTAGTGCAGCCTGGGCACTGTTGTCCTTCTGACATCAGTTAGAGTGAGATGGTACGCTTCGAGCGTCTGTTCACCAGGAGGTGCGGCTCAAACAGCGTCTGCCTGGTACCCAGCGGCTGATTAAGGAAATGCTGTATCGCGTCAGCTACACCTAAGGTGGCAGCCCCACCAGCGCGATGTAGGTAACGCGACCCCGGTAAGGTAGCTTACTGAAGCCTCTCAAATACCACGAAAAATGGAGATAGAAGAAAAAGAGAACGTTATTTTTGGCAACCGACCCGGCAACGAAATAAGGACTATGATTGGAAACTCGGTACCTGGAATGTCAGGACCCTAAATGAACCTGGACGAGTGAGCCTTCTGGCTCGTGAACTGCATAAGGTTGGAGTGAACGTGGCTGCTATTCAAGAAGTCCGATGGCCTAGATCCGGAGAACGTGAATTCCGAGCCGTGGACCCCAAGACCAATACTGCATTCAAGTATAACATCTATCACAGCGGCGGTGAAAAAGCAGAGCATGGAGTTGGTTTCGTAGTGATGGGCAAGCAGATGAAGCGAGTGATGCGGTGGAAACCCATTAGCGAACGAATCTGTGTGTTGAGGTTACGGGGCAAATTCTTCAATTACAGCCTAATCAACGTTTACGCACCGACAAACGATAAATACGACGACGTGAAGGATACGTTTTATGAATGTCTTGATAAAGCCTATGGAGAGTGCCCAAAGCATGACGTGAAAATTGTTATCGGAGACACCAACGCTCAGGTCGGTAGAGAGGACTTTTTCCGTCCCATAATCGGTAGGGAGAGCCTTCACTCCGCTACCAATGACAACGGCCTACGGCTAGTAAATTTTGCTGCTGCCAGAGGGATGGCCATCAGTAGCACCTACTTTGCACGAAAGAACATCCGAAAGCACATCTGGAGACACCCAAATGGTGAAACTTGCAACCAGATAGGCGCCATTTCTCGGATGTTATCGATGTGCGGACATTCAGAGGTCCGAACATTGACTCTGATCACTACCTCGTTGTCAGTAAAATTCGATCACGGTTGTCAACTGTATCGAACGAAAGATCACAGCGAACGATGCGTTACAATATCCAGCGATTGTCGGCGGAAGGAGTATCGGCTGAGTACCGCCAGAAGCTCGACGAACGGATAAGTGCAATCAACGTTTGCGACAACATCAACGATCTATGGGAGTCGATCCATGGAGCGGTGAGCACAACAGCACGAGAAGTGGTAGGCACTGCACAGAGGCGACCCAGGACGGGTTGGTTCGATGTGGAGTATCAGAGTGACAGACGAGAAGAACGTTGCCAGAAGCCGGATGTTGATGTCAGGTGCCCGATCGAATAGAGATCGGTACAAGGAAGCAAGAACAGCCGAAAAACGAACCCACCGCAGGAAGAAAAAAGAGTACGAAGAACAAGTTATTAGTGAGGCGCAGGAAAAAATGGAGCAGAACGATATGCGGAGGTTTTATGAGTCTGTCAATGGCGTGCGGAGAAAGACAGCGCCATCTCCCGTCATGTGCAAAGACCAACAAGGGAATTTGCTGACAGATAAAACTGAAGTGGCTGCCAGGTGGAAGCAACACTTCGAGACTTTGTTGAATGGAGGAAGTGACGGTGCATCGGTGAACAGAATAAATATTAGCGACGATGGACAAGCGGTGGAGTCACCTACACTAGATGAGGTTATAAAAGCTGTCAAAGAGCTGAAAAACAATAAGGCTGCGGGGAAGGACCAGCTCCCGGCTGAACTTCTCAAACATGGCAGTGAGCAGCTTTATGAAGTTCTGCACCATATTATGTCGAAAATATGGGAAGACGAGGAAATGCCTGCTAGCTGGTTGGACGGCCTCATTTGCCCTCTCTTTAAGAAAGGGCACAGACTGGAGTGCGCCAATTACCGAGGAATAACCCTCTTTAATTCGGCGTACAAAATTATGTCCCGTATTCTGTTCAACAGATTGAGACCGCTTGAAGAGTCCTTCGTCGGCGAATACCAAGCGGGTTTTCGTGGGGGCCGATCAACGACGGATCAAATGTTTACCCTGAGACAAATCCTTGATAAATTCCGGGAGTACAACTTGCAGACACATCATCTGTTTATTGATTTCAAGGCGGCGTACGATTCAGTGAAACGGAATGAATTATGGCAAATTATGCTTGAACATGGTTTTCCGGCGAAACTGATACGGCTGATTCGTATATAGAGATGTCGCAAATTAATCGATTACTTCGATTAATCGATTCATCGTTGTGATAATCGATTAATTTTGAATCGATTACTATACAATGATTAATCGATTCAATAATCGACAAGAATCAAGAATAATCGATTAGTAACTAATCGATTAATCAGGATTTTACGACATCTCTATTCGTATAACGTTGGACGGATCGAAATCAATTGTAAGGGTTGCGGATGAAATATCGACGTCATTTGTTACCTTAGATGGATTGAAGCAGGGTGATGCACTCTCGAACCTACTGTTCAATATAGCGCTCGAGGGAGCGATTAGGAGAGCTGGTGTGCAAAGAAGCGGTACCATTATCACAAAATCGCATATGCTTCTGGGATTTGCGGACGATATCGATATTATCGGAATTGATCGCCGTGCCGTGGAAGAGGCTTTTGCGCCTTTTAAGAGGGAGACAACGAGGATTGGACTCACGATCAATACCAGCAAAACGAAGTACATGGTCGCTGGCAATCAACGTGGGTTCATTAGTGGTGGTGGTAGCGAAATAGTGCTGGATGGTGAAAAATTTGAAGTGATAGAAGAATTTGTGTATCTTGGAACATTAGTGACGTACGATAATGATGTTACCCGCGAGGTGAAAAGGCGTATTGCAGCTGCAAATAGGGCTTATTACGGACTTCGTAACCAGCTTAAGTCCCGTAGTCTGCAAACGAAAACAAAACTCGCGCTGTATACTACTCTGATTCTTCCGGTGGCTTTATACGGCCATGAAACATGGACGTTAAAGAAGGCTGATCGGAGAGCTCTCGGAGTGTTTGAGCGTAAGGTGCTGCGGACAATACTCGGTGGTAAACAGGAGAACGATATCTGGCGGCGTCGCATGAATCACGAATTGTACCAGGTGTATAAAGGGCTGGATATTATTAAGCTTATGCAACACGGCAGACTACGGTGGGCTGGTCACGTTGTTCGTATGCCGGAAGAACGTCAAGCGAAGATAATATTTAGTAGAGAACCCGGAAGAGGCCGCAGGCTTCGTGGAAGGCCGCGTACACGATGGCTTTTTGCAGTTGAAGAGGACCTGAGGGCGCTCAATGTTCAGGGCGACTGGAAGCGATTGGCCCAGGATCGAGTCCAGTGGAGAAGGATACTCCATTCGGCGTAGGTTCATCGAAGAGCTGTAGCCCATCAAGAATCAAGTAAGTAAGTTAATGAAAAGCCTCGAGGTCGTCTGAGAAACTTTCAGTTTACGAAAAAATGTCACTGAAAATTTTTGGCGAGTAAAAATTAGCGAGTACGTCACTTTTCCAAATTACGGCAGTATAACCGTGTATTGTGGCGTCAAATTGTTGGTTTATTATTATCTACTGTAAGCTTAATAAAGGTAGGATGTAAGCTACATAAATGAAATGAACAAATAAATATTCCCCAAAATTTGAACGGAAATTTCTTTTGAATTTGTACAACTTTTTTTTTCTAAATTCTAACTAGAAAATCTTCAAGGGAGTTCCTAATAAATGCTTAAAAATTTCCACAAAAAAATTATACTCAATTTTCATGAAAATTTCAGCTATTTTCACAAACAGTTGATAACTAGGAGAATTTGCTGTAGTGGAATTTACTGTTGTGGAATTAATGTTAGTGTAGGTCCGAATAGCGGCCGTCGGTGGGTGGTTCCGAGATGAATTTTATTCAAAATGCAAAGTATAATCGCTTGGCGACGGCATGAAGTTGCCATTGATAACAGAATCTCAAGCACGTGTCGGAATAAGACTATGCAATAAATTTATTCGCACGATGACTGAAGAAAATTCGATGGCGTCAGTATCGGTCCTAACGAAGGCCATCGTCGACATCACTGGTAGTCATCGATGGTGGAGTAGCGATGATGGTCGAGCCAGTCCCCCTTGATGGAAGCAACTCTTAAGTAAGAATGTTCTCGAAAAATTCAAACTGTTTGGAGGTTGCAGATAGCGATATAGTGATCAAAGAGGCACATTATTGAAAATAAATAAACCAACATTATATTCGGAAGATAGTAAAAGGCTGTACTGTGACTGTAGCAAATTCATGGCCAGTAAAATTTTCTCGCTAGATTCTGAGTTTTTTCGGAGTTAAAAATGTGTATTGAGAATTAATCGGGCTTTTTCATAACCCGAGCGATTTTTTTTTGACGTAGGACTACGTCTGTGTTTTCTATATTGAGGTACACTTTACGATTGCGAAAATCGGGGACCGTCACGAAAATATGATAGACTTTAAACTTTAATATCTAAGCCGTTTCTCGATGGATTTTCAATTTTTTTGGACCATTCGATCAAGGATGAGTCAACGCTTCTTTGTATTTATTTGAAAATACTGATTTTTAACTATTTATTATCGAAAATTGATAAAAAGTTTAGAAATAGGTAAACCAACCAACCACGTACATGCATCACTAGCACAGACATCAAAAATCAATCACTTGCGGGTTTGGATCTAATCCTCAGTTTGAACAAGATTTTACGCATAGCAGAGGCATCAAAGCGATCGTAGCGGAGCGGACACAGCATCACGGAGGCGCTAATAACATTTTCAAAGAAAATCCATCACATTGGTGGTGGTGCTTGATGTGTTGCTGCAGATCATTCAACCTCAACGAACCAGAATTTCATATGAAGAAAAGGTTGACCATAAAAATAGCACTGTGGCGATCCCGCACCGCCAGTGCCGATGCTGAAAATTTATTACAAGTTGTGGTGTCAGTTAGTTGGAAAGGAACATTGGGAAAAGAAAATTGGTTCTTCTCAGGACCAACATTTTATAAAAAGAAAGAGGTTATTGCGAAAATGGACTGTTTCGGTGGCATCGGGTTTGGCGTGGTAGCTTGGTTGCTGTTAGTGATCCCATCCATTAAAATTTTCTACATCATCTCCCTCCGACGCGCTATCAAATTCGCTATTTACGATTGAGTTTTGAACTTTGAAGAAAGTTTATTTCGGATCAACTTTCTTTTGTATAAAATCCATGAAGACGCCACCTTTGTGAAAACTATCTACCTACAGCAACTACCCATTAGTGAACGTCGCTTGGACAGACAGATGTCAAGAGATAATGTTTGGTAATATGAAGAAACTTCGTCTTGCGTCAAATTTCTGTTGTCATTCCTCGCAACAATGCGCATCTTAGATAAACAACATCTCATAACCAAATTCAGAATCTTTCAAATGGCTCGCGCGCGTCGAAAAGCAGCTTTCTTATATCTAATGAAGTAATTCCATCAGCCCCGCCCCTTCATCAATCGTTATGAGTGCACCTTATATTTACACCATATCAGCTCACAAAGGGGCGGGGCTTACGGTTTTGATTTATTACATACAAGAAAGCTGCTGTTTGGGGCGCGCGCGAGCCATTTCGATCGGGAAGGTGGTTCGACATTCGATGTAGCGAAGCAGCACGAAGTGGGTGGCACTGTGTCAAATGCTGCAAATTTACACGATTGGATTGGATGCAGTTAGTGATTGGAATGGGAATTGGGAAAATAAAATTGGTTCTTCTCATGGCCAACATTTTACGAAAAGAAAGAGTTAATTGCGAAAATGGACTGTTTCGGTGGCATCGGGTTTGGCGTGGTAGCTTGGTCGCTGTTAGTCATCCCGTCAATTAAAATTCACTACATCATATCCCTCCGACGCGCTATCAAATTCGCTATTTACGATTGAGTTTTGAACTTTGAAGACGCCACCTTTGTGAAAACTATCTACCTACAGCAACTATCCATTAGTGAACGTCGCTTGGACAGACAGATGTCAAGAGATAATGTTTGGTAATATGAAGAAACTTCGTCTTGTGTCAAATTTCTGTTGTCATTCCTCGCAACAAAAAATACGCATCTTAGATAAACAACATCTCAACCAAATTCAGAATCTGGCGAGAAAATTTAATAGGATTCTTAGAATTTGTCATTCTCCGAACGGTCCGTTGTCTGCGGAATCCTGATCGAAATGGCTCGCGCGCGTAGTAGTAGTAGTAGTAAAATTCTTCTTTATTGTTTCATTTTCTGTTCTACAATTATTTTTTACATGTACAGTGCTCGGCCGGCTTGGCCCTCCAACTTCAATTTTAAATTTTTATGTTTACATTGTTATTTAAGTGTTAATATGATATATCATGACGGCCTTTAGGAGGCGCTGAGGTTTTTTTAAATTTGATAACCTAACTACTATGTACACTAATATTTACAATAAGAAATTTGATAACCTAGATTGGAACTAGCGCCCTAATTGGAGCCTGATCCGAATGTAAGCAACGGACCCTAAACTTTTCTTTACACTCACCAAAGCGTTCATGTAAGGTTTTTATTCCGGCCAGACGGTGGACCTCGGATGTTCTTGTCCTGGGAGGGGTGTTGAGGATCATCCTCAGGAATTTGTTTTGGACCCGTTGAAGTTTGAGGTGATGGGTTTTAGCGCAGCTCTCCCAGACCGGCATGCCGTATTCGATCACAGGGAGGATGATTTGCTTGTAGACAGCAAGCCTATTTTTCAGGGACAATGACGACCGGCGGTTGATCAAAGGGTACAGTAGTTTCAACAAGACGTTACACTTTGTCACCGTTTTGTCAACCTGTTGCCTGAAAATAAGCTTGCTGTCGAGGGTCAAGCCAAGGTAGTCGGCCTTATTGGCCCATTCCACAGTCGTGCCATTGAGGATGATTTTACAGTCCCCAGGCGGAACATGTTTGGGGGATTTGGAGTGGGGGAAAATGATGACCTGGGTCTTCGCCGCGTTAATATAGATCTTCCAGCTGGTGAGGTACTCTGTCAGGGCATCCAGGCCTCGTTGAAGTTTTGCCACTAGTGCTCTGATCACTCTACCATTGTAGACGATGGAGGTGTCATCTGCTAACAGAGACAGAATTCCGCCTTCTGGAGGTTCTGGCATGTCGGAGGTGGACAGATTGAAAAGCAGGGGCCCGAGGATACTGCCCTGGGGGACGCCTGCGACGTTATTGTGCGCATTGGAACTCGCTCCGCTGATTGAGACCCGGAATGTCCTTGCCGACAGGTAATTGTTGATGATTTTCACCAGGTAGCTGGGAAGATTGTAGCGTTGTAGTTTGTACACCAGGCCATCATGCCATACATTGTCAAAAGCCTTCTCGACATCGAGTAAGGCCATGGCGGATGTTTTTGAGACAAACTTGTTCCATCTGAGGACGTTGGTAACTCGAGTCAGTTGGTGTACAGTTGACCGACCGCGTCGGAAACCAAACTGAGCAAGATGTTGAGATTTTCGGCAGACTCAAGTAAGCGGTGATGAATAGCTTTTTCGAATAGCTTGGATAACCCTGAGAGAAGGCTGATGGGACGATAACTTCTGGGGGAGGAAGGATCCTTCCCAGGCTTCCGGATGGGGATGACTTTCGCTGACTTCCAGGACGATGGCAGCTTTCTTATATCTAATGAAGTAATTCCATTAGCCCCGCCCCTTCATTAATCGTTATGTGCACATTTTATTTACACCCAAAGGGGTGGGGCTAACGGGCTTAATTTATTAAATACAAGAAAGCTGCTATTCGGCGCGCGCGAGCCATTTTGATCGGGATTCCACAAAGAGCGGTTCGACATTCGATGCAGCGGAGCGGACACAGCAGCACGAAGGCGGTCGGCGGTCGGAAAATTTCAACGCAAGGTGCTGTCAAGCGTTTGGATGCAGTTAGTTATTGGAAAGACGCATTGGGAAAAGGAAATTGGTTTTCTCAGGACCAGCATTTTATGGAAAGAAAGAGTTAATTGCGAAAATGGATTGTTTCAGCGACATCGGGTTTAGCGTGGTAGCTTGGTTGCTGGTAGTGATTCCACCCGTTCAAATTTATTGCATCATCTCCCTCCGCAGCGCTATCAAATTTGCTAGTTACGATTGAGTTTTGCACTTTAAGGTCACTCCTGACAGAATCCAAGTTTCAAAGTGCTCGCGTTTTCGGGAGCACACCACTCGATACGGAAGCAACGCACAACTGTCATTTTTATTTTTTCACGCCTGCTGCGACGCAGCAAAGCTGAATCAACAAAAATAACAGTTGTCCACCGCCTCCGTATCGAGTGGTGTGCCCCCGAAAACGCGAGCACTTTGAAACTTGGATTCTGTCAGGAGTGACCTTAAAGAAAGTTCATATCGGATTGTCGGATCAACCTTCTTTTGTATGCATAAAGACCTCTTTGGAGGACACCATCCTCAAAAAAGGCCGAAATAAAGGAGAAATAAGCAGAATCAGAAGTGGCGTGAAACCAAACGCAGATATATTTATATGCAACGTTTGGTTTTCGCCCGCGATGTAAGCGTTCGTTACAAAGTAAGGATTGTGATGGCCCCGACTGAAAGCCAGTCGAGTGGCTTCAGCGGCCAATGAGTCATGTTAATTCCACGGTTAGAGACTCAAAGTCCATCCAACTGGGAACAACTATTCGACTTCTTGATTGAGTTGGACTCCGAGCAGTTTGCTCAATGTTAATAAAACGACACAAATTATTATGGCAAATACCATCAATTTCGAATGGCTACGTAGTCCTACGTCACCTTTGCGTACAACCCGATTGGGCTGCACCTTTGGGTTTTTTTCATTATTTTTTTCAGTGTAAGAAAGGCACACGTTTTCGCATTGATTTCGAATCGTTACTTGAGTGGTTTTTGTTTAATGAATAATTGATCGCGGAATATTTGGATTATCGAAATCATAGATAAAAGGGTTCTCTCGGTTTACAGGGAGGGTTTACAGGTAAGTTGGGTGATCGTTTGGGTTCAAGATTAACTGCGGTGTTTGAGCAAATAATAACTCGCCCTAGAAGAGGGTCTCTTAGCCGGGATCCCAACAGCAACAGCAGTCTTCCTTAGACTAGGAAGTGGCGCATAAGCTGCTGTTTGTGTGAGCTCAGAACGTACGTTACAAAGAGATGTCAAGTTGACAGCATTTACATCGACAAAGACTTTCGATAAAGTTCCTCATGGATTAACTTTAAAGAAATTAGAACGTTTGGGTTTTCCTGACTGGATTGTCACTTGGCTGCGTTCTTACCTGATTGGTAGGTCATCCTTCGTTAAATTAGGCACTGTCTCATCCAATACATATCCTATGCCACCCGGAGTGCCACAAGGCAGTCACCTAGGGCCGCTGATTTTCATCATCTTTGTGAACGAAGATCACGCTGTAAACTTCGATCCCATTGCCTCATGTACGCCGACGATTCGAAAATATTTCGAATTATTCGATCATTGACCGATTGTCTTGCGCTGCAACAAGATCTAGATGTCATAGCCAACTGGTGTTGTTTAAATGGTATGGAGATAAATGCGAAATGCATCTCAATATGTTTTACCAGATGCAGAATCTATCTGCTATAACTTTCGTTACTCAGCATGCGGAAACGAACTGAAAAATGTGAGCTCCATAAAAGACCTGGGAGTTACGTTTGACCACAAGCTGAATTTTAATGACTGCAGATTTTGATGACGTTTACTCCCTGAAAAGCGTGTATTGCTGCCTCGTGCGAAGTATACTCGAATATGCTGCGCAGGTGTGGGCGCCCTATCACGAAATCCAGATTACGCGAGTTGAAAGGGTCCAACGCAGTTTCGTTCGTTTTGCCCTCAGGTGATTGCCGTGGAATAATCCTTTGAGGTTACCGCACTCACTACGAAGAACGATGCCAACTGAAACTTGACTTGAAACCCTTCGACAACGACGTGGAGAATTGTAGAGGGTTTTTGCATTTGACATTATAAACAACCACGAGGACTGCCCTGAGCTCTTGCAGCAAGTTAACTATCATTTTCCAGCCCGTCACTCCCGCCAACGCCAACGTCAGCTCTTCCAGTCTGTCCGACACTCCACAATATGTGGGCAAAACCACCCGCTTGAACGTTGCATCAACTTCCTCAACGACATTGATTGGTTCGATTTTAATTGTAGTATAGCGATATTCAAAATTAGATTGAGGCAAATTTTTAGTTAGCATTTAAGTACTAAACCAGTCTGTATGAGTCTCGTTTCGACCGTCTTCCAGTGCGGTTGGTTTTTGCGCTCTACTTTTGTGCGGTGATTCGCCTAAAAGTAGAACAATAGAACCAGTGCAGTGACCGCGGTCGAAACAAATGTGTAGTGTATAAAAAAGTGCTGCAGATCCGGAAGACGTGCGCATGTTTGTGCTTGCAAGGGCTGATCGATTGTTATCAAGGGCAATGCCCTTGCTATTAGCAATCAAGGGATCAAGGCTATGTAAATGCTCAAACATGTTCAGCGTCAGATTTATTGAGGAGAGATAAGGTTTTGATGATCCGTAAATTTAACACGCACGCACTCACACAAACGCACACACACATTCACATTATACACACATACAAATACACAAATACATACATATACTGATGGACATGAGTGTTCGTCATGTTTTCATAGTAGTTCTATTAAAACATGACGAATACTTTTGTCTATCAGTGTAGACATATAAACACACATACACACTCATATACACACATACACGCTCATATACATCATACAAAAAACACGTACAAGATTTTTATCATATATTAGGTATCTATATTATTGGAAGCGTTTGGTACGGGAGGTCCACGCTTTCTTCCTTTCCCCTCGATTCCAAGCTATTGAGTGACTTTAGGTATTCCTGAAGTCGCTCAATATCTAGGAGTCATCTCTGCGGTACATACTGCGTAGTTGGCCTGGCCATATGAAAAGAAAAATGACGGAATTCAGAAACCGTCATTTTCCAGGATGCTTTCAAGTATTGGCTACGCATGTATGAGATTAGATTAGATTAGAAGTACTAAACCAGTCTGTACTGTTAATACTGAAGATGAAGATAAATAAATAAATAAATATTTATTGTAAACGAAGTTATTTTAAAAACAAGACGACGAAAACTGTGTCTCAAATCAATCTAACGCAAGATCAATGTGCTTCGTTTAATAAGCTTTTATAACACTATCGATTCCGCATTAAATAATGTTGTGCTCTTCGATGCAGACATTAGCTTTATGACTTCGCGTTCTCCAACATTAGCTGGCATGATCAGCATCAATACGATCGATTGCACACTAGTTAAACAAATTTCTGCTACGCGAGGTAGATTTTTTTACTTCTCCCGGACTCGCTGCCGTCCCACGATCGATTCCACATTCATATTGTGCAAATAGTGAAAAAAATATCACCAAATTTAATTTTGAATCTTGGAAACACTGAAGACGTTTTATAGAAGAAAACTTCATACGTATTGGTCGACTGAGAATGGGGTTATGTAGTAAGCGGTAATAGAAAAATGTGTATAACCTAAAGTTTACAACTTTAAGATTTTGTTCAACGGCGAGCCAAAATTTTTAATAATATAAAGTCTGGTTTAAGTTTAAATTTGTTTCGAAATTCCGCGGAATTCCGTTAAATTTCGTTAGAAGCTAGTTTTTTCTAGCGAATTTTTTGCAATTTTACGAAACGAAACGAAATCAAGAAATCAGATTTCGCCATGCTCAAATTCCGCGAAATTCCGCGGAATTTCGTTTCGAACCACCTGAAACGAAATTTTCCGAAATACCGCATATGCTTACTTTAAGGCAATGCACATGGCGAGGTTTCTACTTAAGGTTCACACGTTTTGTACAGATTAGTTAATGAAAAGGGGCTGCAAAATGGTGGGTTGGCATCAAGGAAGGAGCGCCCAACAGAGCTCTGGTCCCCACAAGTCCCTATCTCACGCTTCCACGGGTCGTCCGATGACAAAAGACCGCCAGCTAAGGGTTGTGTTCTTAGCTGGTAGTGCAGCCTGGGCACTGTTGTCCTTCTGACATCAGCTAGAGTGAGAAGGTACGCCTCGAGCGTCTGTTCACCAGGAGGTGCGGCTCAAACAGTGTCTGCCTGGTACCCAGCGGCTGATTAAGGAAATGCTGTATCGCGTCAGCTACACCTAAGGTGGCAGCCCCACCAGCGCGATGTAGGTAACGCGACCCCGGTAAGGTAGCTTACTGAAGCCTCTCAAATACCACGAAAAATGGAGATAGAAGAAAAAGAGAACGTTATTTTTGGCAACCGACCCGGCAACGAAATAAGGACTATGATTGGAAACTCGGTACCTGGAATGTCAGGACCCTAAATGAACCTGGACGAGTGAGCCTTCTGGCTCGTGAACTGCATAAGGTTGGAGTGAACGTGGCTGCTATTCAAGAAGTCCGATGGCCTAGATCCGGAGAACGTGAATTCCGAGCCGTGGACCCCAAGACCAATACTGCATTCAAGTATAACATCTATCACAGCGGCAGTGAAAAAGCAGAGCATGGAGTTGGTTTCGTAGTGATGGGCAAGCAGATGAAGCGAGTGATGCGGTGGAAACCCATTAGCGAACGAATCTGTGTGTTGAGGTTACGGGGCAAATTCTTCAATTACAGCCTAATCAACGTTTACGCACCGCCAAACGATAAATACGACGACGTGAAGGATACGTTTTATGAATGTCGTGATAAAGCCTATGGAGAGTGCCCAAAGCGTGATGTGAAAACTGTTATCGGAGACACCAACGCTCAGGTCGGCAGAGAGGACTTTTTCCGTCCCATAATCGGTAGGGAGAGCCTTCACTCCGCTACCAATGACAACGGCCTACGGCTAGTAAATTTTGCTGCTGCCAGAGGGATGGCCATCAGTAGCACCTACTTTGCACGAAAGAACATCCGAAAGCACATCTGGAGACACCCAAATGGTGAAACTTGCAACCAGATAGGCACCACTTCTCGGATGTTATCGATGTACGGACATTCAGAGGTCCAAACATTGACTCTGATCACTACCTCGTTGTCAGTAGAATTCGATCACGGTTGTCAACTGTATCGAACGAAAGATCACAGCGAACGATGCGTTACAATATCCAGCGATTGTCGGCGGAAGGAGTATCGGCTGAGTACCGCCAGAAGCTCGACGAACGGATAAGTGCAATCAACGTTTGCGACAACATCAACGATCTATGGGAGTCGATCCATGGAGCGGTGAGCACAACAGCACGAGAAGTGGTAGGCACTGCACAGAGGCGACCCAGGACGGGTTGGCTCGATGTGGAGCATCAGAGAGTGACATACGAGAAGAACGTTACCAGAAGCTGGATGTTGATGTCAGGTATCCGATCGAATAGAGATCGGTACAAGGAAGCAAGAACAGCCGAAAAACGAACCCACTAGTAACTAATCGATTAATCGGGATTTTACGGCATCTCTATTCGTATAACGTTGGACGGATCGAAATCAATTGTAAGGGTTGCGGATGAAATATCGACGTCATTTGTTACCTTAGATGAATTGAAGCAGGGTGATGCACTCTCGAACCTACTGTTCAATATAGCGCTCGAGGGAGCGATTAGGAGAGCTGGTATGCAAAGAAGCGGTACCATTATCACAAAATCGCATATGCTCCCGGGATTTGCGGACGATATCGATATTATCGGAATTGATCACCGTGCCGTGGAAGAGGCTTTGCGCCTTTTAAGAGGGAGACAACGAGGATTGGATTCACGATCAATACCAGCAAAACAAAGTACATGGTCGCTGGCACTCAACGTGGGTTCATTAGTGGTGGTGGTAGCGAAATGGTGCTGGATGGTGAAAAATTTGAAGTGGTAGAAGAATTTGTGTATCTTGGAACATTAATTACGTGCGATAATGATGTTACCAGCGAGGTGAAAAGGGGTATTACCGCTGGAAATAGGGCTTATTACGGACTTCGTAACCAGCTTAAGTCCGTAGTCTGCAAACGAAAACAAAACTTACGCTGTATACTACTCTGATTCTTCCGGTGGCTTTATACGGCCATGAAACATGGACGTTAAAGAAGGCTGATCGGAGAGCTCTCGGAGTGTTTGAGCGTAAGGTGCTGCGGACAATACTCGGTGGTAAACAGGAGAACGATATCTGGCGGCGTCGCATGAATCACGAATTGTACCAGGTGTATAAAGGGCTGGATATTATTAAGCTTATGCAACACGGCAGACTACGGTGGGCTGGCCACGTTGTTCGTATGCCGGAAGAACGTCAAGCGAAGATAATATTTAGTAGAGAACCCGGAAGAGGTGGCAGGCTTCGTGGAAGGCCGCGTACACGTTTGCAGTTGAAAAGGACCTGGGGCGCTCAATGCTCAGGGCGACTGGAAGCGATTGGCCCAGGATCGAGTCCAGTGGAGAAGGATACTCCATTCGGCGTATGTTCATCGAAGAGCTGTAGCCCATCAAGTATCAAGTAAGTAAGTTAATGAAAAGCCTAAAGGTCGTCTGAAAAACTTTCAGTTTACGAAAAAATGTCATACTGAAAAATTTTGGCGAGTAAAAATTAGCGAGTACGTCACTTTTCCAAATTACGGCAGTATAACCGTGTATTGTGGCGTCAAATTGTTGGTTTATTATTATCTGCTGTAAGCTTAATAAAGGTAAGATGTAAGCTACATAAATGAAATGAACAAATAAATATTCCCCAAAATTTGAACGGAAATTTCTTTTGAATTTGTACAACTTTTTTTTCTAAATTCTAACTAGAAAATCTTCAAGGAAGTTCCTAATAAATGCTTTAAAATTTCCACAAAAAAATTATACTCAATTTTCATGAAAATTTCATCTATTTTCACAAACCGTTGATAACTAGGAGAATTTGCTGTAGTTGAATTTACTGTTGTGGAATTAATGTTAGTGTAGGTCCGAATAGCGGCCGTCGGTGGGTGGTTCCGAGATGAATTTTATTCAAAATGCAAAGTATAATCGCTTGGCGACGGCATGAAGTTGCCATTGATAACAGAATCTCAAGGACGTGTCGGAATAAGACAATGCAATAAATTTATTCGCATCATGACTGAAGAAAATTCGATGGCGTCAGTATCGGTCTTAACGACGGCCATCGTCGACATCACTGCACACTGGGCCACGGGGCGGAGCTAGCCCGACAAAATACCTTGGAGCTTAGGGGATGCGCAATTTTGAGTTGGTGTCTTCGGAAGAGTGTCGAGTTTTGAAAAAAAAATATGAAGCTCAGCGTCGAGCATTAGTTCAAATTTTCGCCGCATAGGTGGCGCTGCGATACAAACTATTTTATTTTACGTTTTAGAGCTTTGATTTCTATAACAAAGTTATAGAACATAGAAAAATAACTGTAGTTGCCGAAGACACCTAAGCTCTATGTCTTCAAACTGCTGAGATATAGTTAAAATTGTAAAATTTCATTGATTTTTGTATTTCTCGCACTATTTTATCCAAAATTGTAAAAAAAAACTAATCACACGCGACAGAACTAACTGATTTACACAGCTTGAGTTGTTTTTACTGTAACTTGGTATAAAAGTATCATAGAGTTCAATAACTTCCCATTGAATTCGAAACATTAAACTATCATATTTAGATAAAGGAACCAATCAGAGTAGTCCATATTTTTATCGAGTAACAAAACACATTTAGCTACAAATCATCGGATTAAACAGTCGATTTTAATAAGTTTTTTTTGTCTTTATTTAAGAGACTTGCAGAGGCTGGCTCGTCTCCGTTCAATAAGTTAATGCAATCTAAACGCATAACATGATTGAAATTTTTAGTCATATATATTTGTTTACGAGAAATTCAGTCCTACTACTAGGATGTTCAATTGGGTTGTTTAGCAAAGAAAAATATGAGATTTTTTATAGTCTAACATAAAGAGCATGCTAAGCTGATCTCCAACATTTTTTTGTTTGTAAACTTTTTATTTACATGTTTATACAGCAAACAATAAGCCATTTCAATCGATAGAATTACACTAACATTCATAGAATGACAGTTGGCCCATGCAGCATAAGAACAATTTTTTAGTCCCATATAAATTTAAAATGCAAATTAAAAATAGTTCGGGCTCTAAAATTCTGAAAAAATTGAGGTTAGGCTCAGTTTTTAAGCAGATTCAAAATATGTAAAACATATATACCCTAAACAACCCAATTATAGTTTATGTTAATAATCGATGCACGGTAACGTGTTCTGCAAACCCTTTCCACAAATATCGATTAAGAATCGTAGTAGGCAAAGCGTATGCTGTTGATCTCAGTATACATATTTACCGAGGGTTATGCAGGTGAGATTTCAAAATCAAAACACTTCATCTTCATTAATTTATTGTGCTTTTCTTGTTAAAAAAAATAGCGAATGTGTTTTATTGCTTTTATCCGATAATCGATAGGGCTCAAGGTAGGTTATTTTAATCAGTTTATACATATTATACATTAATTAGTATATCAGTTATCACCATACGAACAATTGACGAGTTGTTTCTCAAGAAGCAGTCGCTGGATAATGTAGCTGTGTATGTGGCGAGGAAAGTTAATGCGTCTAAAGGCCAAGCATGTAAAAAAACCTCATGAAATCGCTTCGTAAGCTGAAAACATCTTTCGATGTACGTTACTCCAAAAGTCATCGCATGAACGTTTTATTCTATCGTAAACATTCAAAATGGCTAGACTCAAAATTCGATTTACCCAACAGTATCTCACAAAAAACAGCCGGACGACCAAGAAAGTAGTTTGATGATGCTGGTCAGAGAACTAGACTTCGTAAACTCAAAGTCTTGAGAGATGCATACACAACTGATGAAATTGATTTCCAATGAAAGATGAAGTCTGGGAAAGGTAATAGAAGGCAACTGAAGTGTATTGTGTTTGCAAACTCGATTTCTTGGTTAGCCATGAATTCTCGTTTAACTTTTCAAAAGGACCTAAGTAACATTTTTTTGCCTTTCTCGTATACTAAGTATACGTTAAGGCTATATGATCACTCTAAAAACAAACTTTTTATAGAAGGCTCGAAGACCCATAGTGTTATATACCGATCGACTCAGCTCGACTAATTGAGGTGATGTCTGTGTGTGTATGTGTGTGTGTGTGTGTGTGTGTGTGTGTGTGTGTGTGTGTGTGTGTGTGTGTGTGTGTGTGTATGTGTGTGTGTCTGTGCGCACCCATCCCAAAAAAAATGTCACTCATTTTTCAAGTACTTATCCTTAACCGATTTACTCGCAACTCGCAAGTTGCATTCGACGCAGGATACACTACCATTGTTTCCTATTGAAAATTGGTCAGATCGGACTATGGACTCGAAAGTTATGGCAAAAATACCACTTTTTTATAGAAAAAAAATAGCAAAAAAATGTCACTCATTTTTCAGGCGCTCATCCTTAACCGATTCACTCGCAACAAGTTGCATTCGACGCAGTATACTCTACCATTGTTTCCTATTGAAAATTGGTCAGATCGGACTATGGGCTCGGAAATTATGGCCAAAATACCACTTTTTTCTAGAAAAATTGGGAAAAAAAATGTCACTCATTTTTCAGGCACTTATCCTCAACCGATTTACTCGCAACAAGTTGCATTCGACGCAGAATACTCTCCCATTGTTTCCTATTGAAAATTGGCCAGATCGGACTTTGGGCTCAAGAGTAATGGCCAAAATACTGTTTTTATAATTCACGAGAAAGGCACCATCACCGCTAGGTGGATTAATCTGGGTTTTTATGAATTAATTTGAATAGCGCAATCAACAGAACAACATGAAAACTTTTGATTG
The DNA here is from genome assembly GCF_024139115.2 of Armigeres subalbatus. Classification (NCBI taxonomy): domain Eukaryota; kingdom Metazoa; phylum Arthropoda; class Insecta; order Diptera; family Culicidae; genus Armigeres; species Armigeres subalbatus. Next base: position 309,914,154 of record NC_085141.1, read on the forward strand.
TAGTATTCAAATTAATTCATGAAAAAAATGTTACTTAGGTCCTTTCGAAAAGTTAAGCGAGAATTGTTTGCTTTGACCCACTAATGCTACTTTTATACCAAACTTTAAAACTATTTAATATATTTGATACCAAAAAAAAAGATATGTTTCAATATTCAGGTTAATATTTCTATTTCAACTTGATGAAATATCAAAAACTCTTGCATAAACCATGAGCACTATCGACTGTGACAGACTACTAGGTTTTAATATGTTATGTTTTACATTTTTCGAAAATAGTCCAAAAAATCGGAAATAAATTGAAATTTTACAATTTTTACTATATCTCTGCAAATAGAAGGTATACAGCTTAGGTGTCTTCGGCAACTATAATTATTTTTCCACGTTCTACAACTTTGCCGAAAACACCTAAGCTCTAAACCGTAAAACAAAAAAGTTTGTATCGCAGCGCCACCTATGCGGCGAAAATTTGAACTAATGATCGACGCTGGGCTTCATATTTTTTCAAAACACGACACTCTTCCGAAGACACCAACTGAAAATTACGCTTCCCCTAAGCTCCAAGGTATTTTGTCGGGCTAGCTCCGCTCTTCTGTGGCCCAATGTGCACTGGTAGTCATCGATAGTGGAGTAGCGATGATGGTCGAGCCAGTCCCCCTTGATGGAAGCAACTCTTAAGGACATAGTTGGAAGAGTACCACGATGGCCGTCGATATGGCACCTGACCTTCCACGGGTCAACCCCACACCTCCCGCACTCCTCTCCCACAAACATTCGAATGCATCGAACAGCTTCGAACAAAAGTTCAATATTCGAATTACTAACCTGTTCACTGCATATTTATTCACTTCCCGTGATAATGAACATGTTTCTCCGAAGAATCCTATGTATTTCGGCTCGAATTATATCATAAATCAGCAATCTTGTGCCAATTTAATAGCCGTTCGTTATTTGGTGGGGTTATCACTGCGCTTCACTTCTGCTCAAAGGGCATTGGAAAAATTAAGTTTTCACTCACTTCTTCGCACATGAGCAGCCCGAAATGTTGATGGAATGCAAGTGAAACATCACTTTTTGAAATCAGTCACTTGTTTGAACCGAAAACTTTATAAAAACTGCTATTTTTGCCGGAAAAAAACTATGAAAAACTGATCGCGGAGCGAATGTAAACACCGGCGGCACCGATAGCAGCAAACTAATTACTAGGGTGTTTCAAAAATGATTTTGCTCCGCCTGGCTCAGTCGATGATGTTTCATATTTTGGGTGTCGTTTGATAGTTTGGGCTGGTTTAAATAGGGGCTTATCGTGCACAGGTCGTTTCAGGTTTGTATGACTGACAGTTGATATGGCGAGGTTGAATTTAACATTATTCTGATTGTGGCACTCCGTCTTTGAGCGCTGGCGAGGGGGAGACCATATGACTGGATGAAATACGACTTGTCATAAAACAAGTTTGTACAATCCCATTTAATTCACCACTTAATTGTATCTTGACAGATACGTATTTCGACCTCAACAGTAAGGTCGTCTTCAGTGTCTCGTTCTTGCCCGACTAAGTGGTGGAATTAAATGGGATTGTACAAACTCGTCTTATGACAAGTGAAAACATTCCACTAAAAAGCTCAAAATAATTTTCTTAACAAAATTGATGAAATATTCAAGAGCTTTAACTCCATAGACAATGCATATTGAATGGTCGTTCCAATAGTTGGAAGTCGATTTTAATCGAGGTTGCGAGTCTTTAGCATCAAGGATGTTATCGTCTATCGATCATTTAGTAATTTGCATTCGATCCACTAGTAACGTAGTTACAGCAATATTTTCAGTAACTTATACTAAATGATAACGAAATTTCAATAATTTAGTTTAAGTTACTGCTACTAGCGCTGTAACTCCGTTATTAGTTGAATTCTAACAACAAACCATCGGGCAGAGTTGTAGAAAAACCTTCGCACTAGGAGTCCACCATACAACACATTTTGAAAATCAGCTTCTGGAATAAGTTATTGACAAAATACTAAATGATCGAACGCAAATTACTTAACGATCGATAACATCCTTGTTTAGCATGATAATCAGGCTTCTCAGAAGGAATCAGTGAAACGTGTAATTCAACAAAATAGCCAGAATTTGTCTGTGATATCTGCACCAGGGGCAGATACTTCATACAGAAAGTGTGACATGGGGGTGAGTGGGATATAAAATGCTATTTTTTGCGTAACGTAATCAATGGTTCTTTCCTGCGGTGCGAATTTCGTTCAGTGAAGTCTCTGGAATGTTGCTTTCAGCTATGTGGGTTCTCTTTTCACCAGCGTTTGGAGGGGAGGCGCTGTAGCCAGTGTAGTGAAAGGTTTAGTTTCACATATTAGTTTTCATACAAACTTGAACCGGCTTGTGCTCACCCAGGTTTTGTTCGATTCGGTTTTTGGAGGACACTCGGAGCATGGGACGGAATCGAGTGAGCGTGTTGGAGCTGGGTCGTTTTTTGAACCACCCTACTAATATTTTATGTTTTTTATAAATACGACACCAATAGGGCACTGCACGGACTGCTTTATCTTTTTCTCGCTGCAAAGAAATTTGAAAACAACAAGGCCAGTAAACGTCAAAATTTAAGAGGAACGAAAGAGAAAGAGATGTTTCCGTGCAGTGCCCTATACTACTACAGTATATGACAGTTTTTATTGTACCAATATATTCAAAGCTTTGTTTTGGTACTCAACCCACCTTCACCTTAAGTAAGAATGTTCTCGAAAAATTCAAACTGTTTGGAGGTTGCAGATAGCGATATAGTGATCAAAGAGGCACATTATTGAAAATAAATAAACCAACATTATATTCGGAAGAAAGTAAAAGGCTGTACTGTGACTGTAGCAAATTCATGGCCAGTAAAATTTTCTCGCTAGATTCTGAGTTTTTTCGGAGTTAAAAATGTGTATTGAGAATTAATCGGGCTTTTTCATAACCCGAGCGATTTTTTTTCAAGGTATTGTCTGACCGCCTTCAAACCAGACCGCGCAATTGAGCACTTGCGATGCACTTGCAAGTCACGACAATTATAACTATTTCATTACATAGTAGTGCGCACCATGCACGTATTGATGCACAATCATGCGCACAAATCTAAATGAGCTACGGCTGCAGGTATTTTTTTTTTAAATCAATTTCCGATTTTTTCGCGTGCATCGGAGCAAAACGATACAATATTTTTTTCGCATGGTGGTTGAAGAAAATTTAATGGCGTTAGTATCGGTTCGAGCGGCGGGCGTCGATAAGTGGTTGACAAGAAAATGTATTGAATATGATAACGTATTTATCAGTTTGGCTGTCGTCCGCGAAAATTTGAATTAGCCCGCCAGATTCATACTTTGGATTTGTTGCTTTTAGTGATTTAACATGAAGAATAAATTGGTTCTTTTCAGAACCACAATTTTATACAAGAGATAAACATATCCGCTTGGAGACGACGATAGAAAGTTGGCGTCAGTAACAGAATCATAAGCGTGTGTCGGAGGGAGACGCTGCAATAAATTTATTCGCATGGATGGTGCCTGTAGCAAATAACAACCTAAAATTTACATGATACTAGAATTATTATTGCACCAAAAGCTTTTGCGTAGTTTGCGTCGGGTGGTATTGACTTGTACACAACCTTTCTTTTTTTGAATCGTGATAACAATCTCTTCACAAACGACGAATTGATGATCATTTGCGTGATAAGCCAACGTTACATCCTAGGCTAACATAAACTCCCGTGACCTCTTTGTTAGATATGTTAAAAATAATAATTTCAAAGAAATTAAAAAATGATAATTTTCCGAATGTGCCTTATACTCACGGCTCCCCAATCCAACAACGGAAGGGAATCAACTGGAAGACGTTCGCCAATATCGTGTAACTTGAGAGTCCGGCGCAAGTATCATCAAGTGGCACGTTCGGTGATTTTTATTCCCGTTTCTATCATCTATTTTATTCGTCCTTACAGGTTGTTACTGCTATCGAACAACACCGTTGATGGGCTTTGCGTGTTTCATTTCAGATCGTTATGCGGTTGGGGTAGCTACACTCGCAAAATATGATTTTCCGGCAATTTTGTTTGGATAATATTTAAAATAGTATAATATTGAATTTCTTTGAACAACAAATTAGGCCTGAATGAGAGAACTGGGATATTAAATTAACAATATCAACTTCCACTCAACCATAAGTTACATTAAAATATATGGAAAGTTGCAAACCATTCCAAATTTATATGAGATATTGATGTTGAAACCATAATAATAATTATTAATTAAGTCACGACAATGTTATGTATTAAGAAGCTTCTTCGTAATAATATATCTTCTATAATAAACACCAGCAAACTGGAATGGGATATCAAAGCCGTGCTTCAGGCCACTATTTGCATTGAAGCATGTTTGCCGCGAGAATTACACAGACCTCTGAGCAACATAACAATGTCAAACGCGGCTTATTTATAATTGTTTCGACGAACAGCTGCGTAATTCAGTGCACACCCCTTCTAGGCTATAAATGTGGTCACAGTGATGACGACTATGAAATGTACAACAGCAGTTGCACCCTTTTTTCCTCATTAGTGGAAAAGGTTACCGGACAAGATAGATCCCGAAGAGTAATTGCTTTTCGACCTTAACGATGAAATGGAAAACCGACAAGGTGGATGCGTGAAATGAAAAGGTTTTTTTTTTAACAAAATTGTTTGGAAAAGCCGTTTGCTAATTGTGTACTTTGGGATCACGATTATCAGCAACCTAAGCCTAATCAAATATTATATCCGTCTAAAAAATCCCAGCCCACAAAAGAATGAGCGTTGTATGCTTTCTGTGAAATGGTAGAACATGGACGGCACAAACCGCTTTTTTTTCGTTACGACTAAAGTGGCCAATCGTGCACTTAAGTTGGGAAATAAACTGAGAATTATTGGGATAATTTGTATGACATTTTTTCGGGAATTCCTTTTGAGATGCTCCAAAAATATTATCGGAAATTGATCATGCCCTTTGGAACAGTTTTTTTGAACATCATCATAAAAACCTGTCATTTATTTTTTTGGTAACTAATGGCGTAAATAGTGATTTCCTCGAAAAGTTACTTCAAGAAATGTCTTACTCTGAGATTTCCAACGGCATTGATTCAGAGAATTTATTCGTGATCATCTTCGAGGGCTTTTCAGCAATGTGCAAGAAAGTTTCTTCAAGAAATTTTTATCACTGTAGTTTCAATCGTTATTATGTATTAATTCTTCAAGAATTATTCCAGGATTTCTTTGAGAATTGATTCGGCAATTCTTTGTAAACTTTCTCCCTGATTTTATCCGAGATCACTAGCGGAAAACATGTTTCGAATGGGCTCTTGGAAGGAGGCTTCCGAGCCTCTTGAAAGGAGGCTTCCGAGCCTCTTGAAAGGAGGCTTCGAGCCTCTTGGAAGGAAGCTTCCGAGCCTCTTGGAATGAGACTTCTGAGCCTCTTGGAAGGAGGCCTGAGCCTCTTGGAAGGAGGCTTCGAGCCTCTTGGAAGGAGGCTTCTGAGCCTCTTGGAAGGAGGCTTCCTGAGCCTCTTGGAAGAAGCTTCTGAGCCTCTTGGAAGGAGGCTTCGAGCCTCTTGGAAGGGAGGCTTCCGGAGCCTCTTGGAAGGAGGCTTCTGAGCCTCTTGGAAGGAGGCTTCCTGAGCCTCTTGGAAGGAGGCCTGAGCCTCTTGGAAGGAGGCTTCCTGAGCCTCTTGGAAGGAGGCTGGAGCCTCTTGGAAGGAGGCCTGAGGCCTCTTGGAAGGAGGCTTCGAGCCTCTTGGAAGGAGGCTGAGCCTCTTGGAAGGAGGCTTCCAGGGCCTCTTGAAGGAGGCTTCTGAGCCTCTTGGAAGGAGGCTTCTGAGCCTCTTGGAAGGAGGCTTGAGCCTCTTGGAAGGAGGCTTGAGCCTCTTGGAAGGAGGCTTCTGAGCCTCTTGGAAGGAGGCCTGAGCCTGAAAGGAGGCTTCTGAGCCTCTCGAAAGGAGGCTTCTGAGGCCTCGAAAGGAGGCTTCTGAGCCTCTCGAAAGGAGGCTTCTGAGTTTCTTGAAAGGAGGCTTGAGCTCTTGAAAGGAGGCTCTGAGCCTCTTGAAAGGAGGCCTGAGCCTCTTGAAAGGAGGCTTTGAGGCCTCTTGAAAGGAGGCTGGAGCCTCTTGAAAGGAGGCTTCCAGGCCTCTTGAAAGGAGGCTTGAGCCTCTTGAAAGGAGGCTCTGAGCCTCTTGAAAGGAGGCTTCTGAGCCTTCTTGAAAGGAGGCTTCCAGGCCTCTTGAAGGAGGCTCTGAGGCCTCTTGAAGGAGGCCTGAGCCTCTTGAAAGGAGGCTTGAGGCCTCTTGAAAGGAGGCTTCTGAGCCTCTTGAAAGGAGGCTTCTGAGGCCCTCTTGAAAGGAGGCTTCTGAGCCTCTTGAAAGGAGGCTTGAGGCCTCTTGAAAGGAGGCTCTGAGCCTCTTGAAAGGAGGCTTCTGAGCCTCTTGAAAGGAGGCTTGAGGCCTCTTGAAATTAGGCCTGAGCCTCTTGGAAAGGAGGCTTCCTGAGCCTCTTGAAAGGAGGCTTCTGAGCCTCTTGAAAGGAGGCCTGAGCCTCTTGAAAGGAGGCTCTGAGGCCTCTTGAAAGGAGGCTGAGCCTCTTGAAAGGAGGCTCTGAGCCTCTTGAAGGAGGCTTCCTGAGCCTCTTGGAAGGAGGCTTCTGAGCCTCTTGGAAGGAGGCTTCCAGGCCTCTTGGAAGGAGGCTCTGAGCCTCTTGGAAGGAGGCCTGAGGCCTCTTGAAGGAGGCTTCCTGAGCCTCTTGGAAGGAGGCTTCTGAGCCTCTTGGAAGGAGGCTTCCTGAGCCTCTTGGAGGAGGCTTCTGAGCCTCTTGGAAGGAGGCCTGAGCCTCTTGGAAGGAGGCTTGAGCCTCTTGGAAGGAGGCCTGAGCCTCTTGGAAGGAGGCCTGAGCCTCTTGGAAGGAGGCTTCTGAGCCTCTTGGAAGGAGGCTTCTGAGCCTCTTGGAAGGAGGCTTGAGCCTCTTGGAAGGAGGCTTCCTGAGCCTCTCGAAAGGAGGCTTGAGGCCTCTCGAAAGGAGGCTTCTGAGCTCTCGAAAGGAGGCTGAGCCTCTCTTGAAAGGAGGCTTCCTGAGCCTCTTGGAAAGGAGGCTTCTGAGCCTCTTGAAAGGAGGCTTCTGAGCCTCTTGAAAGGAGGCTTCTGAGCCTCTTGAAAGGAGGCTTCTGAGCCTCTTGAAAGGAGGCTTCTGAGCCTCTTGAAAGGAGGCTCTGAGCCTCTTGAAAGGAGGCTTCTGAGCCTCTTGAAGGAGGCTTCTGGAGCTCTTGAAAGGAGGCTTCTGAGCCTCTTGAAAGGAGGCTTGAGCCTCTGAAAGGAGGCTCTGAGCTCTTGAAAGGAGGCTCTGAGCCTCTTGAAAGGAGGCTTCTGAGGCCTCTTGAAAGGGAGGCTTGAGCCTCTTGAAAGGAGGCTCTGAGCCTCTTGAAAGGAGGCTTCTGAGCTCTTGAAAGGAGGCTTCTGAGCCTCTTGAAAGGAGGCTGGGAGCTCTGGAAAGGAGGCTTCCAAGCCTCTTGAAGGAGGCTCTGAGCCTCTTGAAAGGAGGCTTCTGAGCCTCTTGAAAGGAGGCTTCTGAGCCTCTTGAAAGGAGGCCTGAGCCTCTCTTGAAAGGAGGCTTCTGAGCCTCTTGAAAGGAGGCTTCCTGAGCCTCTTGAAAGGAGGCTTCCTGAGCCTCTTGAAAGGAGGCTTCTGAGCCTCTTGAAAGGAGGCTTCTGAGCCTCTTGAAAGGAGGCTTCTGAGCCTCTTGAAGGAGGCTTGAGCCTCTTGAAAGGAGGCTTCCTGAGCTCTTGAAAGGAGGCTTCTGAGCCTCTTGAAAGGAGGCTTGAGGCCTCTTGAAAGGAGGCCTGAGCCTCTTGAAAGGAGGCTTCTGAGCCTCTTGAAAGGAGGCCTGAGCCTCTTGAAAGGAGGCTTCTGAGCCTCTTGAAAGGAGGCTTGAGCCTCTTGAAAGGAGGCTTGAGGCCTCTTGAAAGGAGGCTTCTGAGGCCTCTTGAAGGAGGCTCTGAGCCTCTTGAAGGAGGCTTCTGAGCCTCTTGAAAGGAGGCTCTGAGGCCTCTTGAAAGGAGGCTTCCTGAGCCTCTTGAAAGGAGGCTCTGAGCCTCTTGAAAGGAGGCTTCCTGAGCCTCTTGAAAGGAGGCTTCTGAGCCTCTTGAAAGGAGGCTCTGAGCCTCTTGGAAAGGAGGCTTCTGAGCCTCTTGAAAGGAGGCCTGAGCCTCTTGGAAGGAGGCTTCTGAGGCCTCTTGGAAGGAGGCTGAGCCTCTTGGAAGGAGGCTTCCTGAGCCTCTTGGAAGGAGGCTTCCGAGCCTCTCTTGAAGGAGGCCTGAGCCTCTTGGAAGGAGGCTTCTGAGCCTCTTGAAGGAGGCTTCCAGGCCTCTTGGAAGGAGGCTTCGAGGCCTCTTGGAAGGAGGCTTCCAGGCCTCTTGGAAGGAGGCTGAGCCTCTTGGAAGGAGGCTTCCGGAGCCTCTCTTGGAGGAGGCTTCTGAGGCCTCTTGGAAGGAGGCTTCCGAGCCTCTTGGAAGGAGGCTTCTGAGCCTCTTGAAGGAGGCTTCTGAGCCTCTTGGAAGGAGGCTTCTGAGGCCTCTTGAAGGAGGCTTGAGCCTCTTGGAAGGAGGCTCTGAGCCTCTTGGAAGGAGGCTTCTGAGGCCTCTTGGAAGGAGGCTTCCCGAGCCTCTTGGAAGGAGGCTTCCTGAGCCTCTTGGAAGGAGGCTTGAGCCTCTTGGAAGGAGGCTTCTGAGCCTCTTGGAAGGAGGCCTGAGCCTCTTGGAAGGAGGCTTGAGCCTCTCTTGGAAGGAGGCTGAGGCCTCTTGGAAGGAGGCTCTGAGCCTCTTGGAAGGAGGCTTGAGCCTCTTGGAAGGAGGCTTCCGAGCCTCTTGAAGGAGGCGGAGGCCTCTTGGAAGGAGGCTTCTGAGCCTCTTGGAAGGAGGCTGAGCCTCTTGGAAGGAGGCTTCCAGAGCCTCTTGGAAGGAGGCTCTGAGCCTCTTGGAAGGAGGCTCTGAGGCCTCTTGGAAGGAGGCTTCTGAGCCTCTTGGAAGGAGGCTCTGAGCCTCTTGGAAGGAGGCTCTGAGCCTCTTGGAAGGAGGCTTCTGAGCCTCTTGGAAGGAGGCTTCCTGAGCCTCTTGGAAGGAGGCTTCCGAGCCTCTTGGAAGGAGGCTCTGAGCCTCTTGGAAGGAGGCTCTGAGCCTCTTGGAAGGAGGCTTCTGAGCCTCTTGGAAGGAGGCTTCTGAGCCTCTTGGAAGGAGGCCTGAGCCTCTTGGAAGGAGGCTTCCGAGCCTCTTGGAAGGAGGCTTGGAGCCTCTTGGAAGGAGGCCTGAGCCTCTTGGAAGGAGGCTTCCTGAGCCTCTTGGAAGGAGGCCTGAGGCCTCTTGGAAGGAGGCCTGAGGCCCTCTTGGAAGGAGGCTTCTGAGCCTCTTGGAAGGAGGCTTCTGAGCCTCTTGGAAGGAGGCTCTGAGCCTCTTGGAAGGAGGCTTCCTGAGGCCTCTTGGAAGGAGGCCTGAGCCTCTGGAAGGAGGCTTGAGCCTCTGGAAGGAGGCTTCGAGCCTCTTGAAAGGAGGCTTCTGAGCCTCTTGGAAGGAGGCTCTGAGCCTCTTGGAAGGAGGCTTGAGCCTCTTGGAAGGAGGCCTGAGCCTCTTGAAGGAGGCTCTGAGCTCTTGAAAGGAGGCTCCTGAGCCTCTTGAAAGGAGGCTTCTGAGGCCTCTTGAAAGGAGGCTGGAGCCTCTTGAAGGAGGCTTCCGGGCCTCTTGAAAGGAGGCTTGAGCCTCTTGAAAGGAGGCTTGAGCCTCTTGAAGGAGGCTTCTGAGCCTCTTGGAAGGAGGCTTCTGAGCCTCTTGAAAGGAGGCTTCCTGAGCCTCTTGAAAGGAGGCTTGAGGCCTCTTGAAGGAGGGCTGAGCCTCTTGAAGGAGGCTTGGGCCTCTTGAAGGAGGCTTCGAGCCTCTTGAAAGGAAGGCTTCCAGGCCTGTGAAGGAGGCTTGAGGCCTCTTGAAAGGAGGCTTTGAGGCCTCTTGAAAGGAGGCTGGGCCTCTTGAAAGGAGGCTCTGAGCCTCTTGAAAGGAGGCTGAGCCTCTTGAAAGGAGGCTTCCTGAGGCCTCTTGAAAGGAGGAGGCTTCCGAGCCTCTTGAAAGGAGGCCTGAGGCCTCTTGAAGGAGGCTTCTGGGCCTCTTGAAAGGAGGCTTCTGAGCTCTTGAAAGGAGGCCTGAGCCTCTTGAAGGAAGGCTGAGCCTCTTGAAGGGAAGCCTGGAGGCCTCTTGAAAGGAAGCTTGAGGCCTCTTGAAAGGAGGCTTCCGGGCCTCTTGAAAGGAGGCCTGAGGGCCTCTTGAAAGGAGGCTTGAGCCTCTTGAAAGGAGGCTTCTGAGCCTCTTGAAAGGAGGCTCTGAGCCTCTTGAAAGGAGGCTTGAGGCCTCTTGAAAGGAGGCTTCTGAGCCTCTTGAAAGGAGGCTTGAGCCTCTTGAAAGGAGGCTTCTGAGCCTCTTGAAAGGAGCTGAGCCTCTTGAAAGGAGGCTTCTGAGGCCTCTTGAAAGGAGGCTTGAGGCCTTGAAAGGAGGCTTCTGAGCCTCTTGAAAGGGAGGCTTCTGAGCCTCTTGAAAGGAGGCCTGAGGCCTCTTGAAAGGAGGCTTCTGAGCCTCTTGAAAGGAGGCTTCTGCCTCTTGGAAAGGAGGCTTCTGAGGCCTCTTGAAAGGAGGCTTCCTGAGCCTCTTGAAAGGAGGCTTCTGAGCCTCTTGAAAGGAGGCTCTGAGCCTCTTGAAGGAGGGCTTGAGCCTCTTGAAAGTAGGCTTCTGAGCCTCTTGAAAGTAGGCCTGAGCCTCTTGAAAGGAGGCTTCCTAGCCTCTTGAAAGGAGGCTTCTGAGCCTCTTGAAAGGAGGCTTCTGAGCCTCTTGAAAGGAGGCTTGAGCCTCTTGAAAGGAGGCCTGAGCCTCTTGAAAGGAGGCTCTGAGCCTCTTGAAAGGAGGCTTCCTGAGCCTCTTGAAAGGAGGCTTCCTGAGCCTCTTGAAAGGGAGGCTTCCTGAGCCTCTTGAAAGGAGTCTTTCGAGGCCTCTCGAAAAGAGGCTTCCTGAGGCCTCTTGAAAGGAGGCCTGAGCCTCTTGAAAGGAGGCTCTGAGCCTCTTGAAAGGAGGCTTCCGAGCCTCTTGAAAGGAGGCTTCCGAGCCTCTTGAAAGGAGGCTTCCGAGCCTCTTGAAAGGAGGCTTCCGAGCCTCTTGAAAGGAGGCTTCCGAGCCTCTTGAAAGGAGGCTTCCGAGCCTCTTGAAAATAGGCTACCATGCTTGTTGAGAACAGGGTTCCGAACCTCTTTAAAGGAGCGTTCCGATCCTCTCGAAAAGACGCTTCTGAGCCTCTTGAAAGTACGCTCCCAAGCCTCTTAAAAGAAAAATTCCGAGCCTCTTGAAATGGGGCTTTCTAGCCACTTCGGAGCATCTTTTAAGCACGCCTCTAAGTCTCTTAGAAGTAGCCTTCCAAGCCTCTTGATATAAGAATTCTGAGCCTTTTGAAACGAAGCTTTCGAGCCTTTTGAAAGAAAACTTCCGAACCTCATGAAAAAAAGACAGGAACACCATCTTCGACCAGACATCGTACAGACTGAACACTTAACATGCTAGCATGAGACAACGGACAGGAAACATAGCATTCAGGAAGGAGACTTTTTAGAAACATAGAAGGATGCTTCTTATTCCATTGCAATGAAGCAATTAAGATTTTCGGATAAAAGCCTCAAATGGAGGCTTCCGCACCTTAAGACACTAGATTTCATTTCAGAAGCATATTTTTAACATATTATTTAACATTTTGTTCCGAATAAGAATATTGCAATTAGGATTAAGATATTTAGATTATTGCTGCAATCTATATGTTTCTTGAGAGATCAATATCATAATATTTAAACGATACAATCTATTGACTTCCAGATCGTGGTTCTGTGATTGAAAACCACGATGTTAAGACAAAGTTTGAAGCTCAGTTTTCAAAGGAAATAATCGTTTTCTCTAATGAAACATGGTCAATGTTCATCTTCATCTCGCGCAAATAACTTAGGAAAAAATCATTGCGTCCTATGCTAGACGATTTTTTTGCCTTTTTTAATGAGAGCGAAAGGGGAATGTGGGGTTTGAGTAAGTTACTTTCAGCGTGTGATTATACATTAACATCTCAGCGTGTCAATTGGTAAGCAGCAAGCCATGACTCGACCTCTTCTCGTCAGATCTCCGTGGCGTGCACACGCACCCACGGAGAGCTGCTGTCATCGCATTTCGCTGCGGCCATTTGGGGCCACACACTGATAGGATCGCTAAATATGCAATCCAACATAGTGCATATCAATCACCCATCATGTTTGCATTGCTAGCACTTGCAACTCATCTCGTGAGGAAGCTTGGATTGACTGACTGCGAATGTGTATCTTGTACGATGGCTGCTATGATCTGTCATGTTACTATGAGGAACAGAGGTATGTTAGGCTTGTTCGTGTTAATAGGCCTTTCAATGCCACAGACAGTTGAATAGAGATCGGTACAACAGTGGTAGTGACGGTGCATTCTTCTTCAGCTGAAAAAATAGCTTATTCATGACGTGCGATAATAATGTTTCCCGCGAGGCGATAGGAGGCTGATTGGAGAGCTTCCAGAATATAAAAGAGTATTTAAATGCTACGGACAATACTCGGTGGTAAACAGAAGAACGGAATCTGGCGGCACCGCATGAATCACGAGCTATTCCAGGTGTATAAAGGGAAGAATTGTGTGACGCTTATACAGCACGGTAGACTACGGTGGGATGGGCACTTTGTTCGTATGCCGGAAACGTGTCAAGTGAAGAAAACATTCAGTAGAGAACCCAGAAGAGGCCTTAGGCTACATGGAAGACCGCCTACACGATGTTTTTTGCAGTTAAAGAGGACCTGAGGGCGCTAAACTTTCAGAGCGACTTGATACAATTGGTTCAGGATCGTGTCCAGTGGAGGAGGATACTTCATTCGGCATAGGCTCATCAAGCAGGAGTTATAGCCCATCAAGTAAGTATATCCATATATGGATATCTAGTCCAAAGCACCATCTACAGCAACAACGAGTAGACATCTTCTCCGCCTGGGGTCAAATTCTGGATTGTGCACCGTAGAATTCGATATCATTTTTTTTTCTGGTGTTGGATTGGTCTAGTCTTATGCCTACACAGCTTAGTAATAATTCGCTAGTCGCATATTATTTTAAAGCGCAAAATTTAAAATAAGTTTTCTGATATTTTCAGCTTTCCACAAAAAATCAGAAATTGTAAAACCTAAAGGTATCACCTAATAACCAAATCACCATGACTTCACGCCATGAATTTGAATGCGCTTTCCTTCCATACCCATAGATTGAATTACAATCGCGTGTCTATCTCAACAACCACATCCTGCCTGTAGTCGTTCGAATTCGAACGATATCACTATTTAATTAATTTCAAACCGGCCCCACTTCCGCTGTATGGCGGGGTTAAGCGATCGCACCGAACATAGGTCAAAGAAAGCACAAAGTTCCAAATGAACGCCCGTCAGCCATCGTAGCGCCACTCCATCGATATACGGCGACGGTCGTAAACGGGAATTTTATTTGCAAAACAAGGAAAACTGCCAGAGTTAGTGAGCTGCTTACTCGTCAATCGGGAGGGTTGTGACTCTGGCAAACAAACCGGTTCTATGGCGGAACGAAAGTGTTGGTTTTTACAACTTTTAATTACACTGCAATTGGAAATTTACGATAAGGGTACTGTTGTTTCACCCATTTTGCATTGAAGAAGGCATGGGCGTACTTAGCTTCGGAGATTCTGGATGTTCTTTTAAGTGTTTCAATTTTCAAAAAACGATAAAGCGATCCCCATAATGCATAGTTGCAAGAGTTGATTTGGATATAACAACTTTGATGAAAAACACATAACCTAAGTTTCATACAATCAGCCGAAGGGACCTTCCGTAGATTCACGCCAGGCTGCAAAACAGATCTCTACTAAAATGCACTGAATTCGAATCTTGGTCACAGTCTAAAAAATTTTCTCGACTTAATGTAGATTTGATTCCATTCGTGTATATTTAAAATGCCTAAATATGAGATATTCAATTTGATCGCATTCTGCTAAACAAAATAGAACTCCGTTCCGCCTTTACCATACTTCAAATCGCCTATGTTCAAACAAAAACGACGTAAACGGTTCCATGTTCTTGCATGCCCAATGTATGTTTGGTTAGACACTATCGGCGGATGTTCCGGTCAAGGGTGGGTGGTAAAACATGACACACATTTTGTCACTCGGTGCAATGCAAAGAAAGCAAACACGGAAACACAAATGAAGTATCCGTTGACTGGGCGTCTCGTCCTTATAGCAAGGATGCACGCACGCATATATCTCTTGTTTGTCCCGGTGCGACGCTTCTGCGGAGCCATGAAGTTGATTTGTACTAATGTTGTCCCATAAGAAATGATGTTGCATTTTCCTGCTCCGTTTGCTTGCAAACATTCCATCAGCGAAAGAAAACAAACACATGCGACATTGATGTCGCTTTTTGTAGCACCAATGCTTTTACTTCTATGTGTCAAGTCATTGAAGTGTTATTTTTGTGATGGGTGGGAATCCAACAACCGGTTTTACGGGTATAATGGCTCTAGATGGGATTGTTTATGATGACTGCATTCGATGGAAATTGATAACAAAAATAGAAAATAACAATTTCAAAAAGTAAGAAGCAGCATTAATTGCTAATCAGTAGCTTGCATTTTTCAGAATAGTGCTTTTGAATAGCTATTTTAGCAAATTGGATCCTCCAGACAATCTTATGTTTTTGTTAGTGAAAGGCATGTTAGCAACAAAAAAAGCGAAAAGATTGGTACGATACGTAAATAATTATAAGGTATTTGCTGATTTTCATACAAAAAGGTCGTGTTTGAGAACCAAAATCTTGATTTCCAGCGAATAAATTGAGAACATATTTGGCATCTTAACCAAAAATGACCTAAATTTTCAATTATTGATGGTTATTGTATGCACGTTTACTGAAAAGGCAACTTATGCTTAGATGGCAAATTTGTCTCTATTCTAATCGATAGAAATCGAGATTTTGGTCCTCAAACATGACCATTTTGTATGAAAATCAGCGAATGTTTTTGTTTCCTTCTGTTTTTGCACGATTTTTTTCGCTCTTATTTTTGATCGTTAGACTTCAATTTGGCAATTTCATTCTTTTGCGATGAAATGTATGAACATATATGTAATATGAGTACTCTATGTCCAACCATGATATTTCATAGACAATCGAACTGCTATGCTTAGCATGATCACCTGTTGCTAGTTTCATGAAGACCCCCCCACCCCCCTCCCCACCAAGAAACAAATATTAGAATATTTATCCAAAAGACGAATAGATTTGGTACAAAAGTAGAAAGTGTCATCTTTTTGCATAGAGCACATGTTCATGCGCCAAAATAAAAATAAAACTTTTTCGTATTCCCCCATCTTGATGATCTATTCACCGATCAGTAGAATCTTCATTGAGCGTCAGACAAGAAGGGATTACTAACAATTCGGTTGAAACATGTTCTGAGGATAAAACTTGGTTTCAGTAGTGGAACGCTGCTTCCATTTGATAAATCGCCATACAATGCACTAAAAATCGATAAAAAATCTCCTAAAAACTTTGTAATTTCAACTGCACTGAATAGTAATTGTTAATATTAATAGTTATTATTAATAACTTTATAACAATTAAGTACTATAACTATTAGAAAATGGTCTAGAAGAAAATAAAGTTTGAAGAGGGTCAAATGATCGAGAACGGATAAACGGACGAGTCTACTAAATACAAAGGAGTCTACTAATGGAAGTGGAGGGAAAGCATTATCAATGGTCTTCTTCTAGTTGTCGCTATGGTATAGCAGATATTGACGCTTGATGATGAGGGTCTTATCAGGGCTGATAGTGTTTTGATCCTTGCATCTTCGAAAAAAATGCTTTAATGCAAGTTGGTTTAAGAACAAGGCTTCCGCAATCCAAAACAAATTTCACTCGCGTTTTTAAGGGCATACCACTCGATACAGAAACAATACACAACTGTCATTTTTATTATTTTACGCATGCTGCGATGTGATGACTATTTTGGATTCCGAAACTCTTGTGTTTAAGAACTTTACTTCATCAAAAGACCACCGTCATTCAATCCAATGCAAGGCAAATTGCATAGACATTTTGCACGGACCATTCGAGCCTTGTCATACAAAATCACAAATCGACCACGTTCTGATTGATGGACGGCACTTCTCCGACAATATCGACGTCAGGACATATCGTGGCGCTAACATCGATTCTGGTGGGCGGTTGCGGTGGAGCAAGGTACCCGGTAGAACGTGGAATGTTATAGACTGAAGCGGAGACAGCAGACCCGCCTTTTTCAGGAGAAGAAACGCCGCCTGGAAGAAGCGGAGTGCGAGGAGATGGAACAGTTGTGCCGTTCTCAAGAAACACGCAAGTTCTATCAGAAACTCAACGCATCCCGCAAAGTCTTCGTGCCACGAGCCGAAATGTGCAGATATAAGGATGGGAGCATCTTGATGGAATGGAACGTGTGGTGATCGAAAGGTGGAAGCAGCACTACGGTGCTGAAAGTACAGGCAGTGAAAGTCAAGGCAGCGGAGGAGATGCCTACGTCAGTTCAGTGGACGATAAAAGCCAACCAGCCCCCACTTTGAGGGAGGTTAAGGATGCCATCCAACAGCTAAGCCTACATCAGACTGGAAAGCAAAGCTAAATTCTCGGGTACTTATTCAAAAGGACGTAAGTGATTTTGTAAACAAAGATTCAAACGCCGATTTGTCCAATCTGATGGCTCTCCCACGCAAACCATCACCACAGGCAGATAGGGGAAGCCTTCGGCTACCGGTTGGTGGTGTTGATTTGCGTGGGAGAGCCATCAGATTGGACAAATCGGCGTTTGAATCTTTGTTTACAAAATCACATACGTCCTTTTGAATAAGTACCCGAGAAATGGATTGGACTAGTTATCAACACGTCGAGGACGAAGTACATGATAGGAAGAGGCTAAAGAGAGGACAACGTAAGCCACCCACCACGAGTTTGTATTGGTGATAACGAAATCGAGGTGTTTGAAGAATTCGTTTACTTGGGCTCACTGGTGACCTCCGAAAACGATACCAGCAGAGAAATTCGGAGAGGCATCATGGCAGAAAATCGTACGTACTTTGGACTCCACAAAACGCTCCGATCGAATAGAGTTCACCGCCGCACAGTGGGACGGATTGAAAAAAAGACGGTCAAAAGTATAAATATGGCTTAAAATGAGAACAAATGGGTTTATTATACTTGCTGTGATGAAATTTTATCATTTTCAACTGCATTCATAACGATTGTTGTGATTGTAGCATTCAGCCATTTTATCATTTTCAACTACATTCATAACGATTGTTGTGATTGTAGCATACAGCCATTTTCATGTATTTTACGTCATTTTCAAATGCCTCGAAAAAAACCTGCGGGCCCTGGCGGGCCCTAAATTTGGATTAGTTTGAAAATATAGAATGTAAAGTAGTAGCCATGCGATTTTCAGCGCTGGGTAATGATGGGTAAATTGTTTTCTGACCACATGAAAACACCACGATATGAGTAAATTACGAAATAAGCCCAATTTCAACTCCATAAGCCAAGGGTGAATATTTCATGAATTTGTAATATAATGTATGCAATTGATAGTTGATTATGTTATCTTTGAAGAGATGTATTAAGTTTGAAATGATTGAACAACAATTTTGAAAAATATTGCAAAGATATCATCTTCATATTTATATATTATCAATGGTGTTAAAACAGTTTTCATGTCAACTTCAAAGGTACCCCAATGGGCACAATATCGTTAAATTGACTCAACCAAAGTAATTTGTGTTTATAACCTGTATAATAGAAAAATATTTAAAAATAGAATCATCTTTTGAAAAATGAACTTTTGACCCTGTTTCTAGAGTTCGTCCTCTTTGCGCCGTTCCAAACTGACTATCTATAAAACGCTTGAGGACCGGAGTTCTCTACTCACGGGGACCTGAACGATCTTGTGAAGGACAAACGTGCACTGGGAGTTTCGAACCATCTATGGTGAGGTGCAAGCGAGCAAGGTGGACCGATCATGTGGAGGACGATTTGTGGACCCTCCGCTGACTGCGTGGTTGGCGACGTACAGCCATGGACAGGCTGAATGGACGAGCTTTTATGTACTGCACAGGCCACTCGGCCTTAGTCTGGTAATTAATAAATCAACAGGTAAGAGCCAATGAAGCTGCTGGTAAGATGGTATCAGTGTTGAGCTTATCAAGATGGGCCCGGAAAAGATGGGCACTTGCTTGCACAAATTGATAGTCAGAATCTGGGAAACTGAACAGCTACCGGAGGAGTTGAAGAAGGGTTATATGCCCCATCTCAAGAAAGGCGACAAGCTGTCACCATTAGTGAATGAGTTCGGAAGCTATCAAGTCGGCTTCGTTGACCGCTCGACGACGGACCAGATCTTTGTACGCAAATGCTTCAAAAATCCGTGAACACCAGGTCCCAACGCACCATCTGTTCATTGATTTTAAGGCGATATTACAATATAGAGTAGACTGGCCCAGATTAGTATGGGAGAAAAAATGTTGTCGAATTCACGGACCCCCAGAACTGTGTCTTTGGGTGAAAATCAATCTCTGAAAATTTCAGTTCAATCGCTTGTTGCATAAGCTGGCGCATTTGATTTGAAGTTTGTATGGGGATTTCACCAAAATGTATAAAATACACCTCGTCACTCATTCGATCTGAAATTGGTTCTGATTGCTCGATTGACCTCAAATTGCAAAACGGCAGTTGGTATGCTACAGAACAATTTCACAGAACATTGTATGATGATTAAATGAACTTTTATATGGAGTTTCGTGATGCGATTCGATGAAAAATCCAAAAATACACATCAGATCCTAATAAATCAGCCGGAAACGCAAGTTCATGCAATGACTGTAAACATGCAAGTAGAGATATTCTAATTTAATCCAGGGTGCCCGTGAATTAAAACTTTGTTCCTGCCGTCTAATATGAGCTATGGAAAATTATGGACGAGACAGCTTCCTAGGAAGCTACCAGACTGATCAAAGCAACGATGGATGGTGTGCAAAACTGTGTGAAGATTTCAGGCGAACACTCCAGTTCGTTCGAATCGCGCCGGGGACTAAGACAGGTGATGGACTTTCGTGCCTGCTGTTCAACATTGCGCTAGAAGGTGTCATGCGGAGAGCCGGTGTAACAGCCAGGTACGATTTTCAACAGAT
Organism: Armigeres subalbatus; assembly: GCF_024139115.2. Lineage (NCBI taxonomy): Eukaryota > Metazoa > Arthropoda > Insecta > Diptera > Culicidae > Armigeres > Armigeres subalbatus. The sequence goes on from NC_085141.1 coordinate 309,933,509, forward strand.
CCAGTCAATAACTATTTGTTTCTCGGATGAATGGACATTGTCGGCCGAACATTTGCAAAGTCAGAACTGTACACCCGCATGAAACGTGAAGCAACAAAAGTTGGACTGGTGGTGAATGCTCCGAAGACAAAGTACATGCTTGTGGGCGGAACAGAGCGCGAGGGCCGCCTGGGAAGCAGTGTTACGATAGACGGGGATACCTTCGAGGTGGCCGAGTTCGTCTACCTCGGATCCTTGCTAACGGCTGATAACAATGTCAGTCGTGAAATACGAAGGCGCATCATCTGTGGATGTCGGGCCTACTACGAGCTCAGAAGAAACTGCGGTCAAAAAGATTCGCCACCGCACCAAATGTGTCATGTACAAGGCTTATAAGAGTTGTCCTCTACGGACATGGACAATGCTCGAGGAGGACTTCAAGCACTCGGAGTATTCGGAGACGGGTGCTGGACCATCTTTGGCGGTGCGCAGAAGACGGTGTGTGGCGAAGTGAACCATGAGCTCGCCCAACTCTGCAGCGAACCAGTATCCAGAAGGTAGCTAAGCCGGAAGGGTTCGTTGTTCGTTGATTTCAAGGCGGCATACGACAGTATAGCCCGCGTAGAGCTATAGAATATGGACGAGAACAGCTTCCTGGGAGCTTACCGAACTGATCAAAGCAACGGTGGATGGTGTGCAAAACTGTGTGAAGATTTCGGGCAAACACTACGGTTCTTCGAATCGCGCTGGGACTAAGACAAGGTGATGGACTTTCGTGCCTGTTGTTCAACATTGCGCTAGAAGGTGTCATGCGGAGAGCCGGGTGTAACAGCCGGGTACGATTATATTTGCTTCGCGGATGACATGGACATTGTCGGCCGAACATTTGCAAAGGTGGCAGAACTTTATACCCGCCTGAAACTAGACCTGCGCCGGTCATATAATCGCGGCGGCGGCGTATGGTCACTTTGCCCCGGCGCGCGCGGCATCGGCAGCACGCCGTTGGCTTTATCGGCGGCGGCGGCGTGAATGAAAAAATCATTGGCTAAAAATCAATTTCACGTGGATTTGTTCACGTGCGAATCGCCCGTATAAAAGTCGACTTCAGTGGATTAAATTTGTAATATTCTATGTTTGTCGATCATCAAACAGCACATTCCATAGTAAATTACCAGCGAAACTAATAAGTACCTGATCTAAATGTTATTTAAATTAAAACTATTTTATTATTCTCTGAATTTGATGAATCAAAATTTAAAAACGAATCACTTTTCGTAACCCTTGAGCAGTATTGAGAACTGACTGTTGTCAAAGGAGTAATTTGTTAATATTTTTTCAAAGTTTTCCTAATTCAATTTTGATAAACTCAGTCGATTTACTTCTCAATATATCTAAATTTCGAAAAATTCTAACTACTATTCTTTGACTATATGAACAATTGGGCAATGTTTAGCGGCTGCACATCTAGTATATTTAGAGAATTTGCAGTTCGTTCACCTGCTGTAACCTGGATCCTGGAAGGACATTCACGAGGAATGGGCAGTTTACTCAGCTTGCGTTCTTGTATGCACAAATCTCAATAGATGATCAACATAATTAAAATTAGCTCTGGCTGAGTAAGCCTGGACGATGATTAACAAATTGAATATTTTCCTCAAAAGTTGGTAAAATATGACGAAAAAGTTCTTGTGGAGTTTCTGGAGAGTTCCGGAGGAAACTACGATTTTTGATGTTTCATTAAATTCCTTTGTAAAACCCTATGGAAACTGGGAAACTCATATAGGCATTTTCCAAAACCATTAAGGTTCTGGTTGGGAAATTCCTTTAGTAAAACCAGTAAACTATAGAATATTCTTTAGGATTCCATTCGGAAATTTATTAAGGAATGAAATAGTTTCCGAAAGAATTCCTAAAACAATTTCGGAAAATTGCTAGAAAATCTTCGAAGGGTTCAGAAAACTCTCGAGGAATAGCGAAAAGAGTTTATGAACTTTCTGTCAAAATCTTTGAAGATTTTCGAAAGAACTTAGTGTAAAAATACTCTCCGAGCTTGACCACTTCACTATTGATCCCATGACTGACTTCCACAAAACACACCAAGGAAATCAAAACCGAACTAGCTTGTTTGCTTGCATGCTAAATGTAGACTCGTTTATTCGTCATAAGGAACAAAGGTTTGAGCACGCAGGCCTATTATATTTTTCGTCGATATTTTGCGTCGATTTGCTAATGATTTTCGGAAGGTATATCCGGAAGAATTTCTAAAGGAATTACGAAAGAATTCCTAAGGATTTTATGAAGCAATTCCTAAAGCAATTTCCTCAGAAATGTCCAAAGAACGAACCTAACGAATCCTAAGGTTTTTTAACCAAAGGAATACGTGGAGGAAATTCTGACGTAATTCGGGGTAAATTTTATGGAATATCAAAGTATTTCCAGAAACTTTCTGGAATTCTTTTTGTAGAACTTTTGAGGCAATTTCCTCAGGAGTTCCTTAACGAATCTTCAGGAATCTCTTGAGAAAATTGCGAATAAATTACGGAAAATTTCAAAGGAATTCTTGAAGAAACCTAGGAATTACATCAGAAATACCAGTAGTCATTTTCTCTGAAATTACAGAAATTTCTTCGTAATTTCTTTTGAAAATACCGAGAACTCTATCTTAAAATCCTTCAAAATACATGTATGGTTTCTCGAAATCCTTTGGGAATTCTTTAGGGAGTTTGTACCTTCAACAACTCTTTTAGAAGTTCCTTTGAGAATTATTTTCGAAAATCCATTCAGGTTCTCTTTTGGGAATGCTTTCAAAATTTATTTGAAATTCCACTAATCACAAATTCTTCAAAATCGCCTCAAAAATTTTTGGGAACTCCTCCAGAATTTCATTTCTTAAATAACCAAAAAATACCTGGAAATCCATCGGATATTCTTCCAGGGACTTCTTTAAAGATTATTCAAAAACCTCCGAGGTTTTTTCGGAATTCCCAGATTTGTTTTTCGAAAGATCTTCCGAAATCTTTTGAAATTTTGAAAACATAGTCGACCGGCAGACGTTGTCCTGCATAATAGGCGGAAATGCGCGTTGAACTGCCTTGCGAAAACCCCATACAGATCTTTCTGTTTTACAATCTACTCGACTACTTGTGATTTTCATGTGAAAATATAAAAACCCGTTGGAAACTAACGAACTGAACTGGAAGATGAAGAAAATCCATCCAGCCGTTTTCGAGTTATCGGATACGAACACAGACCATTTCATTTTTTATAGATGATGTTGTTTGCGATGTAGGTAGGAATTTTCGAAAAAAATCCAAAATAAACAACAAACACTAAAAGACTTTCTGAAAGATGAAGGCATTTTCAAAGAAATTCCTGTAGGATGTTCCGGAAGAATTACCGGAGAATGTTTCAAGGAATTGCTGGAAGATAAAATTTGTTTGAATGAATTCCTTTGCATATCTAGAAGAATTCTTTCCAGCGCTTCATGAAAAATTGCCGAAACAATTTCAAAGGAAAAAATCGAAGAAATTCTCTAAATTGCCGAAGACATCCTCATTAATGGAATTTTGAAGGAATTCCTTAAATATTTCTGCAGGAATTGCCAAAGAAACTTCAAATGAATTCCTCAAGAGTCTCAAGGAGAATGAAATTCGTGGAACAAATCAAAGCATTCCTTTAAAATTCGAAAAAAAATCGTAAGATTTTCTGAAGAAATCGCAATGAAAATTCTTAAGGAATTGTCGGAAAAATTTTGTAAGGAATCTTCGAAGGAATACCAATAGCCTGGGACATGGATATATGAAAAATAAATTTTCGTTCCTCTTATTTTTCAGAAGCCTTTTGGGTCTTATAATACTTGTGCGAAATTTCAGATCAATCGGTGAAACTATATTTTAGCGCCGGCAATTTTAATTTTCCATAGGATTTACTATAGGAAATTTACCTTTACAAATAAAAAATCCCAAGGTGTCCCATTATTCTCTAACGATAAATCAGTCCAACTACATCATAGGAAATTTTATCAGCAAACTTTCATTGGAAGACCGCAAAGTGATCCGACGCTCGTGAAAATGTTATTACATAAATTAATTGCTGTATGAACGCAAGGCTCATTGTACTTTTTGTTCAACATCACTGCCGTCGGCTGCTTGCTGTTGTTTGTACGAGGCACCACTTTGCGTGGAGGATTCGCTTATGAATGAAAAGCGGGTTACTAGGGATACGTTTATTGGCCTTGCTGTTTGAGTCTTCGTCCCAAATTTCAATGAAGGTGTGATTAACAAAAGAGGCATGTAACGAACACTTTCCACACAATGCAACGAAACGACTATAGATGCGAATATGTTGGGGCCTCTCATTCTCGACGTCAATAGTTCGAAGCTGGTCTGAGCAGGGATTTTTTGGTACTGGTAATTTTTTGATTTTATATTTATATTCCAAATTCTTATTTTCGAGAAGATTTCAGTATTTCTAAAATATTTAGATAAGATCAGATACAAATATGTTGGGATTTTAAACGATTTTCATGCACATATTTAGACATGCAAATAGAAAATATCTAATCGATCTTATTGTTCCTTAAAATCGAATTAATTCAAACTTGCCTGCTTGTAAAACTCAGTCAAATTTAATTGAATATCAAATTTAATTCGTTTGATAGTATTAGTAGCAATTTACAAGTCGTTGATTTTCAAAACTATTGTCTATTGTATACTATTGTATACTATTGTAGCTGTGTACCCTGTGGGGCCCTCCTTAGTTGTATGGTAGACGCGCGGCTACAAAGCAAGACCATGCTGAGGGTGGCTGGGTTCGATTCCGGTGCGGTCTGGCATTTTCGGATTGGAATTGTCTCGACTTCCTGGGCATAAAGATATCATCGTGTTAGCCTCATGATATACAGATGCAAAATGGTAACCTGCTTAGAAACCTCGCAGTTAATAACTGTGGAGTGCTTAATGACACTAAGCTGAGGCGGCTCTGTCCCAGTGTGGGGACTAATGAATAAGAAGAAAAGCTGTGTACTTGTGGTACTGATTTCAGAGAATAAACTTGCTCTGCTGCGTTGATACTTGATTGACATGCCGATTATTCAAATCGAAGACTTCTAAATTGTGAAATATTTAGAGATTCCGAAGTTGTTTTGCCTCGAGTTGAAAATATCTTAATACAGATTATAGAAAAAATCTGGACTGTAGAGAATGATTTTCACATAAAAATTACATCACATCCCATTTTAAATCAACGTCACATCATGGATATTCAATTAAACAAGTTTAGCAAAGAAATCAATTATATAATTCTGCAACTACTACAACATCATTGGGTATCTTAAGCCTGTTGATGGAAAAAGAGTAAATAAATAAATAAACTAAAAATTAAATTATAAAAATCCTATGAAATGGATAATATATTTTCCATAGAAAATAATTTGAAAACCAAAATGAATCTATTTGAAAGGTTGTTTTGAAATGGCTCTTTTGTCTCAAGTATATTAAAAATAAATGTTTTTTTTAATTTTGGTTTAAAGCAAATTTATTAAATCTATTTTTATGTCACATTCCTACATATGAACTCAGAAATATTCTGTACAACATCATCGTGATATTAAAACTATTTGTACAGTAGTTCATGATTTTAAATATAACTATTAACTTTCAACATCATTACTGTTTAGATGTAAACTAAATACATAAATCATCACTTCATAATTTAAAAAATACACAGCTGACAGAATAGTTTGTATGAAAGTCAAAAGAATACCCTCTGAAAATAGAAAATTGATTATAATTCATCTTTGATTTGAATTATTGACATATCAATCAAATATAAAAGAAGCAAAGCAACTTCATTAAATTATTCTCTTCTGAAATCAGTATCACAAGAATCTTATCTCAGTCTTTTAGAAACACGAAAGCTTCTCGAAAGTAAGAATATTTTCATTTTTTTGCAGCGTTTGGTGGGGCAATAGAACGCAAGTCAATCAAAGCCGATAATAGAGGGTAATGGCAGAAGCAGCAGACCACTTGAACGCCATGGGGTAGAATAAGGATGGGGTGATGTGAGGTTCGGTTTGGAATCGACTCGACACTAATGCAAAATGTAATTGACTGCAACCTAGTCAATGATCAAAGGCTAAAATGATAATTTCAAAATTCTAGTGCAACGTTTTCTAGTTTTAAAAAAGTTTTAAATTGCAATGTGTTCTTCTTTGCCGTGGAAGCACTGATGTAGTTTGAAAGGTCACTTAGTCTATAGTCCAATTATTTATTTATTGATAGCTTTTGTGACCACATTGAAAATATAAAAAAATATTACATATTAGTGTTCTGTTGTCGCACTACAAACTCAATGTAAGATATATCATGTAAAAGTGAAAACTGTTAAAGAATTTAGTTTGTCCCATTATTTTTTTTTGTAAAAGTTGCCTATAACTTTAAACTGTTCTAACAATGGCTTTATCGTTGATTAATTACGGTGATTATCTATTAAGTTCTAATCAAGGTCACTATAAGTTCACTTTTCGTGGCATCTCGCCTATTGCCTATCTATTTGTAAAAATTATCGAGAATGAAGCCGTTATAAAGATTGTTCATACACGATTCTTTTTACACGGGGATGCGTTTAAAAAAGTTTTCGATTCAAATTTGAAAATCCGTGTAAAAAAGTTTTATGATTTCTCGACGAATCATAAAAATGGAGCAACTTTCAAAAATTTGTATGTTTTTGCACGGCGTGTAAAAAATCCGTGTAAAAACAAATCGATTGTATACCATCATTACAATGCACAATGGGAGAAATATTTGCATGTTTCGGCAAAATTCAATAACTCAAAGGGCCGCTGTACGAAAATAGTGACCAAGAACTTTTCTTAAACAAAATTTTCCCAGGAATCAGATAGGGGTTATTTCGGATCGGCACGCGTTCCTAATGGACTTTGCATATGTGATATTTTCATTATTGCTCTTCAAGTGAGGCAACAAAATAAAACTGGCATCACGTTCCTAGTTTTGAAAAACTTCTACTCAGTGAATCCAGCAGTCGATTCCCTACGAAGTTCTTGAATATTTTGTTTTCAATAAATGCCTGCAGCTAAATAAGCGTGGCTACGACTCAGCGTCACAGGAACGTATCAGAAAAGTATTGCCGAAAGAAACTCACATCATTATCACTGATGAAAAGGCCTCTGACTGCACTACCATTCAAGGCTCCAAAACGATGTCCATTGATCACATGCATGCGTAAATCAGTGCGCCAATGCCAGATATGTGACGCGGCACCAAACAAAAATAGTCAACATGTGATACCACCACGACAGGATATGTCTTTGGTTGCCATATCAGTGCTAATGGCATAGCCCACCGCAGCAAGATTCATATCCAGGGGAGGAAAGCTCTCGAAAGTAAAATAAGGAAATTTAAAGAATTTCCTAAAGAATACCAGTATCGAAAAAAAATGCACAGGTCACCTGAAACCCGCCTGTAGACATCGAAGACAAAGTACATGCTTGTGGGCGGAACCGTGCGCGACAGGGTCCGCCTGGGAAGCAGTGTTACGATAGACGTGGAGGAATTCGTCTACCTTGGATCCTTGGTAACGGCTGATGATAGCAATGCTAGTCGTGAAATACGAAGGAGCATCATCTGTGGAAGCCGGGTCTACTATGCTACCGTTCTACACATACTTGCACAAAATTAAAAAAAATACATCTGGTCAAATCGCATTTGGAACAAAGCTACAATTTTCACTCCAGACCTCATACGAGTAGATAATTTAAAAAGATTTCATCACTAGACTATTCTAATGACTTTTTGCTTCAAAATATAATTTGACCTTATTCATGGAAATAGTTTAACGGAACATTCATGCCGACAAATATAAATAACACTTGCTTGCGGTTTTCTACGCATAGTAGTTGCGTTGAGTGAATGATTTCGGTCATGAATACTATGATCGACATCTCTTTCCATGCTTAATATATAAATTTGTACTGCCCACATGGTTGATGTTGTTGGATTACAGTGATATCATTTAGAATAAAGATCATTTTAGCCGGCCTTCCACCACTAAAGTAGCCAGGCTTGCGAGAACTAAGTATTGAATACCTTTTTATACAACCTCTATAAAATAACAGAGTCTGCCATAATGATGATTTTTCCCCAGCAGACAATATTAGAAATTCAACAATGGACAAATCGACTTGATTTTTTTCCATATAATATCCATGTAATATCAAAGTAGTTTGTGAGGAATATCCGGAGAAATTCCTGGAAGAATATGAGGTAGAATTCTTGAAGGAACATCCGAACTTTTCAGGGATATCCTGAAGAATTCCTGGAAAATATCCGATGAATTCCTGAAGGAATATCCAGAGGAATATTCGAAAGAATTTCTGGAAGAATATCTGAGGAGGTGAAACTCCTGAGGAATATATTCTAAGTAATTCCTGCACTCCTCCTCCAGAATATTCCTAGAGGAATATTCGGAGAAATTCTTTAAAAATTATGCGGAAGAAGTCCTGAAGAATTATCGAGAGAATATTTTGAATACGGATGAACTCCGAAGGAATATCTTTGAATTCCTGAAAGAACATCCGGAGAATTTTCGAGTAATATCCGGAGGAAGTACTTAATAAGAAAGACCTCTTTGACCCCGGAATCGCTGGGCTCGATTTCAGAGGAAATCGCATCAAACCCCAGGCTGCTGGTGAGCCTGGGAGATTACAAGACCTCTTTTGGCTCCAGTCTCAAGGGCATTAACGCTGGGAAGCTTTCGGAATACGGAAACCTATCTTTAAAATTTTTACTTGCGGTCAACCCAATACTTCTATTTGTCCTAGTCAGTCACCTTCCGTGTGGCAAGTAAAATTAACGCCGCAAGCTCGGAAGGCCGGATGGCAGCAGTGACGATGGCGGAGTTGCGATGGTGAAGATGGAGGGCGTGGTAGGCGGCTTCAATAGTCGTGGGCGATTTTCGACGTGCTGGCTGGGCGTGATGATGGCGTGTGGCCCCAGGGCGGTTTCGTTGACGGTTTGGGAGTTTTGCCATTGGCACGTGGCAGCGGACGACAGCTTCGAAAGTGGCTTGAGGTGGTGGTCTGGTGGTGCGGTGAGCGGTGATCCGATTAGATGGTAGAGCGACACGTGCTGATGAAGCAGATCGTGGCGTCGGCAACCCTTTCAGTTTAACAGACACGTCGAAGGTGCAGACGGCCAGCTCGTTTGGTGGCGCGGGTAACACTTGCCTTGCTGATCTTCCAGGCGGCGGGAATCCGACACGTGGCTTGGTGCTTTGCGGTATTACTTTGCCGGGTTTTCCGGGCCGAATTCTGACCGGAACGGGTGGATAACGCCCACAGCTAGGGTTTTCCGAATCTTCCCGGGAAACGATGGACCATGAAGGAAATATCGTCCTACGGGTCTCTGCGGGCTGTGAGCACCAGTCCTTGAACAGTGGATTGCGTTATTATTCTGCTCTACCGATGGTAGAGTACCGATTAACACTCGGTATTATCCGCGAAAAAAACCGCATATTGCATCTCCCTCTAAGACGACAAGACAGTAACTCTTCCATCGTTTTTGCTGTTTCCTCTACTTCATTTTAGTGCATTCAATCACCCACCAATCACTCTTGGCGCAGTTCATTTGCGCGACTTTACCGACTGCCCACGCGTGGAGCATTCAAAATGACCGTTGGGTTTACGTCATATATAAAACATAATCCTCATTTTCCGCACTCAGTGAAAATAACAATCAAATTCAAAAATATTCTTCCCTCCCCTTCATACGGGAGCTTGAGAAGGAAGGTCGTGTGATATTGCCATCACAAATATTGCCCTACGCTCGCTTTCAAATCGACTTCTATAAAAACATTCTTTATGCCTGCCGTATCCTAACGGAACTATCAATTCTATACTTTCGCCTCTAATTCTATCAGAACATGTACGTCTAAGTTTGGAAGATAATATTAGCATTTCCATATCATTTTAACAATCAAATGTTACCCACAGGTAAAGATTTCAGGACGAAAATCCGGAGAAATTTCTGAAGGAATATCCAAAGGAACTCCTGACCTAACATACGGAGGAATTTATCTTATTTCAGATATTTGTCTAATTTGGCTTATTTGTCTTTATTTGTGTTATTTGTCTTATTTGTCTAATATGTCTTTTTGTCTTATGTCTTGTTGTCTTATTTGTCTTATTTGTCTTTTGTCTTATTTGTCTTATTTTTTTTTGTCTTATTTGTCTTATTTGTCTTTTGTCTTATTGTCTTATTTGTCTTTTGTCTTTTGTCTTATTTGTCTTATTGTCTTGTTGTCTTATTTGTCTTATTTTGTCTTATTTGTCTTATTTGTCTTATTTGTCTTATTTGTCTTATTTGTCTTATTATTATTTTATTTAATCAGACTAAGGCCGATGGCCTGTGCGGTATATAAGAGTCTTCTCCATTCGGCTCGGTCCTGGCTACGTCGCCAACCACGCAGATCTGGAGGGTCCGCAAGTCATCTTCCACCTGATCGATCCACCTTGCCGCGCGCACCTCGCCTTCTTGTGCCGTCGATCGTTGTCGAGAACCATTTCACCGGTTACTGTCCGACATTCTGGCTACGTGCCCGGCCCATCGCAGTCGTCCGATTTTCCGTGTAACGAAATGGATGTTCTCCCAACAGCTGATGCAATTCTGGTTCTCGCCTCCTCCACGTACTCCGCCATCTGCACCCCACCATAGATGGTACCAGCACTTTCCTTTCGAAAACTCCAAGTGCGCGTTGGTCCTCCACATCGTCCAGGTCTCGTGTCCGTGAGGTACCGTCTAATTAGCGTTTTGTAGATTGTCAGTTTGGTACGGCGGTGAACTCTATTCGATCAGCGTCTTGCGGAGTCAAAGTACGTACGATTTCCAGCCACTATGCGTCTCAATTTCTCTGCTGGTGTCATTTTCGGCTGTCACCAGTGAGCCCAAATCACAAATTCTTCTACCACCTCGATTTCGTCACCACCGATGCAAACTCGCGGTGGGTGGCTCTGACATCTTCTCTTGAACCTCTTCCTATCATGTACTTCTCTTCGACGTGATGACTAGTCCGATCGCTGCTTCCTCTTCAGTCTGATGTAGGCTTCCTCCATCTTCTCAAGTTACGTGCCATATCTATGTCTCGCGAAACCAAATAGCTGGACGGACTGAAAATGTACCACTCGTGTTAATCCCTGCTCTTCGTATTACCTTCCAAAGCGATGTTGAATAGCAAACACGAAAGACCATCACCTTGCCGTAACCTCTGCGGCTTTGAAGGGACTCGAGAATGCCCCAAACTCGAACTACACATCACCCGATCCATCTCGCTTTGATCAACCGTGTCGAGTTATCGGAACCGTGTTCGTGCATTAGCTGCCATAGCTGGTCCCGATCAGTTATCATATGCGGCAAGTCGATGAATAGATGATGTGTGGCACGTTGTATTCGCGGCATTTCAGTACTTGGCAGATGGCGAACACCTGGTCGTGGTGGAGCGTTCCCATAAAACCGCCTGGTACTGCCCACGAACTCCTTGCAGTTGTGCTGATCGCACATAAATTTGGGAGAGTACCTTGTAGGCGGCGTTCAGCAATGTGATTGCGCAGTAGTTGCTACAATCCAGCTTATCGCCCTTTTGTAGATGGACACGACACCTTCCATCCATTCCCGCGACAAAACTTCCTCCAACCAAATCTTGGTAATGACCCAGTGCAGCGCTCTGTGGTCCTCACCACCGTGTTTAAAGCTCTTATTTCTGTCTTATTTGTCTTATTTGTCTTTTGTCTTATTTGTCTTATTTGTCTTATTTGTCTTATTTTCTTATTTGTCTTATTTGTCTTATTTGTCTTATTTGTCTTATTTTTGGTCTTTTTATTTGGAAGGGTCATTTAGCCTCCAGTCGGCAGCCATTTGGCCGTCACCACTAGGTCGAGATTGTTTGGCCAGATATATCATTTCATTTGGCCGAAAAGGTCATTTGGCCGCAAGGGTCATTTGACAGTGCAATTTGCTGAAAGGGTCATTTGCTGAATGGGTCGTTTGACCGAAATGGTCATTTCTGAATAGGACTTGTGAATAGGTCATTTGAAAAGTGAAATTAGAATGAGAAGAAAGACGTCTCACTTCTCCTCTTTTTCTTCTCACTGAAAAATTGGCACGCGAAATGAGTAGTGAGACGTCTCACTATCCGCACTTTCTCACTTTTCACAGTGAGAAGTGAAATGAGGAGTGAAAGTAAGAAGTCTCACTTCTCCTCTTATTTCCTACTGCGGAAAGTGAGTACTTTGAGTGGTAGTGAGATGTCTCATTTCGCGTTCTCACTTTACGTGAAAATAGAAAAATGAAGAGTGAGAAGTGACGTCTTTTCTCATTCCGAAATGAAATGACCATTCCGAAATAAATGACCTATTCGGCGACCCGAGCAACACACATGTTGTAAATCAGTCTATTATACTCATATACGATAAATTTGGTCATATGAGTTATTTCAACCAAATCAACGTGTGTGCTGGAAAAGTCCTATTCGGCAAATTACCCTTTCGGCCAAACGACCTTTTTGGCCAAATAATTCTGACGGCCTAATAACTCTTTCGGCAAAATGCCCTTTCGTGAGATTTCGCTAATGGTTTTTCGAATGAGGTTCAGCAAATCCTTCTCCGTATTTTACATCTTGGTGCTGGATCATCACTCGAATCCTGCTTACTTGTATATACAATGAATAGAGTAGAAATCTTTTATGATATTTTTCAATGTTGCTCCATAAAACGCACATGTTTTCATATTCCTAAATCATTTAGGTTGTTTATTTGATGTCCACAATTCGTTATTGGTCACGCCGCTGTTTTTCCTCGCCGATCCACACGAGTGATAGATCCTTTACGTGGTGTGTTAGGGGTAAGATCTACCATGGTTACATTGCCGGCTACAGGCAAATCCTGACCAAACAAATACCTTCTATTATCCAACTCCGTGGTACTTATGAGGATGTTGCTAAGTCGGCTTCTCGTTAAGTAGGTACCACACCAACACTTCCTTCCTCTCCCCAGTTACGGTGAAGATGGGCGTGGCCAGGGTAGTAATCCACAAGCTTTTATTATTTCTAAGACTGGAATCAACCACTCCCTTCCTGATTTCTGATAGCATTCTAGATAAGGACTCAACAACATGAATATCACTAGCCTCCCGTGGAATGGTAGTCCAAGCACCTTTTCCCCGCAAAAATATCCACAAGGTCACATGGAGATCACCTAACCAGAAACGGAAAACCAAATCGACCACGTTCTAATCGGAGTAAATTCTTCTCCGCATCACGAACGTCACTTACCACAGTGCGAATATTGAATCCGACCACTACCTCGTTGCAGTATGCCTGCGCTCATAACTCTCGACGTGTACAACACGCGTCGAAGTCAGCCGCGGCTAATATTGGGCGTACAAGACGGTAGACTGCCCAAGAATACGCAGCAGCTGATGGCACTCAACGGAAGAGCAGCTAGGCGCAGCGACTCTTGAAGATGGCTGGAGAGTATTCGATCCGCAATTAGTACACCACAACCACTGCACGGCACGGTGCCCCGGATCAGAGAAACGACTGGTGTGACGGCTAATGTGAGAAGAAGAATGCAGCATGAGCGAGATTGCTGCAACACCGCACGAGGGCAAACGAAGCACGATACAAACAGGCAGCAGACAAAACTTGATTTTCCGGAGGAAAAAGCGTTAAGCAGGAAGATCGAGACCGTGAAGAGGGAGCAACTGTACCGCGCTAATAACACGAAAGTTCTAGGAAGTTGAACCGCCTGATATGTGTAAGGACATAAACAGAGACCTTCTAACGAACGAGCGTGAGGTGATCCAAAGGTGGCAGCAGCACTACGAAGAGCACCTGAATGGCGATGTCGCAGACGAAGATGCGGTATGGTGGTGGACCTGGAGGAACGCGCGCAGGACATACTTCTACCGGCTCCGGATCTCAGGAAATCCAGTAGGAGATTGGCCGGCTGAAGAACAACAAAGCCCTGGGTTGACCAACTCCAGGAGAGCTATTTAAACACGGTGGTGAGGCACTGGCTGAGCGCTGCACTGGGTCATTACCAAGATTTGGGAGGAAGTTTTGCCGCAGGAGTGGATGGAAGGTGTCGTGTGTCCCATCTACAAAGGGGCGATAAGCTGGATTGTAGCAACTACCGCGCAATCACATTGCTGAACGCCGCCTACAATACTCTCCCAAATTTTATGCTCGACTAGCACCAATTGCACGTAGTTCGTGAGGTACCAGGCGGATGGGCGAACTTTCCACCACGGACCAGGTGTTCGCCATTCGCCAATCTGCAGAAATCCCGAATACAACGTCACATCATCTATTCATCGACTTCAAAGCCATATGATACAATCGATCGGGACCAGCTATGGAGCTAATGCACGAACACGGATTTCCGATCAAAGGCATTGATCAAGGACGATGATCGGTGAGCAGCAGGTTTTCAAATTCCGAGCTGCGGAAGTTGCGGTATTCTGTATTCAACATCGCTTTGGAAGGGTAATACGAAGATCAGGGGTTAACACGAGTGGTACAATTTTCAATAGAGTCTCCAGCTATTTGGCTTCGCGACGACATAGATATTATGGCACGTAACTTTGAGAAGATGGAGAAGTCTACATCTGACTGAAGAGGAAAAAGCGGATCGGACTAGTCATCAACACGTCAAGAGAAGAAGTACTGATAGGAAGAGGTCAAGAGAGACAATGTAGCCACCCACCGCGAGTTTGCATCGGTGGTGATGAAATCGAGGTGATATAAAATTTGTGCACTTGGCTCACTGGACTGCCGAAAATGATACCAAGCAGAAATTCGGAGACGCATAGTGGCTGGAAATCGTACATACTTTGGACTCCAAAGACGCTCCGATCGAATAGAGAGTTCGCCGCCGTACCAAACTGACAATCTACAAATCGCTCATCAGACCGGTGTCCTCTACGGACACGACATTCGCAAAAACTCCTGGATGAGCTTCGGAGAGCTTCCATAAAACACCTGGAGGAACTTCCGGAAGTAATCCGGAAGAAACTTACGAAGAAATTTAGGAGAAACCTCAAAAGGTTTTTGGTAGACTTCCTGATAGAATTTCTGGAAAAGTTCCAGAGAATTTTCATGCAAAAATAAGCTCACTAACGCCACCGCCGCTGGAATTAAATATCGCCGATAAAATTTCAATCGAGCACAAGTCTACTCTAATTCAGCCAAAGTTCTGACAACCTCTTCAGAGATATCCATCAATTTGGAGAAATCCTTAGGTTGGAGCGCTACTGGGCATGGTTTGGAACCAAGAGAGACAACTTGAGCATAATTATGTACGATTGCACTGTGACGAATTTCTTTATTTTAAAAAGTTTATATGAACAATTATCCACGCTGCAAGGCTAAACTGAACCCATACGTGGTATATTAACAGACCTTGTCATATAAACTCATATGCAAAATTCAAATGTATTCGCTCACTATTCGAGCAGGGCAACACCATTTGAACAGAATAGTTGGAACATCTAATCCAACTAGTAAGTCATAAAATATGAAACATGCAAATTGAATACAAAATCCAAAAGTATCACAAGGGATTTAAACATGTATATCTCACTTTGTTAGTGGATATCGCACCGTGCCGCGCTGGCGCCAAGAAAAGACCCTCATACAGTAAGTGTAACAACGAACCAACCTACCGAGCCCACCTGACTTATCACTCAACTATCGGAACATAAACAAACAAAAAAGGAAACGATTCCATCGACCAAAAGTGCATAGCTCTTAAGCAAACTTTTGTGCACGTCGATACATCACTTGAGTCGGTAGGTTAGAGTGACTCAAATTTTGACAATTTTACTCACCATGCTCCATGCTTGAATGACGATATCTGCCAATCCAACGGACACCCTGGATTTTGAGCCAGTTGTCTGAACACAGCTTATTCGAAGTTTGAATAGGAATCCTTCACGCATCAACAAAAAATTATATACTAGGTACCAAAAGATTCATATTATTAAAGAGGTTTATGCAGACACGTACTTCTTTCTACAAAAGATATTATTTTCATAAACACTTTCTTACAAATTTTGAAAGGTGCACATTCGAACTATAGACAAATTCGTTATTCAAATAGTAAAAGTATTTGTCCAAACAGTGAAAAAGCAACATTTGAATCACTCTAATGTAGACACTATCGACTCCAAACAGCTGTTGCCTTTCCGCCGTCGTCTGTCGCGTGCCTCCAAGTACTATCCGTTACCGGTGCCATTTATATTTAATTACACCACCGAATCAAATTTATTAGTCGTCTAACCTCTGTTTAGATGGATAAAGGATTCCTCTTCGTTTTGGAACATATGGATATTTTCGAACATTTACAAAGGCGTGCGTACAGTTTTGTGACAGGAAGGTTCACAATTTCCTGTATATTTACGCCCCGTAGCACACGGAAAGACCACAAGCCTTGAGTATAGCCACGAAATAAGACGACAAACTAAATATAAATAATCAAATTTGAACAACTTGACAAATCAGTTATACTTATATTAGCTCAACCACGAAAACTATTAGATAAGCAATAATTACTTTAGACCTTAATCACTCACAACATTTCCTACGTACGCCTGTGACAGTTTCCAACCGTGTGGCATGAGATCGATGGAAAATGCCGAAAAACAAACAAAACGCAGGTGCTACTGCAAGGTTGAACCCATTCAAGAGCCGCTTATCGAAATCCAGTTGCTGCCACAATCATCCATTCAGCACGATGATGGGACTGTAAAATGTGTAACGTAGCCGTCGTAGTACAGGGTGAGGGTGTCGTCGCCCGGCAGGACGGTTTTGGAAGCTCGCCAAGAAGTGTATAAATATTGTAATAGAACCGTCTTGCTGGCTCAGTTGCCGCTCAGGTGGTTCAAGTGGTAAAAGTGTTATTTAATTTCACCTTTCTTCCCCGCCGTCGTGTCGTGTGTGTGCTCCTCCCGGCCTTGCGCGTCGTCATCGTGTTCGCAAACATTGTCGTCGTTTTGTCTCGCGTGCGGTGGGCCCCCAGGTCTGATAGTTTTGCTTATGGCGAGGTGTCGGGCGGGTGCTTCCCACGCCTCAGCTCAGAGCGAAGACGACGACGTCAGCGGCGGCGACGGACGTTTTGGTTTCTTGCCAAGTCGGCGTTGTTTCTCGTGCTGGTCGTCGTCATTGCAGAATGCAAGGGCGCAGGAGGCAACTCGACCCGGAAAGTGCTGATGTTGATGCTGATGCGGTGGGAAAACTTAGCTCTAATGAAGGAAGAATCAACAAGCGAAAGATGCAGAACACAAAACATATTTGAGTGTTGGTGTTGCTTTTTTATTCGACGGTTGGGCGAACATAAATGTGCTCAATACTCCCCGGTAAACAATAGCGCAGCAAAACACAATGTCGAAAAAGAGTTCTTTGTTTCGAGTGGTGCTTCTCTTATTGGAAACAATGAATGGAAACTCAATTGGAATCGAGCCCGCACCATGTTCCGGGGAAGAGTTTTCCGGAAATTGGCAGAAGTGGAATTGTGTTTCGGTTTCGATGCAATAATAGTGGCGCATTTGTGATCACTGGTCGCGCTGTCGAACTTCCCCATCTCCTGCGAAGAGGACAGGATTTGGTTACCTCAGTTCCAGTGGAAAACGTTTCCGTCTACCTGCCGACAATATGTGCCGGTTTTCTCTTTAGAGAACGAGCAAGATTTAATCTAGTTACGTGCAGGAGTCGCAAAAAAACATCGTTCTGGAACGGTGCACAACGTTTACTCAGGTTCTAACATGCGAACAAGGTTGCACTAAACAGGAATATTACTTTTTACGACGGAAGTTATGGAAGTGCACAGTTCCCATCTTTTTGGGTTTACGTGTTGCAACTGTACGAGACGACGTTGATGTTGACGCTACTTGTGTGGCCAATAAGAAAACATTTCATATCGAGCTGAGGACTGCAGTAGTTAATGTACGATAGTAAAACTTTATTACAATCACAAACCGAGAGTAATGTGATTTTGATGAAAAATTACTGAAGCGTGCCTAAGCCGGTATTTCAGTATGATACATGTGGTTGAAAAAGACGTCTGCATAATCAAACATAATTCATCTCATACCTCTTTACTGAGAATGATCTCTAGCAAATCCGATAAACATTTTTGGCTGCCCAAATTTATTTGCAAAAATTGCAAGGGTCTCCAAGGGTAGAAATCATCATTTAGACGAATAGATCATTGGGCCGAAATGTCGTTCGTCGTTCGGCAGAAAAAAATCATTTGCTTAGCTTAGCTGAGCTTGATTTACGGTACACTTCGAAGCTGCTGATTGTGATTGGCCGAAAACAACAAAAAGGTCACCAACTGAACAGTCTTCTTAGGATTGAAAAGCTATGCTCACTGTACATGATTTGGAGTTTCAATAATTCAATGACAAGAACGATGCCGCCTACGTCCTCAAAGCCAGTTTTTGATTAGGAGAGAAAAAATAGTCGAGTCAAGTACGAGACACTGAAGACGACCTTACTGTTGAGGTCAATATACGTATCTGTCAAGGTACAATCAAGTGGTGGAATTAAATGGGAAGGTACAAACTCGACTTATGACAAGTGAAGACAATCCACTAAAAAGCTCAAAATAATTTCTTGAGAAAAAATAGTTTGGCACTCATTGCTACAAGTAACCGAGGCATCTCTGTGAGCGCCACGGGAAAGGAACAGTTGGTTAGATGAGAAAGTAATTAATGGATGACTCCTGAAACGTCTCACTTCTCATTTCTTATTTCACAGTACTCACTACGATAAGTGCGAAGTTAGAAGTCAGAAATGAAAAATTATGAACGAGAACTACGAGTGAGATGTGAGAAATGAAGAGTGAGAGGTAAGAAGTGAGACATCTCACTTCTTAGTGTGAAAAAAGGAAGTGAGAAGTCATAGTTCTCGCTGCTCATTTCTAGCTCCTCATTTTCAACTTCTCACTTTTCACAGTGAGAAGAAAAAAGTGAGAAAAGAAGAGTGAGAAGCCGGACACCTTACTTCTCACTCTTCATCACTCGATTCTAATTTTGCATTACTCATTTTACACCTCTTACTTCTCAATGTAAAAAATAAGAATTTCACTTCTCATTCTTTATTTTTTACTTCTCACTGTGAAATTGGAGAAGTGCGAAGTGAGAAACAAGAAGTGAAAACTTAGGAGGAAGAAGTGAAAAGGGGAAAGTCTCTCCTCCAGGTAATGCTCCAGGAATTTCTCCGGGAATTCCTCCGGAAGTTCATCCGGGAATTCCTCCAGGAATTTCTCCGGGAATTCCTCCGGAAGTTCCTCCGGGAATTCCTCCGGAAGTTCTTCCGGGAATTCCTCCGGAAGTTCTTCCGGGAATTCCTCCGGAAGTTCTTCCGGGAATTCCTCCGGAAGTTCCTCCTGGAATTCCTCCGAAGTTCCTCAGGAATTCCTCCTGAAGTTCCTCCGAAATTCCTCCGAAGTTCCTCCGAAATTCCTCCTGAAGTTCCTCCGGAAATTCCTCCGAAGTTCCTCCGAATTCCTCCGAAGTTCCTCCGAAGTTCCTCCGGGAATTCCTCCTGGAAGTTCCTCCGAATTCCTCCGAAAGTTCCTCCGAATTCCTCCGGAAGTTCCTCCGAATTCCTCCGAAGTTCCTCCGGGAATTCCTCCGAAGTTCCTCCGGAATTCCTCAGGAAGTTCCTCCGGGAATTCCTCCGGAAGTTCCTCCGAATTCCTCCGAAGTTCCTCCGAAATTCTCCGGAAGTTCCTCCGGAAGTTCCTCCGGGAATTCCTCCGAAATTCCTCCGAATTCCTCCGGAAGTTCCTCCGGGAATTCCTCCGGAAGTTCCTCCGAATTCCTCCGGAAGTTCCTCCGAATTCCTCCGAAGTTCCTCCGGAATTCCTCCGAAGTTCCTCCGAATTCCTCCGAAGTTCCTCCGGGAATTCCTCCGGAAGTTCCTCCGGGAATTCCTCCGGAAGTTCCTCCTGGAATTCCTCCGGAAGTTCCTCCGAATTCCTCCGAAGTTCCTCCGGGAATTCCTCCGAAGTTCCTCCGGAAATTCCTCCGAAGTTCCTCCGGAATTCCTCCGGAAGTTCCTCCGAAGTTCCTCCGGGAATTCCTCCGGAAGTTCCTCCGAATTCCTCCTGAAGTTCCTCCGGGAATTCCTCCGGAAGTTCCTCCGAAATTCCTCCGAAGTTCCTCCTGGAAGTTCCTCCGAATTCCTCCGGAAGTTCCTCCGGGAATTCCTCCGAAGTTCCTCCTGGAAGTTCCTCCGGAATTCCTCCGGAAGTTCCTCCGAATTCCTCCGAAAGTTCCTCCGGGAATTCCTCCGGAAGTTCCTCCGAAATTCCTCTGAAGTTCCTCTGGAATTCCTCCGAAGTTCCTCCGGGAATTCCTCCGAAGTTCCTCCGGGAATTCTCCGAAGTTCCTCCGGAAGTTCCTCCGGGAATTCCTCCGAAGTTCCTCCGAATTCCTCCTGAAGTTCCTCCGGGAATTCCTCCGAAGTTCCTCCGGGAAGTTCTCCGGAAGTTCCTCCGGGAATTCCTCCGAAGTTCCTCGGGAATTCCTCCGGAAGTTCCTCGGGAATTCCTCCGAAGTTCCTCCTGAATTCCTCCGAAGTTCCTCCGGGAATTCCTCCGAAGTTCCTCCGGAATTGCTCCGGAAGTTCCTCCAGGAATTCCTCCGGAAGTTCCTCCGGAATTCCTCCGGAAGTTCCTCCGAAGTTCCTCCGGAAGTTCCTCCGGGAATTCCTCCGGAAGTTCCTCCGGAATTCCTCCGGAAGTTCCTCCGAATTCCTCCGGAAGTTCCTCCGGAATTCCTCCGGAAGTTCCTTCCGAATTCCTCCGAAGTTCCTCCGGGAATTCCTCCGGAAGTTCCTCCGGGAATTCCTCCGGAAGTTCCTCCGAATTCCTCCGAAGTTCCTCCGGGAATTCCTCCGAAGTTCCTCCGGAATTCCTCCGAAGTTCCTCCGAATTCCTCCGGAAGTTCCTCCGGGAATTCCTCCGAAGTTCCTCCGGAATTCCTCCGAAGTTCCTTCCGGGAATTCCTCCGGAAGTTCCTCCGAATTCCTCCGGAAGTTCCTCCGAAGTTCCTCCGGGAATTCCTCCGAAGTTCCTCCGAATTCCTCCGAAGTTCCTCCGGAATTCCTCCGGAAGTTCCTCCGGGAATTCCTCCGAAGTTCCTCCGGAATTCCTCCGGAAGTTCCTCCGGGAATTCCTCCGGGAATTCCTCTGGAAGTTCCTCCGGGAATTCCTCCGGAAGTTCCTCCGAGAATTCCTCTTGAAGTTCCTCCGGGAATTCCTCCGGAAGTTCCTCCGGGAATTCCTCCGAAAATTCCTCCGGAGGTTCCTCCGGGAATTCCTCCGGAAGTTCCTCCGGAATTCCTCCGGAAGTTCCTCTGGAATTCCTCCGGAAGTTCCTCCGGGAATTCTCCGAAGTTCCTCCGAATTCCTCCGGAAGTTCCTCCGGGAATTCCTCCGAAGTTCCTCCGAATTCCTCCGAAGTTCCTCCGGGAATTCCTCCGGAAGTTCCTCCGGGAATTCCTCCGAAGTTCCTCCGGGAATTCCTCCGAAGTTCCTCCGAATTCCTCCGGAAGTTCCTCCGAAGTTCCTCCGAATTCCTCCGAAGTTCCTCCGGGAATTCCTCCGAAGTTCCTCCGAATTCCTCCGAAGTTCCTCCGGGAATTCCTCCGAAGTTCCTCCGGGAATTCCTCCGAAGTTCCTCCGGAATTCCTCCGAAGTTCCTCCGAATTCCTCCGGAAGTTCCTCCGAATTCCTCCGAAGTTCCTCCTGGAATTCCTCCGGAAGTTCCTCCGAATTCCTCCGGAAGTTCCTCCGAATTCCTCCGAAGTTCCTCCGGAATTCCTCCGGAAGTTCCTCCGGAATTCCTCCGAAGTTCCTCCGGAATTCCTCCGGAAGTTCCTCCCGGGAATTCCTCCGAAGTTCCTCCGGGAATTCCTCCGAAGTTCCTCCTGGAATTCCTCCGGAAGTTCCTCCGAATTCCTCCGGAAGTTCCTCCGAATTCCTCCGGAAGTTCCTCCGGGAATTCCTCCGGAAGTTCCTCCAGGAATTCCTCCGAGGTTCCTCCGAATTCCTCCGGAAGTTCCTCCGGGAATTCCTCCGAAGTTCCTCCGAATTCCTCCGGAAGTTCCTCCGAATTCCTCCGGAAGTTCCTCCGGGAATTCCTCCGGAAGTTCCTCCGGAATTCCTCCGAAGTTCCTCCGGGAATTCCTCCGAAGTTCCTCCGAATTCCTCCGGAAGTTCCTCCGGGAATTCCCGGAGGAATTCCTCCGGAATTCCTCCGGAAGTTCCTCCGGGAATTCCTCTGGAAGTTCCTCCGGGAATTCCTCTGGAAGTTCCTCCTGGAATTCCTCCGGAAGTTCCTCCGGAATTCCTCCGAAGTTCCTCCGGAATTCCTCCGGAAGTTCCTCCGAATTCCTCCGGAAGTTCCTCCGGGAATTCCTCCGGAAGTTCCTCCGAATTCCTCCGGAAGTTCCTCCGAATTCCTCCGAAGTTCCTCCGGGAATTCCTCCGGAAGTTCCTCCGGGAATTCCTCCGAAGTTCCTCCTGGAATTCCTCCGAAGTTCCTCCAGGAATTCCTCCGAAGTTCCTCCGGAATTCCTCCGGAAGTTCCTCCGGGAATTCCTCCGAAGTTCCTCCGGAATTCCTCCGAAGTTCCTCCGGAATTCCTCCGGAAGTTCCTCCGGGAATTCCTCCGAAGTTCCTCAGGAATTCCTCCGAAGTTCCTCTGAAGTTCCTCTGGGAATTCCTCCAGAAGTTCCTCCGGAATTCCTCCGGAAGTTCCTCCGGGAATTCCTACGGAAGTTCCTCCGGGAATTCCTCCTGGAAGTTCCTCCGGAATTCCTCCGGAAGTTCCTCCGAATTCCTCCGAAGTTCCTCCGGGAATTCCTCCGGAAGTTCCTCCGGGAATTCCTCCGGAAGTTCCTCCGGGAATTCCTCCGGAAGTTCCTCCGGGAATTCCTCCGGAAGTTCCTCTGGAAGTTCCTCTGGGAATTCCTCCAGAAGTTCCTCCGGGAATTCCTCCGGAAGTTCCTCCGGGAATTCCTCCGGAAGTTCCTCCGCAAAGTTCCTCCAGAAGTTCCTCCGGGAATTCCTCCGGAAGTTCCTCCGGGAATTCCTCCGGGAATTCCTCCGGAAGTTCCTCCAGGAATTCCTCCGGAAGTTCCTCCGGGAATTCCTCCGGAAGTTCCTCCGGGAATTCCTCCGGAAGTTCCTCCGGCAGTTCCTCTGGAATTCCTCCAGAAGATCCTCCGAATTCCTCCGAAGTTCCTCCGGGAATTCCTCCGAAGTTCCTCCTGGAATTCCTCCGAAGTTCCTCCGGAATTCCTCCGAAGTTCCTCGGAATTCCTCCGGAAGTTCCTCCGGGAATTCCTCCGGAAGTTCCTCCGGAATTCCTCCGAAGTTCCTCCGGGAATTCCTCCGAAGTTCCTCCGGAATTCCTCCGAAGTTCCTCTGGAAAGTTCCTCCGGAAGTTCCTCCGGAAAGTTCCTCCAGAAGTTCCTCCGGGAATTCCTCCGAAGTTCCTCCGGAATTCCTCCGGGAATTCATCCGGAAGTTCCTCCGAATTCCTCCGAAGTTCCTCCGGGAATTCCTCCGAAGTTCCTCCGGGAATTCCTCCGGAAGTTCCTCCGAATTCCTCCGAAGTTCCTCCGAATTCCTGGAAGTTCCTCCGGGAATTCCTCCGGAAGTTCCTCCTGGAATTCCTCCGAAGTTCCTCCGGGAATTCCTCCAGGAGTTCCTCCGAATTCCTCCGGAGTTCCTCCGGGAATTCCTCCGAGTTCCTCCGGGAATTCCTCCGGGAGTTCCTCCGGGAATTCCTCCGAAGTTCCTCCGGGAATTCCTCCGAAGTTCCTCCGGGAATTCCTCCGGAAGTTCCTCCGAAGTTCCTCCGAAGTTCCTCCGGAATTCCTCCGGAAGTTCCTCCGAAGTTCCTCCGGAATTCCTCCGGAATTCCTCCGGAAGTTCCTCCGGGAATTCCTCCAGAAGTTCCTCCTGGAATTCCTCCGAAGTTCCTCTGGAATTCCTCCGGAAGTTCCTCCGGGAATTCCTCCGAAGTTCCTCCGGAATTCCTCCGGAAGTTCCTCCGAATTCCTCCGAAGTTCCTCCGAATTCCTCCGAAGTTCCTCCGGGAATTCCTCCGGAAGTTCCTCCGAATTCCTCCGAAGTTCCTCCGGGAATTCCTCCGGAAGTTCCTCCGGGAATTCCTCCGGAAGTTCCTCCGAATTCCTCCGAAGTTCCTCCGAATTCCTCCGGAAGTTCCTCCGGGAATTCCTCCGAAGTTCCTCCGGAATTCCTCCGGAAGTTCCTCCGAATTCCTCCGAAGTTCCTCCTGGGAATTCCTCCGGAAGTTCCTCCGAATTCCTCCGAAGTTCCTCCTGGAATTCCTCCGGAAGTTCCTCTGGAATTCCTCCGAAGTTCCTCCGAATTCCTCCGGAAGTTCCTCCGGAATTCCTCCGGAAGTTCCTCCGAATTCCTCCGAAGTTCCTCCGAATTCCTCCGAAGTTCCTCCGGGAATTCCTCCGGAAGTTCCTCCGAATTCCTCCGAAGTTCCTCTGGAATTCCTCCGGAAGTTCCTCCGGGAATTCCTCCGAAGTTCCTCCGGAATTCCTCCGGAAGTTCCTCCGGGAATTCCTCCGAAGTTCCTCCGGGAATTCCTCCGGAAGTTCCTCCGAATTCCTCCGGAAGTTCCTCCAGAATTCCTCCGGAAGTTCCTCCGGGAATTCCTCCGGAAGTTCCTCCGAATTCCTCCGGAAGTTCCTCCGGGAATTCCTCCGAAGTTCCTCCGGGAATTCCTCCGAAGTTCCTCCGGGAATTCCTCCTGAAGTTCCTCCGGAATTCCTCCGAAGTTCCTCCGAATTCCTCCGGAAGTTCCTCCGAATTCCTCCGAAGTTCCTCCGGGAATTCCTCCGGAAGTTCCTCCTGAATTCCTCCGAAGTTCCTCCGGGAATTCCTCCGGAAGTTCCTCCGAATTCCTCCGGAAGTTCCTCTGGAATTCCTCCGAAGTTCCTCCGGAATTCCTCCGGAAGTTCCTCCGGGAATTCCTCCGGAAGTTCCTCAGAATTCCTCCGAAGTTCCTCCGGGAATTCCTCCGAAGTTCCTCCGGAATTCTCCGAAGTTCCTCCGAATTCCTCCGGAAGTTCCTCCGGGAATTCCTCCGGAAGTTCCTCCGGAATTCCTCCGGAAGTTCCTCCGGCAATTCCTCCGGAAGTTCCTCCGGAATTCCTCCGAAGTTCCTCCGGTAATTCCTCCGGAAGTTCCTCCGGGAATTCCTCCAGAAGATCCTCCGGGAATTCCTCCGAAAGTTCCCCCGGGAATTCCTCCGAAGTTCCTCCGGGAATTCCTCCGAAGTTCCTCCGGGAATTCCTCTGGAAGTTCCTCCGAATTCCTCTGGAAGTTCCTCCGGGAATTCCTCCGAAGTTCCTCCGGGAATTCCTCCGGAAGTTCCTCCGGGAATTCCTCCGGAAGTTCCTCCGGGAATTCCTCCGGAAGTTCCTCCGGGAATTCCTCCGGAAGTTCCTCCGGGAATTCCTCCGGAAGTTCCTCCGGGAATTCCTCCGGATGATCGATATTAGATCGATAAACTTTTTTAAGTTGTTTTTCGTTTTCTTAATATTCTGTTCACTATCAAACTCAGAATGCCACTGCTCATCGAATATTCGACGGATTTGCTTATTTTTTCAGCATTGGACTCGAGCAGATTTCTAGTTTCCGGAAACATGTTGTTAGAATCGGAAATGTCATGTGGCCGAAGTTATCCCGGTGGCTCAAATGCGGTCGAATTTACCATTTTTTGGGGACCACAATGAGAGCAGAAGAAAATTCGTAAATTTGTAAACAGTGCCATGAAGATAGGAAATCAAGCAAACATGCAACTGTAATGAATTTATGGGCTGTATGGGTATCGAACTTCAGACTTTCGAATGACACTGCAAATATGACATTTTTGGAAGATCCGGGATATTATTGAAAGATTAAATCAATCCTGGTCCTGGTCCCTGGCCTTGTTCGGATTCATCCACCCTTTGGTTGCTATCCGGTTCATCAGGATTTCCGGTACCGACTACAGAAAGGCCAGTTGAAAAGTAAAAAAAAAGCTTATGTGCAAAATCATTTCAAATTCATGAAGTTTGATACCCATTATACCTGGTCCAGATTAATCCCATCTTAGGTTACTGTAACGATCTCCGGAACCACTTACAAAGTGGTCAGGTGAAATGAAAAAAAAAATACAAAAATGTTATATTCCCAAAATCATTTGAAATTTATGAGTTTTGAAACTCATATTGCCACAACACAATATTTACACTATAAGGTACACTGGGGGAAGTGGAAAAAGGGGGTAAGTGTAAAAATCGACACGAAAAATTGGAATTGTATATATTTTACAGTTTTTACCACATCATAACATTATGCAAGAATATACTTTGATGCTCACACTAATATTATGTTAAAATTTGAATAATGCATACACTAACCCGGTTAACGCTTGAACTGTAATTTTAGGTTTCGCGAAAAGTTGATTTTTGCATTCATAAAATCAATTCATATTTGCACCAATTGTCCTTTTTTCAAGTGAATCTATATCACAGGTGACCATTTAAATACAATTAAACTAATCCCTTTCAATTGGTAGTGGTTTGTACCAAGAAAGCAAATAATTCAAAGATTTTACACTTACCCCAGGTATCAAACAGTGCGGGGGAAGTGGATAATGTTTTAATTGCGCAATTTTTTTCTTCTCTACAGGGTTTATTTCGAAAGCTATGAATCTTAATATGTTCCTTCTTTGTTATCATTGTGATACCAGTGGTAATTGGACTAATATAAATGAGAAAATGCCTGATTAATCCACTAATCGGTATTGATGCCTTTCACATGTTTTAGATATGAAAAAAAATGTATAAGAAAGTTAAAAACAGCACTGATAGGTGAATATATTGGATAATTCACATTCATTTTCATTCATAACAAGTTTCGCCGTTGAATGTAATTTTTTTGCGAACAAATTGGTTAAGGACAAGTGCTTAAGAATAGCTGGTAATTTTGTACGTGCTTTGCGCACACACATACATACAAATACGCACATACAGACATCATCTCAATTCGTTAAACTAAGTTGATTAGTTTAAAACCCTGTAAGTCCCATTTTTCCTTTAAAAAGTTCATCTTTGGGGCGAAAATATAGATTTTACGTACACTTAGTGTTCAAGAAGGCAAAACCAGCCCAAATTATTCCACAAAAGATACTCAGAGCAATTATCGTATTGATTTTAGTTATATGTAACTACTCATCACTATTGAAGGTCAAGGTAACATGGGTTTTCCACTTACCCCATCCCACTAGGGTAAGTGGAAAAACAACTCCTAGTTTTAAAATCTATTTCCATAAATTTCAAGCGACCAAAATGGTATGAATTACCGCACAGTTGGTGCAAAATTGACTGAAAAATCGGTCGACAAAAACCCCCCTGCCAATAATAGAACAAAACCTGCCAAAGCCGTCATTACCCCTATTTAAAATTTAAATGTGCAATTGGAATTGGACAAGAATGAGAACCATTTCAAGCTCATGGCGGATAGCTCCAAAACATAATTTTAATACAGTTTTCCTTGATTCTTATATACTAAGGTTAGTTTTGGAGAAAAAAGTGGTGCGTCCATTTATCTGCCTGTTTTTCCTGATCATCTTTAATTCGCAAAGGCAGCCCTTGTTTTCTTGATCCTTACGCCTTTGGAAGGGGTCCCCGTGTTTACATCCGACGATTTGGTTTTGTTGACGTTGATGATTAAACTTGCTGAAGAGTAGTACTCTACATATGAGAGCGCCGTTGAGCGATGAGTGCAACGTCATTAACCAAATCGAGGTCGTTTAGGTGCTTCATGGTAATAAGCTGCCATATGAGCCCGCGGTTTGGTTCACAGTCGATTACGATGAGGAACAGTAACGGTGATAGAATACATCCTTGCCTTACACCATCTACGACCCGGATAGGATCGGACAAGACCCCATTATGCAGCACTCTACACGAGAAGCCCTCATACTGTGCGTCGATGAGGCCAATGATTTTCTCAGGAACCCTTTTGCGTCTCAGGGCGCCCCACATATTTTCGTGATTAAGACGGTCGAAAGCTTTTTCGTAGTCAATAAATACCAAGTAAAGGGATACGGAGTGCAACAATATGGTCCACACAGGATCTTCTGGCACGGAATCCGGCCTGCTGCCGCCGGAGAGTTGCATCGATCTTCTCCTGAATCCGGGCTAGGCCAACTTTGCATAGAACTTTGAGTACACAGCAACATAATGCCTCGCCAGTTATCGCATACACTTAGTGCACTCACCACAACAGGGGTTGTTGTGGGGAGTGCACCAAGATGTCTCGTACACGAGCTGTTTCTCGACTGGAAACTTGGCAATGAAACTCACGCAGTGTAAATAACACACACTGATGCCGTCTTACTCAACACTTCGGTAAAATTATTCCAAAAGGCGAAATGTTGTCGACCTTTGAAAGTAATGCAATTGCACTGTGGACACTTTATACGATGCACACCAAGGTTAATTTTGCATCAGTACTACTAGCAGCTTATCGTAGTCGTCCGATCGTGCTACAATTGTTGCTACAATCGTCCCATACCAGCTATGTCCACATTAGACCAAAAGACAAAACATGCCCATCAACGCTACTCAAATGGACCGGCACGCGTCACTTGTTTTATCCACTAAAATCAACCTCCATTATGCGGCATGCCGCTACCCCGCACTTTCCCAAATGAGCCGCATGTGTACACACCACAATTGCTATAAAAACAATTCAACATGTGCCTACTCTACGTCTTTGTTCTCGATTGCTAATGAACCGCTAATTTGTGACAATAACAATCGTAAAAAAAAATAAAAACAAACAACGCTGGTCAACGTTTTACGGTTCAGTCCACACAAACAACAGACATATAAGTTAGAACAGATTTCTATGGGAAAATTAAAACACGTTAATAACATTTGCACTGGATAACAGGATTTAGCGACAATTAGTGATGACTAATTACCAATTACAACACTAACATTCGTATCGCAATCCAGCGATGAAAGCGCCTCCACAATCCTGCTGCCTATGAATAATTTTAAATTACACGCCTGGCGCATTTCTCGAATTAGAATTGAATGTCTGCTTTCTGTGATGTCAATGCTAGCCACCATAGCGTGTAACTCAAGTACTTATTAGGGTGTTAATTACTGTGGGAAGGTTTGTCCAAAATGTAATGTGTGATAAAAAAATATTTTAAGCTTTTAGTTGAATATATTCACTTGTCATAAGACGAGTTTGTACTATTCCATTTAATTCCACTATTTTATTATACCTTTGACAGATACTTATTTTGACCTCAACAGTAAGGCCGTCTTCAGTGTCTCACACTTGACTCGAGGTAGATTAAAGTAGTGGAATAAAATGGAATAGTACAAACTCGTCTAATGACAGGCAATGTGTAATATTATATCACTGAAAAACTGGGAAAACTCATGTAGGTAAAACGACTGTTTGCTGGCAGTTGAACAACGCACCATGCGTCCGCTTTTTATTATTAATGTGAACGTGACAGTGTTTGAATCCAAAGAGAATTGCATCTCTTTGTATCATCTCCACAAAGTTAACACATTCAATAAAGTTATAGTTACACAGTAGGGTGGCTGAAAAAACACTTTATCAATTTTTTGATGGGCCGCCCTCTTATTCGGTTCTATTTGAAGCCCTGATGCTCTGGACAAAATTTCAGCCAAATCGGTCAACCTTTGGGCGGTACTAAACTCATTGGAATTTTATACGGGAAAATATATGCCGAAACATACTAAAACAGTGATTTGCAGTTGGACGGCACAATTTACGATCAAGAACCATGATACTCATTTAGTTCTTGTAGAATTAAATACAGAATGTTATGCTTAAAACCGCGAGAAGATTAGAGTTTATTAGGCAAAGATTTTAGCATTTTACTGGAGTGTAGTAGGGGTGAATTTAATTCTTTTCAAAGGTAAAAGAAACGAAATTTGCTCAAACCCCACTTCAGAGAAATGCTAATAACTTAGCCGGGCAAACTCTAATCTTCTCGCAGTTTTCTGTATAACATTCTGTATTAAATTCTTCAAGATCTGAATGAGTATCATACTGCCGCTAACCGCAAGTCGAGCACATCTGTATATGGACGCCTATATACAGATGTGCTCGACTTGCGGTTAGCGGCAGCATAGTTCTTCATCGTAAATTGTGCCCTCCTGATTTTGGATGTTTCTGCATACATTTTTGCATATAAACTTCCAACGAGTTTAGCACTACCCAAACGTTGACCGATTTGGCTGAAATTTTGTCCAGAGCATCAGAGCTTTAAATAGAACCGAATAAGACGGCGGCCCATCAAAAAAATTGAAAAAAGTTTTCCCATACTAATTTGAGCCACCCTATTACACAGTCACAAATTCACTTAAGCTTCTTTATTAAAATTCACCGGAAAATTATAATGAAATATTGATGGCAAATTTCTCGCAGAAATTTCTACAGGGGGTTCTCTGAAATTTTCAACTTTGAATGAAAAATCATTTTTGAATTTGCGCAGTTTTCAAAACTTTTCACGTACATTAAAAAAATGGTTGAGAAATTCTTCAAAATTATGCAATTTAACCATTTCAAAACCCACAAGAAGTTCTTTTGAAATTTGCACGGCGATTAATTGCTGCGAATAAATATCTTAAAACTTCTAAATTTCATCGTATAATCCAAAGGTGAATTCGTGAAAACGTCAATAAGGATTTTGCATAATTATTTAAAGGTAAATTCTTACTAAAATTGGATTTTTTTGCTGATTCCCAACTAATGATCTTTTACCTATTCTATTGCGCAAGGTAATAGCGAAAGTTCCTCATTAAGTGTGTGAAGTAAAAATTAGATGTTTTAAATGAGAAGTATTTAGTGAGTAGTAGGAAACGAGATGTTTGAAGTAAGTAGTTGGTACCAGAGCTGTGCACCATCATCATCAACATAATTTAACACCTTGATATAGACACGCTTATTCTTCTGCATTCAACACTGTAATTGCCGGTCTAGCCAACCGGGAGCACTTCCGAGACTCCCCGAATCAACTGCCTCAGGGTCGGCACACTCTCGTAAGTTTACCGCGGGACAGGGAATTTTCGCACTTGAATAAAGGAAAACCTACCAGCACTTTTCAACTAATTTCACGCTTTTATTGGCTACACTCCTTCTAACTTTCCTCCCACTTCCTTATCCACTAGCTAACCTTACAATGCGGGGCCCCTTCCTTCACTCCACAAGCACTTCCTCTCCTTCTCCGCGTTTCTGCTCTCTCTGTCTCTACGGATGGCTTCGACCACGTCTGGTCACGTTCCGCGTCGTGGGTGGCACCAAGGGTTCGTCGGCGGATAGTTGACGATCCAGCTGCGCGTCCTAGACTACCGATATGTTGACGGATCGGTCTTCGGCGAATAACGGTGCCGGAATCTACCCGGCGAAGGGGTTCTAGGACGGCACAAGGACTCCCCGGGAACTGGGGCCGTATCGCAGATACAGCGGTCGGAATAGCGACACCACGGTGGAACAACGGGGTCCTATGACATTTGAAACGAAAGCACACATCACAATCACGGTCACAATTTAGGGAACCCGGAAGATATCTGGAGATGGGGGCTGGGCAATTACCTGATATCCTTGTCTTATGGCTTTCAATATTATTTTCCGAAAAATAAACGATCTCCTTGACTAGTCTCTTTACACTTCTTAACTCGTTCACGATTGCCGGGTAAGTGAACGAGCTATTACGTGAACGAGATTTTCAGGCCCAAGGTTCATGACCCCCATCTCCGGTCATCGACTTTTCCAGTCTCCATCCCTGTTTCGTACCACCCATTTGTGCAACCCATCATGGCCGCTCCAACTCCATATCCTGCGGCTCCTGGTGGTGGGTTGAAGTTGGTAGCAGTTAAGGTGGTTGCTCCTAATGACTATCTACTTGTATGCTAAGTGGGCCTACTGGGGGACAAACCTTCGCTTCTCATACAAAAACATCCTGTCATACACATTTACGATTATGAAAATACAAAATCTCATCGATACACACAATTAACAAAACCAAACACTTACAACACTCTCCTCAATAAGAGTATGGATAACACACTTTTTCCTAACGAAACGAAACGAAACTATATTTAAAATGTCTATGTTGATTCGAAACGATGCGAAACGAAATATAGATTTACTTCCGAGATTTTGAAACGATTCGAAATCAAGGTCCATTTAATTGGAAATTTTACGAAACGAAACGAAATTTTTTTTCGCGGGATTATTATTGAATTGGGTTTACATTTTGTACGCATTTCTGGTTTCTTTTTTTTTCTAAATCAAAAAACTGCTTTGAGACCAATAGAGTTAAAGTAACAGAAGAGCAACCTTTTTTTACAAGGGAGAATGCATTTACACACTAACCCTGTACACGTGCATTGTAGTTGCCAATCTACCACACGGAGGTGTGCTGGAGTGTCGGACTCGACCGTACCGGTAATACCGACTAAACTCCCTTGGGCTCCGCCATCGTTTCCCCCAGGAACTACCTCCCAGTACTACTTCTGGGGGATGGCAGTACTTAACGTACTCGCTCATTCTCGCTCACACAGGCACCCGTCCCATGCGAGTCTTACTTGGGTGCTCGCTCTATCGCACCCTCTAACACACCCTACATGCTCTGTCGCACCCTGTGAGTCTGACTTGTATGCTCACCCAAACAGCTGATACACGCTCATGCACTCCATGCTTGCACTCGCGCTAGCGCTCCTGTTTTTTTTTCTTCCTAAGCAATGGAGGAGGAACCTGCTGAACAGACATCTTGGGCTGTCCAGGAAGTGCGGGGTTAGGGACCACCTCCAACAGCAAACGAGGGAGGCAGGACTACATCCCCGACCCGTTAAACCGTTTCCATTGCCGCCAAGCCCATAGTCCCTTCGGTACAACCAGAAAGTAATGCTTCAAAGGGGGGCCAATGCACGACGCACCCTCGAGGTTATGCATCGAACATCGTGACTCGCTTTTTTAGAAGAACACCATGGTATCGTGCCAGCGCATTGCCGGCTTTCCAGGTGGCCTTACCACGCCCTATGTCCTCGGAAGGTGGGAAAGGTCGACTTCGCGCCTGCTTCCCTCTGCACGACAGTATTCAAGAATGATGATGCCGCCAACACACAGAGGGACTTGCCGACGCGGTGCCTACGCCTGCCCCTCAGCCTTGACGAGGACCCCTTTCCGTCCTCGGGCTCGGAACCCGCCCGGTTGACCGACGCCGCGAAAGCGACGATACCATGTTGTTCTTCGCGCGGCCACTTGTTCGATAGGATCGAGTTCGACCACAGGGCATGACCACCGGTATGACCCACGAAGCCGACTCCGAACCCTTGGACCACCTCTTGTTTGCGTCTGAACTAGCCATCCTTGAGTCCACGCGCCACCTTCTATGTAGCTCCGAGACGATTTGGGCGATAGCCGATAAAACGGCGTTCCAGCCAACTTCATCTTTACACATCCTCCGAACTAGGTGTTCCACGTGTTCCGCCGTTTCCTCTAAACCTGCGCACACCAAACGCTCGGGCGAGGCCGAGCAAGCCAGCTGCGTTACCTGCACTGTGAATTTGCAGCACGCTTAAACGCCGGGCACTTCGAACCTCCCATGAGGTGCTTGCTGTTCACAGCTTTGCTGGAACAAATCAAACAATTGGGAGGGTTCGTGCAGCATTGTGCCTTATGTCCCTCCAATCCGCAGCGTCGGCAGAGATTGCTTCTGTCAGGGCCTTTGCAGTCCCATTGCTTGTGCCCCGGTTCCAGGCACTTGAAGCAAACTTCGGGTTGCTCGTATATGCGCACAGGGCATACCGACCATCCCACCTTGACGCTCCCTAACTTGACTACCTTGGAGGCGTCCGCTGCAGATAGCCGAACCAATGCTACCTGCGTCCCTGCCGGACCTTTCCGTAGCCGAACGGCTGCGGTGGGCGTCTCCACTTCACACTGTCGCCGCAGTGCCGTGACGAGCTCTTCGACTTCGGTGATCTCGTCCAGGTATTTAACCCTTAGATTCACCTCCGTCGTGAGTGCCCTCACCTTGACCGTCTCGCCTAGAACTTCCTCCGCCAACTTCTTGTAGGCGGCGCCCTTTTGCGAGACGCCCTGCTTCAGCTCGAGGATCATCTCGCCCATCCGGGTACGTCTTATTCGACGTACGTCGGCGCCGAGTTCACCGAGCTTGACGTCACTCCTCATCGCCTTCAATACGTCCGAGTACTTAGCCTCGTCCGTCTTGATGACTAGGGCATCGCCCCTGGAGCGATTGGCGCCTACCCTAGACGTCTTGCTACCCGCATTCGCCTGGGCCATCTTTTGGGCCGCCTTGACGTCTTCGGTTTCCTCTTGTTCTTGACCAGGGTCCAGGAGGCGTCATCCCCCTCTATTTCCCTGGTGTGGTGCGGCTGAGAGATCTCAGCCTGCCGTAACCCCTTACCACCGTCTTTCCTGGGTGGACGGACCTTTCCAGGTCCTTCCTCCCCTGGTTTGGGAGGTACCTGGTCGGGGTTCAGCATCCCAGCCCCACTACCCTTGTTCGGGGTAGTAACCCTCCGCGTTTTGGAGCGGCCCCCAGGGAGCTCATCCCCTGGAGACTGTCTACCCCGTTTTTGTGTCTGCTCCGTTGGAGCAGTCACCCCAGACGTGCCCGCGAATACTTGAGCCTCAGTCTGGGTAGACTTTGGCACCACCATCTTCGCTGGCACGCCCTCGGTCGATTCGACCTTGCCCGAGTCCGCGAATCCTTGGGCCTCAGTCTGGGTAGACCTCGGCTCCACGGATTTCACGGGTTTACACTTGGCCGTCCCGACCGCCCTCTCCAGCTTGGCGTCCAACATCGACTTTCGAAGTTTCAGCAAACTCCTCTTGAGGTCCTTACTGATATTATGCTTCGATGACGCAAAGTCGATGATGGCGTCCAGCTGTTCCGCCGCAACCTCGAAGGCCGGAAGCCCATCGCGTTTGCGGTTCATCGCCTCCACAAGCCATGGGCCGTCAATAACCTCTACCGGCGTTTTTTTAGCTGAGATGAAGGTTAAGCGACCCACGCTGGCGCTGCGCACTGAGCTGCCGACTATTGCCTCTGGCCTCCTAGGCGGAGACCTGAACAACCCACCTCTTGCGAAGGGGTTGTCGCCTACACTACTACCACTAATTGAAGAATTGACTTGTTTTTCCATTTTGGTCCCACGAGTTGCTCGGGAAAAGAGGTCCACCACGCCAGAGCCCAGCATGACGCGGTAAGGGGCAATTACTGTGGAGGGTGCCCAGGTACCCCACAGGCTCCGTTAAAGGCCTAGCTCATTATTTCACCCCCCCCCCTGGCCATGCATCCCCTCGGCACGGGTCGCTTAACGCCTTGGGATTAGGGGTTAGGGACGATGGTCCCTTTGGTCGCACCCACTCACTCTAGCTGATGTCGGAAGGACAACAGTGCCCAGGCTGCACTACCAGCTAAGTACAAAACCCTTAGCTGGCGGTCGATTGTCATCTGAAAACCCACGGAAGCGTGAGATTGGAAATTGTGAGGAACAAAGCTGTGTAGGTCGCTCCTTCCCAGATGTCAACTGACCATTTAGCAGCCTGAGGCAATGTTAAGCGCTGTGTTGATCTGTACACTGCCGTTAGACGCATAAATATCACATGTTACAAACGATGGAAATGAGAAAATCGTATTTAAAGTTTCAAAATGCATTTTTGCTATTATCGCCCAGTTTCGCTTCTTTATTGACTTTAACGCAATAAACTATAAAAGTATATTCATATTCATTGGGCCTTACTCAAACATTGCCAGAAATAACTATTTTTTCCACTTTTTTTCAATCAAAACCCGAATGTGACACTTATGCCGCGAAATTCACTAGCCAAGCGAAAAATGTACGCATATTTGTCACACCGTTTACTGAGACGTGGTTGTTGTTAGTAGGGTAAGACGGTATAATATGCCCCCCTAAGGCAACTCATTGATAACTTTTTACTTTTCAACGCATATTATGCAAACTTTGTGTTATTTGGTAGTCCAGGAAGTCGCAAATGCGTTGCTCGTGAGTAGTCATTTACGAATATTACAGATAACACGTAATAAAACTTTTTTTAAAACTCGTAAAAAATTGATTTCAAAAAGTGCCTGGGCAATACGCCCCACCTTAACCAAAGACGTTTCATAGCCCTTCATTAGTATTTTATCAATCACATAATAAAAAGGTTACAAATTCTTATGTGCTTGACAATAAAAAACCAACATAAGTCCATTTAAGCAGGTTGGAATTACATTTCAATAGTTTCCATATAATTTGGAAGCAACTGATGCAAGCTCGCCGCGCTTGTGTCCAGTTGGTAAGGGCATACTGTACTGCCTACACTGGGGCGTTTTGACCAGTGAAACATGTTTTTGGAAAACGTTACATTTTTGAAGAGGGAAACAGTTTTATATTATATTAACCACTGAGAAAAGTTATTTTGTTGCCCAACTAAGTGTTCCAGTGCAAGTTTTGCGGACAGTATGCTAGCATCGCTCCAGAATGTTCAGCAAACAAACATTAAAAGTTACATCAAAACTGTGACTTTTTGTATTTTGCAAATATTTTCATTATGTAATACAAAAATATTCCCATATTCACATAGGATGATGGTTTTACAAATATTTATAGGTACCAACTGAATTTGACCCTTGGTTAGTTATAGTTTTCTATAAATCAAAGGGGGGCGTTTTGGCCAGGTGGGGCGCATTATACCGTCTTACCCTATTTGTTTTGACACTACGAGCGACGATTGTATTTCTTGGATGTGATTATTCGCTGACGGCAGAAGTGGAACCGGAAATGGAATATTTGAAACAATACGGACAATCTAGTGGCGAAGAATCGGAAGAGGACTTCCTCGGGTTCGATTTAGAAAATGAGGCAAATGAGCGTTTACCGTCTGCGGAGCCGGCAAACGTACTATTACCGGTCCCAGAGCTCAACCAATCGGTTTTCAGTGACAGTGGCGTAGTTTCCTTCCCGGGACAAGTTTCCAAGGAAGAAACTCCGACGAAGAAACGGAAGCGAACTGGGAGCCAATGGAATGCAGTGTTGCTGCTCAAAGCTGTGATACGGATAGCTCTGGCAGTTTTTCGAAGTGCGAACCAAGCGGAAATCCGGAAAAAAACCAAAAAAGAAATGAAACGTGAAGATTCAGCTAAAAACGGCACATGTCGCATACGGTCCGTCTGGACAATTGCGGATGCCTCAAAAAGTGCAACGATAAACTTACGCGTGATGACAGACTACAGTTCCATAAAGCGTATTGGGATCTGGATAATGTTGGTCAAGCAAATTTGATCCGGCGGTATGCACATCCAAAACTTGTCGGACGACGCCGGAGCCGTAAAGTGTCCACGGATTTGGTGAAACAACTTGCGGTAAATTGCACTCTTCCAAGCTCGAACGGTGACCCAGTGACTGTTTGCAGAAAGTTTTTTCTAAACACGATTGGTTATCGCGAAAATTGTGGGTAAGTTGTTGAAAGCATTACCTGTTGTTACATAATTTATTTATATGAAAAGTAGTAATGTAATTTACAGATGCATCCGGGCAGCTCGGGACGGACCTCCAGAAGATCGACGTGGGAAATACAAGAGAGATAAGAAAGCACGCGAGGCCATGAGGGAGCATTTATTTGGATATGGCCCAAGTATTTCCCACTATCGACGAGCTCATGCTCCCAACCGTCTTTATTTGCCATCGGATTTGACCGAAAAGTCCTTGCACGAGGACTATGAAGCCAAACAAAACTTCAAAGCAAGCTATTCGTTGTACTGTAAGGTCGTTAAAGAAAACAACATCTCGTTTATGAAGCTCAGGCACGAAGAGTGTGAGGCGTGTACTGCTGCAGAGCTCCGTAACAAGGTGAATGGACACCTGAAATTAAGGATTGTAGCTGCACCGACTGATCTGGACATGCACTACATCTCCAACGTGCAAAGGAATCGCGAATGTCTTATCGAGATGATGGTGACAAAGTGCTGCCAGGAGTAGCAGTTTTTTCTGTGGATTTGCAAAAGGTAAGATCTTGGAAATGCCTAACTCAATCATTTATAAGTTTTGAATTTATTTTCTAGGTCATACAGCTCCCACGGTTGGATTGCTTCAAGAGCATTATTTTTTCGCAACGGCTGCTGGTATTTAATGAGAGCTTTGCGCCTGTTGGCGCCTACACACGAGCCTTTCCAGTGTCTGCGTGCATTTGGTCCCAGTCGGTTGGTGGTCGCACAGCTAACGAAATCCTTAGCTGCTTTTTTCAAAGTCATTAAGAAGTACGCTGACTTGAAGACAATTATCTTTTGGTTGGATAATTGTAGTTCGCAAAATAAGAACTGGAATTTATTCCAACACATTATCCTACTGATAAACAGTAATGAAATTCAGGTCGAGCGCATACTGTTTAAGTACTTCGAATCAGGACATACGTTCATGGCCGCTGACTCTTTCCATGCGGCAGTTGAATCAAAAATGCGTCATGAACGTGTCGTCAGTTTCGAAAACTTCAAGTCTGTGGTTGGCAATGCGAAGAACAATGTTGACGTACTAGATATGCAAGCAACTGACTTCTTCAAAGCTAAGCTCACCGTTTCGCAGTACACGATAAACCAGTGCAAGCCCCGCCCGTACGTGGACTCCATGCGGAAAGTGGTGTTTGAAAAGGCCGTTACGAACTTGGATACGCAGACAACATCAACAGCGAAGACCTTAAATACTGCAAGTTGTTTTCCAAGAAGCAATTTAAGTTGGTTGTGAAGGATCCGTTCTCTATTGCGACAAACGTACGTTGGCAAAATGCTCCTCAAGGAATTGAAGAAGAAAAGAAAACTTCCCTCCTGAAAGTGGTTCTACCTGTT
Source organism: Armigeres subalbatus (assembly GCF_024139115.2). Classification (NCBI taxonomy): domain Eukaryota; kingdom Metazoa; phylum Arthropoda; class Insecta; order Diptera; family Culicidae; genus Armigeres; species Armigeres subalbatus. Next base: position 309,972,535 of record NC_085141.1, read on the forward strand.
ATTACCGAAGAGGAAAAATCGTTTTTTGTTGATCTTCCGACGAAGCAAGTAGCTTCTGATTAATCTCTATGCTTGTTTCTTACATTAAATAAATATTATCGCTATAACATGTCACAATAATTATGAGTTTTATTCAGGAAAAACCCAGATTAATCCACCTAACGGTGATGGTGCCTTTCTCGCGCAAAAAGGTAATAAATGTAGCCTTTACGCTTACACCTCGATGATGTACAAGAAAGGCAAAACAGTTACACCGTCTAATGTTATGATAGAAAATTTACACTAGTAGACGACAGATGGCGCTGCCAAAAGTTTCTCGAATTTCCTATGTTCGAATTTTGACTTTCGGACAATTTCATAGTACTATGAAACTGAACGAAGAGCATACTTACGCCTAAATGCGTGCAACACGAGCATCTTTATAGTGCGATGAAACTCTTAATGGGAAGCCACGGATAAAATATTCATAGATGCAAGGCATTTTTCATAACACATTATTGTTCTATGTGACTATGTCTCATCACTATTTTAATATTATCTATTTTTTGAAATTTGCAATTATTATGAAATTCAATAGTGATCAACAGCGTTTTAGTCTCTGTCGGATGCAACTTGTTGCAAGAAAATCGGTTAAGAGTTTCTATGTGAAAATTTGGCTAATGTTTTTATGGCATTTTGTGCACACACACACGCACACACATACACACACACGCACACACGGACAGACAGACATTTGTTCAGCTCATCGAGCTGAGTCGAATGGTATATAACACTATGGGTCTCCGGGACTTTTATCAAAAGTTCGATTTTGGAGTGAAATGATAGCCTTTCGGTACAACTTAGTTGTACGAGAAAGGCAAAAATGGGTTTGTTTAAGGGTTCCTTTTTATCAGTTTTTACGGGCCTTCAATATTTTAAGTATGTCACAGTTTCACATCGCCTTCTCCTAAGAGGCCGTTCGCATTATAGGAGGAGCGATGTTAGACAATATAATACCTCCACTCCTCCTTCTTGGACAACCGTACATATGAATTCTAAAAGTTAGGAAAGGACCGTGCATACCTACCCGTCACCATTTTAAACTATCCACGTAGATTGTAGATGGCCCCTAAAAGCATGGCATATTTTATGGACGGTCCTCACGGTGTGTTATGTGTCTCTTTGTGTAATCGTTATATCTCTATTTTTAGTGTGACAAATATGCGTCCATTTATCCCAGTGTGACAAACATGCGTCCATTTGTTCAAGTGTGACAAATTGACTTCGGATTTTTTTCGAGTTTTCTAGAATAAAACCTCTGTTTTGACAAAATATTTCAAAAATACGTATCAAATTATGACGTTAGACATCAAAACCTCAAAAATGTTAAAATGTAACATGTGACATTTATGCGTCCAACGGCAGTACACGTGTTTAACCATCCGTGCCATTCATTTGGAGGTTGTCGGGCGTCGCGGAGCTCCTCTCGAGCTTCACAGCGATAACGCTACAAACTTTCATGGTGCAGAGCGGATTTTACGACAGCAAATCTACGCCGGCTTGGTGGCAACGTTTACCATTACTACAACGAGCGCTTCATTCATCCAGGGGCACCTCACATGGGCTGCTCCTGGGAGCGAATGGTATGATCGGTAAAGTCCGCCATGTTATCAGCATACTGCGACGAAAAGTTGGATGATGAAGCACTTCACACGTTATTGGTGGAAGCAGTATCCATAGTCAACAGTCGCCCATTAACATATCTGCCACTGGATTCAACTGAACAGGAAGTAGCTCAGCAAATCGACGGCACCCAATAACTCCGAAGATCCTGGATTACTCTACAGAGGCAACTAGACAGGTTTTGGAGGAGATGGGTAAATGAATATTTACCAACCCTTACAAAACGAACAAAGTGGTTCGACACACCAAAGAATATTGGACCTGGAGACTTGGTAATAATTATCGATGATACGAAACGCAATAGTTGGACCAGAAGACGAGTCTTGGAAGTCTAGACCAACATTTGAAAAGGGCGTAACAGCCGAAATTTATTCCTTCTGATTCTTCGTCTACGTATATAGCTATATATGTGGACGAAGAATCAGAAGGAATAAATTTTGGCTGTTACGTTATCATTATTTGAAAGCTAAATGCTATTATAATTTGTTCAAGTAGGTATTGAGACCTTACATGCATAAAGTGAATTCGACCATTAGTTATATTTTCCTTTGAATGGATATAGATAAACATTACATTGTCGCAGTCATTCGTCGCTATAGCAGCGACAACTGAACCCGTATACTCTAAGTACTAATGTTAGCAATTTATGAATATTAATAGTAGATAGCTGGGTGGTGCGGATAGAGCCGAAGAAATCAAACTAAGTTTATTATTATTATTTTCCCAAATAATAACAATACTTCTCAATATACGATCAGAATCGAACATAACCACAATCTTCAATGTTTGGCTCCGGCACAATAGAAAAGTTTGGCTTCAGTTTGACAACCAAATCGATTCTATTCGCATCACCCAGGTAGATAGAGGTCAATTTATGCATTGAGTAATTCAGTTTTCAGAAGGACTAAAACCCGCTCATTGTTGCTATCAGGATGCTCAAAGTAGAGAATCCACTAAATTGTAAGATCCCAATCTAGCATAGTGAAAGTTACCAATCTAAGAATTCTCTTGTTATTTTAGCTTTGAAGCAACCGTAAATATACTGCTATCAATACTCGGTGAAAACTTCTGTCCTATAGCAACATACGTGAAAGGTTTACCTAAATCTAAACTTTTTACCAATTGTCGATAATAAATCAGTGCTTTCAGGGCACAAAAAATGAAATTCATCGAGAAACGGCTGCGATATTAGTCTATCTAATTTTCCCGACGGTCTCCGATTTATAGAAACACAATATAGAAAAAACAGACGTAGTCCTACGTCAAAAGGAAGAAAGGAGAAGGAAGAAGAAAAAGGGAAGAAGGAAGAAGGAAATAATCGATTTGATCTCGTGAAACTACTACGCCCGATACGAAACACGTTTCGCGCACTGATTGGTTTACCATCCGACCACTGAGTGCAGTGAGGGAAAAATATTTTTCACCACAAACTACGCAAAATTCAGTTCAATCAAAGTTAATTGCCTATTTTTCGGGTATTGGACCACCCGACTTGGACAACAATATACAAAGTTCTGAGAACTCAGATGTGAATATGTACATTATGTGGAAGATTATGATTTGAAAAATGTATTGGAGGTAACCACTTTCCTTCGATGGGACTCGAACCCACGATGATGAAACAACGTGATTTGTTTATTTACTACACTTGAGATCTTTTCTGTGATCAATCATCAAATTTAGTGAACAAGCCTCTCGTTTTAGCTTTTGCTTTTTTCGCTTGATGACTTATAGCGCAATTTGACCTAAAATACCGTAGGGTAAGTGTACCGGTTTTGGCCACCTTAGTGTTTGATTTGGCCAACGCTGAAAAATACATACTTTTCAAAAAATATCGATCAGTTTCAACAGTGAAGAAGCATGAGGGATGTATCTCCTGTTAGAGCCAATCAAACCCTCGAAAATTGCTTTATTTTTCGAGTTATGGAAGAAACTGGCCAAATCAGGAACATGGCCAAAACTGGCACAATTCCCCTACATATTGTCTCAGACCTTGCGATAATCAATTACTCGATTGAACTCTTTCATTCAAACACGTAGTGACGAAGCCGTCGGGCTGACTTCAAGTCTATTTGCATTGTTCAGATAAACCAGGAACAACTCGCCGCTATTCCCACTGAGCCAACATTAATTGCGCCATATGTCGATTCGCACAACCCAAGACAAAGCCACACTTTCCACTACTGATGGTATGATCAGCAGAAACAGCATCTACGGTGGACCGCCTTTAGTACCTTTTGTCTCCAATGGGCGAGACCTTCTGCTCACTTATGGCTACTACTCAACGCAGTACAATGCGGTAGCAAAACATCTCCGTAACCCGACTTGCGAGTAACTTTGATATACTCGTAAGTAGGTATTAAAGTCATGCCAACGCTGTGTTTAAAACGGTAGCAACCATAACGACGCGACGACAGTACAATTTGCATAAAGATAATTTCGTGGGGGGTCATTAGACTTGTCGAATAGTAGAGAAGTTGTGTACGACGAAATCCAGCGGAATGGCAAAATTCAGTTTGGGGGACAAACAAGATGGATATGGAAAAAATACTTTGGAAAGAGGGGGGTTGAAAAACCCCAGAAAACACTTCACGTAATTAGTGAATCGTCTTTTAGACAAATTGTTGAACAGTTTGAAAAATATCTCTAATTGAACCAGCCTACACACAAGATTCATTCAATTGGAAGCACCACGCGGGACGATCACACGGTTGCTCTAATTGTTATTATTGAAAACTGTGTGACCGATCGACTCGCCCGCCCCGTTCGTATTCCACGAAACAGCTGCTAGCCCACTAATTCCAATTCCACTGTCCGCTCCAGACTGCATGGTGATTGTTCAGCCGACCACTTGGTCCGGCCAGATCAAACATTGAATCAAGGCGCGCGCGCTCGCACGCGGCACGCTCGGCCGCAATGCTGCCGGTCGGTCGGTCGGTGACCACGATGACTGAGAATTATTGATATGAAAAAAAAATCGAACCTCTTTGATCGGTGTGTGACTCGATTCGGTTGAAGTGTCGTGAATTATTCTCGCGTCGCACAATGGGAGCGTTCGGAGTCTGATACGGCCAAAAATGTTTCATTGACTTGGCGTTGTTGGCGGAGTTGGTGGTTGTGCAAATTCACCTTCACTGTCCCATTGTACGCCATCGCCGATAGCATCTTAGGGGGAGCACACAGCATCAACATACGCGCCGGTATGGTGGCGGGGCAGTATGGAAGTTCGAACCATCGTCGTCGTCGTCGCGGCTGCCAGTGAGAACAAACCAAGACTTTTAATGGATTTTAAATATGTTCGGTGCCCGGTTCGGTGAACATCTCGCGCGTGTCCAGAGAAATCCGCCACAATTGAAACAGTTCAAATTTGCAGCGGCCGTTGATCAGATTGTTTTTGGAAAGTTGCCAAATGGGGTAAAAGCGCGGTCAGTGACACAAATTTGTTTAATGAATGTTCAAAAATGGAATTCGATTGAAAGTGAACAGATGACTGTGAGCCAATTTTATTCTATGCAAGTGAAGTTATGCAAATTTCGACGTGAAAAGTAAAAAGAAATAGCCATCACAGTGCAACGAAGTCATAAAAAATAATCAAGTTATTTAAATGGTTAAGAGTGCTCAATAAAAAAAATCAAACCACAAGAAAATGCGGTGGCGTAGTGATTCAAGCCAAGTGCCCAGTGATGGAAGTAGATGTGCAAAAAAGTTCTTCGAATGCAGGATAGCGACGATAAGACAAACGACCTCAAACCACTGGTGGTCGCCTCTGGTGCTGGCGGCGGTTTGCATCAACTTGACGGGACCCATCAGGTGAGCTAAAAATCGAATGTCAATATCATTACCAGCATATATTGCAAAGGTGCTATCCAAGGTCAGCCAGAGTGGTTGGGTGCATGTTTGATGAAGTGATCAGTGAGATATCTTGTTTCAGTTTTATGGGAGATAATTGAGGCGTAGCGAAAACTGGTACCAACAGGTTGCAACTATCAGATGATTTATTCTACAGGGCAAAAAAACAATTAACTCTACGGTGGTGCTGCAAACGGGATTTTTGAACAGCTGATTATATTTTTATAAAAATCTTGGTTGGACTACATGTCAGAGCAATGCTTTTGCCTGACTCAAGCAGACGACTTTATTCTTTGTTGTATATTGGTAAATCTGATTACTGTGGTTGGTTTTGTTATGATCGTTTAGCCATTAATATAGCTGCAAAAATCCTCGACATAAAAGTCTCACAATGATGACACAAAATTGAAATTTATTTATACTGTCGGTTGCTGCCATTTATTACAGCTAAAACGAACAGTGGGTAATGTCTGTGACATAACCGCGAAGTGGACATAGGACTTGACTTGACCATGTCTTTGAAGATGTATAATATATCCAAATCTCTCACGTCACCTTATTTGTATAAAAAATCGGCGATAACAGCCCAAACATTATTATAACAATTTTCATGAGCAATATAGGAAAAAATATCTCAAAAAGAAAAGCTCTCAATCGATTTTTCATCTAATAGTGGAATTTTGTGTGATTTATTTCATTATATGTCACAGTTCTTGTTGTAACGGTAACGAAAATGTAACGGTTATGAAATTTTTTTGAAAATCTGCTATTCGCGTATAACATTTTATCTTTATTTTATATCTTATCTAACAGTATTTTAGAATTTTTAAGAACTCTTTAGTAAGTCTATCAATGGCTCTCAGAAGAACCGTATGCTTTGAAAATAAACATTTTCTATGTCCATCTGTTGCGTCATGTTGCAGTGGATTGTAAAATTAATGTTGGGTGCGCCGGGTGGAGCGCGAAACCAAAGCTGTCTTCATGCAGTGTAGGTATGTGCCGACGTGTGTTGTTTCTCCAGATGGAACCAGCGGGATACGAACTGCCGACCGATGAACCGGTGACCAATTGCGAGCATTATCATTATCTTTCTTGGCCCTGATAAGGGCCGGAAATTAACTTTTTCATGGACAACTGGTTGACCGAAAGAATTTCTTGTTCGAAACCAAAACACACACACGGTTTCTTCAAAAGCAAATTCTTTCTCTTGCTTTTCTTCAGCCTGTCTCGGATCGATACTGATGCCGGCCAGCCTCGGCTCGACTCTGCTGCTGTTGCCGGTATCTGCTCGGCATTGCTGAGGTGTCGGGTCTGTGGGGTGGACTGCTTCTGGAACTTCTTCTACTGCTGTACTGATGGCTATGTTTCGGCTGATGTTGTCCTCGACTCTGCGGCTTATCTCGGTCAGAATGAAAGGAAAAAAATCACGTTGCGCTATTTTATGCCTTCTCGTCAGACCCAGCAGCAGCTCATTCGCAGCTTCGACTGAAGGGCCTCCGAGTCCATGCGATATCGACTGAATAAGGAAATTATTTAACTCTTATAGCCTTGAAAAAGGCTGTTTGTTTCGGCTTGGTCCAACTAATAAGAAGGACTGAATGCTCTGTAAGCGAATGCACTTTTCTTTTATACTTAATTTTGAATCGTCTCTGCTTCCCGATTGGTCGGCCAATCAGTGAGCGTCTTGTATCCCGTTCCTTTGTCAGCCAAAGCGTAATCATCATCGACGCGTTCGTGATGGGCTTCTTCTTTTTTTCTTTGTTGCTCGCTGCTGGCGTATAGGGGAACTGTTCCGATCTCCATCTCACTGTACATATATCCATCTCATCGCTAAACAAAGAAATACGGCACCAAATTCGTCGCTTCTTTTTGTAAACATGCGTGCTCACTGCTGAAAAAAATCACAAAAATAATAAACAAACCAAATTCCTTTCCATTGCTTTGTTTTTGATGGGATGGAAATAGGAGCTATGAGATGAAGTGGCGAACCGTTCCCCTATTTCCTAACGGGACTTTTCGCACGGTACAGGCCACAAGCCAGGCAATCGAGCTAAGAATTGCTGTTCAGGTGGGAAGTGCGGAAAATTTAGGATTGGTTGCTTGGGAGTCATTCAGTCACGTTCGCTTTGTGCGCGAACAGTATCAAACAATGTTTTTCTATATAAATCGATTGATAGCTTTTCATTTTTAGATATCTTTTTTTAAATTGCTCACGAAAACTGTTATAATAATGTTTAGGCTGTTATCACCGATTTATTTATCTAAATTAGATTATGTGAGGAATTTGGACATATTAAGTGTCTTTAAAGGCATGGTCAAGTCTAGTTTTTCGTCCACTTCGCGGTCACAGTTCTTGTTATGTCACGGTTATAAAAAACCTTGAAAATCTGCTATTCGCGTATAACATTTTATCTCTAGAATATTGGATTTGACACCCAAGTACATTTTCTAACGCGGAGGGTATTTAAAACTTTGATATTATATATATATCAGTGGCTCTCAGAAGAACCGTTTGCTTCAAAGAAATACAATTTCTATCTCCATCTGTTGCGTCATGTTGCAGCGTATCCGCTTGCCGTGTGCTGTTTCTTCAATGGAACCAGCGGGATGCGAATCGCCTTAATGCAGCATGCGACGAACCAGTGACGAATGCCACCCAATTGCGAAAATTATTATTAACTCTCTTGGCCCTGATAAGGGCCGAAAATTAACTCCTTTCGGGGAACTGATTGACCGAGGGGGTTTCTTTACTCGAAACCAAAACACACACACACGCGATTTCTTCAAGAACATTGCAGTTCTTTCTCTTGATTTTCTTCAACTTGTTTCGGCTCGATACCAATGCCGGCTCAACACTGATGCTGGTCGGCCTCATCTCTTCATTGATGCCGGCTAGTTTCGGCTCGACTTTGCTGCTGCTGCCGGTATCTCCTCGGCATTGCTGCGGTGTCGGGTCTGTAGAATGGGCTGCTTCTGGAACATTTTCTGCAGCTGTACTGGCATGCTTTGACTGCCGGCGCTGCCGGGCCGAAAAGCGGATGATGCGGACGATGATGTTTTGCGAAAAGTTGCGAGTGCTGTCGAATCGATGCTGATGTGGCTTCGTTTGTCCCGGTTAGAATTGAAGGAAAAAAATCCCGTTGGAAGATCTGAACAGAATGAGAAGGAAAAATTGCGTCACCCTCTGTTCGCGCCCGTCGCGGGAAACTTATCGGACACTTCATAGAAACTCGCTCTTTAAATCAAACATCTTTATTACGCGAACACTAAAACAGTTTATTGCGGTATAAACAGAAGAGACGAGGTGACTTCCGCGACGGTTTATTTTAACTAACTTATTCTATTTACATCTATCTTTTCTATCCTATGCATACACAGCTGACTCGATCCCAACGATCGTTTTCCAGCTGTAGCAAGTACGAGTAGGTATATAAGCAAAGAGCGAACCGGTTGGAGAGAATTGTACTAACTAGAGATGTCTAGGTAAACAAAACTGTCGATCGATTACCTTACTCGCTCGAACATTAGCCGGCCGCCTTGGAATCTATGATTACAAAATCTATCTCTTTCTAACACACGACTACTGCAAACTTTAACTTCTATGTTGATTTGTTTTGATTCCATTTTCTATCATTTGCTCATCTATATACATCAACCTCTGCCTTGCCTGCTGGTATATAAATTGTGTTGAATTCAGTCTGTTATATTAGAATCGGTAATCAGCTGATTGTTGAACGCTGGATCTTTTGCGGCTGGGTGTTAGTAGTAATCTTTCATCAGCACCTGGTAATCATTTTCCATACTTAATGTGCGACTTTCTTCTTGTGCGTGGACTACTATAGATGCAGATGATGTATTTGGCCTCGATGAATCTCCGTTGTTGTGCATGCTTGATAAACATAGAAGGATGGACTGTCGCTTGAAGCAGCTTATGATTCCAATCGAAGCTGGACCGGATAATAGCAGTCGAGACGGGAGGTTGCGTGATGACGAATCCTTAATGTGGCTTATTGGTGCATAGTCGCTGTAAAAGATGAAAGGGTGCTTTTTTATCTTTATAATCATGGATATAAACGACTTGCCTGAGTCGGGAGCCACCGTGGCTCCCGCGAGTGCCTGTTGGCACCGATGATGATGTATGACGATGTTGGGAGGTTTATCCTCGGAGTGAACGAAAAATGTTCAGGGTCAAAATAGGTACGATGACTTGTAACAAACATGAGAATGGTGGGCTTCAATGGTGGGCCGAGCAGATGCTGGAAAAGATGAGAGGGTGCTTTTTTACCTTTTTAATCAAAATATGAAACACTTGCCTGGAACGGAGGCCCTCCATGGCCTCCGTGAATGCTGAGTGCCGATTGGCATCAGACTCCCTCTCATCATGAATTGGTTTAGTCCATCCGATGATTTCCGGCTCTTTTGCAGGCTTCGTGGAGCTGCAACAGTGTAGCTACGTTGCTGTATATGTTGGTTAGGTTGGTAATATACGATGGTAGTCTCCCAGAGTACAGTCAGACCGGGATGCTTCTGGTGTGTCCTTTCAGGCATTGTTTCTGCAGTTCACCTCAAATGATCAAACGTGGATCTCCAATAAGTAACGGAACAAACGGGCGCCGAAGCGCTGGCGATAAACGCCGCTGAATAATATGCGCGGACATGCAACCATGGACCTCCACCGATATTGAACATGTTACCTCATTCGACAGGGAATTATTGGATTGGAGACTGTTCCGGGAGCACGGAACCAGGGGCAAATCGTGACTGGGAAAAGATGAGCGATTACTTTTTTGAAAAATCAAAATACAAAAAACTTAACTGGTGTGCGGAGGCCAATTGAATTGACCTCCGCTGGTGGAGGAGTCCTAGTTCTCCCCGTTCATTGAAGGAATGTTATCACGAATTGGCAAAACGCAGATTTTTGAGATAGCTCTGCGATAGCTGCCGTCCTTAGTCCTTATGGTCACGACACGCACATGTCCGTCTCCACCACTGTGAACTTCAATAACACGCCCTAGCTTCCACTTCAGGGGAGGTTGCTCTTCATCTTTCAGAACCACCATGGTTCCGACAATGATGTCGTTGCGTCGGACAGTCCACCTTGTACGATTGTGAAGATCTGATAGGTACAGTTTTGACCACTTCTTCCATAATTGTTGAATGCACCGTTGAGCCCTTTGGTATGCTACGAGACGATTCTCAGGAATGCCATCTAGATCAGGCTCTGGAATAGCCGTGAGGGGTCGCTGAATCAAAAAATGACCCGGAGTTAATGCCTCGAAGTCGTCTGGATCATTACTTAGCGCTGTGAGCGGTCTCGAGTTTAAAACAGCTTCAGCTTGTGCCAGAATCGTGTTCATCTCATCATAGAGAAGTGTTCGCAAGCCAATCGTCCGTTTAAATAGAAGTTTGAACGACTTGACTGCTGACTCCCACAATCCTCCGAAGTTAGGTGAGCGTGCTGGAATAAAGCGAAAATCGATCTGCTCTTCTATGGATTGTCTGGTCACGGTTGACTGAAACTGCTGATCTGTGAACAGTCTATGTAACTCCTCGAGTCGACGTCTCGCACCTACAAAATTTCGACCGTTGTCGCACATGATTATTTCCGGTTTGCCCCGTCGGGCGGTAAATCGTTTCAATGTGGCGATGAAACCTTGGGCGGACAGATCTACAGCTAGCTCCAAGTGCACAGCCTTGGTCACTAAGCAAATGTAAACAGCAACGAAGACAACTATTGGGCGATTGCGGCGGTGATAGTACGCAACCTTAAATGGCCCACAATAGTCAACTCCTACTCGCAGAAACGGGAAACAAGGAGTGACTTTCCCGGAGGAAGATCAGCCATAAGTTGGTCCTGGATCCGTGGTCTTGCTCTGAAGCAGGATACACACTCGTGAATCACCTTTCTCACAAGATTCCGTATGTTGGTCGGCCAGAAAAGTTCTCGAACTGACGAAATGATCAACTGCTGACCACCGTGTAGTAATTTTCGGTGGTAGTGAGCGACGACGATGTAGGCAAGCGGATGACGATGATCCAGTATATAAGGATGCTTACGGCGGGTTGCAATGGGAGCGTTGTGAAGTCGACCGCCGACGCATAAAATATCCTCCTCGAGTTGTGGGTTCAAGGCTTTGAGTTTTGACGATTCTCTTATGTCACGACCGTTCGATAGATCTGCTATTTCCTGAGGAAAGCTTTCACGCTGGGAGAGACCAACTAAAACATGCAAGGCTTCTTCAAGTTCGAGTTTCGAAAGAGTTCCTTGACGTCGATTGCTGCGGTTGGCCTGCCGCGTATTGTGCCTGAATCGTAGCATCCAGGCAGTGAGGCGTAGGAGATCAGTATACGAGGATCGGAGACTGAATTGATCGCTTGGAGTGCTTGTCGGCAATGCAACGACTATGTTCTTTGCCTCGAGCTCGGCAGGGTTGAAGTTGTCCTTACTGATTTGACTATTTGAAGGCCAAAAACGCTCCTCCGACCTAAGCCAATGCGGCCCTCTGAACCAAAGCGCTTCGTACTGGAGCTGTGCTGGTGTCATACCTCTGGAGATAATATCCGCTGGATTATCGAGCCCTTGAACGTGATTTCAAATGCCGTCCTTCGTGATGTGCTGAATCTCCGAAACCCTATTGGCCACAGACTGTTTCCAAGTGGATGGCGGCGATGAAAGCCAACACTTGACAATAGTTGAATCCGTCCAAAAGAAGCACCGTGGAGTGGAAAGCCGCTTGTTTCCTTTGATTAGATTATCCAGTGGAGCAACTCGAGATTTCGCAGTCAACAACCTTACACACACCTCCCCCGTTTCGGAGATTGTTCGCACATAAAAGCAGGCACCGTATGCCTTGTTCGACGCGTCACAGAAACCATGAAGCTCGGTGGTAATAATGTGAGCACCAGTACCTATCCACCGAGAAATCGTGAGGTTTTCTAGCCCTGCTAGATTACGCCTATACTCTTGCCATTGTTTTTGATGCTCTGGATCAAGCGGATCATCCCAACCGCAGCTCTGTTTCCACAAATCTTGGATAAAAATCTTGGCCTGAATGATGACTGGTCCCACCAAACCAAGTGGATCAAATAAACGGGAAACATCTGAGACAACAATTCGCTTTGTGATTGGCGCTACCCAGTTGAATGTAGGAAACGAAAAACGAAACATATCTGTGCTAGGTTCCCAGACTAAACCCAACGTTTTGATAGTGGTTTCGGAAGAATCAAGGGACAATGTGGAGCGCCCATCTCTCAGATTTTGAGGAATTACTTTAAGGAGATCCGTGCAGTTCGAGTTCCACTTCCGCAATATGAAACCTGCTGATTGCGAGAGCTCGATAACTTCGTTCACTAACTGCCGCCCTTCCTCTACTGTGTTAACTCCGGTGAGCATATCGTCTACATAAAGGTCCTTTTTTATCACTCTTGACGCCACAGGGTGTGAAAATTCTCCTTCTTCTGCTAAGCGCTGTAAGCATTTGGTTGCTAGATACGGTGCGGACGATGTACCGTACGTCACGGTGGTCAATTCATATGTCCGCAGAGTTTCTGATGGCTCGAATCTCCATTTAATGCTCTGCAATGGCTGGTCCTGAGGCTGGACTTCTATCATGCGGTACATTTTAGCAATGTCGGCGTTGATGGCAATACGGTGTGTACGAAATCTTAGACATATGCTGGTCAGATCATCCTGAACAACGGGGCCGACCATCAGGGCATCGTTGAGGCAAACTCCTGTTGAAGTCTGGCACGAACCATCAAAGACTACACGCAGTTTTGTGGTTGTACTGTCCGGTTTGAGAACAGCATGATGCGGTAGAAAGTATCTCTTGACTTCTTCTGTATCAGTTTCAACTGCCACCTCTCTCATGTGACCAAGCGCGAGATATTCGCGAATGAAATCGAAATACATTGTTTTTAGCTCCGGATTTGCAGAAAATCTTCGTTCCATCCCCATCATTCGCCTTGTCGCTATGTTTTCCGAATGACCCAAACGACTGATTACGTTCTCCTTTTTTGGCAACGTCACAATAAATCTTCCGTTCGCGCTCCTGACGGTTGTACGGTTGAAGTACTCCTCGCACATCGATTCTTCCAAAGATTGTGTGCTTACATTACGGCAAGTCTCCAGATCCCAAAACTTCGTGAGCTGCTCTTGAAGATCGAGAGTGGAACATGCAAGAGTAATCGCCGATACAGAGTGTTCTGTTGATGGACGATCCGGAACAATACCGGAGACGATCCAACCGAGCTCGGTGTTTTGCAACGTAGGTCCATTCTCAGTTGCCTTGTGTTGATCGCTTCGCAGAAGGTCCAAATAGTACTCCGCTCCAATAATTATGTCTACTGCACCCGGCTCATAGAATCGAGGATCAGCAAGAAAAGCTGACTCAGGGAGATCCCATCCGCTTGGATCACAGCTTGCTGTTGGTAGTGGCACAGTCAACTTGGGCAGAACATAGAACTGCATCTCCTGAACAAACGGTGAAATGCGTTTCATCCTCGGACTCACTAGTGCATTCACTAGTTTTGTTGACCTACTACTAGACGATCCAATCCCTTGAACGGAAAGCGAAGTTGATAATCCGACGAAATTTAATCTGGTAGAAAACTCCTTCGACATCAAGCAGTGCTGAGAACACGAATCCAGAAGTGCTCGTGCTAGCATTGAATTTCCATGACGATCTTTCACTGTTACAAGTGCAGTGGATAGCAGAATATTGTGTGTGGGCATAATTGGGAGTGCAACGTGTGTTTGTGTGGTGCATGTGGCTGTGTTTGTGGCTAAAGATTGAGTGCTTTCTCCTTGCGAGTTGATGAGTGAAGTGTTGCTAGCAGTGTGAGTCTGCTGGATCGGATTTGGTGGCTTGAATTCTGACTGTCTTCGATTCTCTGTCGGAGGATTAGATTGCGATTGTGGAACGGAGGATCTTGAGAATGCACCGTGTAGCAAAGAGTGGTGTTTCTCCTGGCAGTGATGACATGTTCCCTTCTCGCAATTTCGGGCCCAGTGGCCAGGTCTTAGGCAATTCCGGCACAACCTTGCTTTGAAAACCGCTTCACTTCGTTCAGGAACCTGCAACCGTTGGAACCTTGCACAGACAAAAGCGGAATGCCAGCCTTCACCACAGAATGGGCATTTGTTGGAAGGCTTTACGTTTACATGGCAGACGGATGAATTAGCAGATCGGTGGTCAGATAGACTTACTCTTGAGCTTGTCGTTGCGATGGATTGTAGAACTGAACAATGGCTACGTAAAAAGGCAATAAGATTTTTGTACGTCGGCACTTCGTTTGAATTGTGATGCGTTTCCCACTGCCGTAGCGTGGCAGAATCCAACCGGGAACACAACATGTGTGCCAAAATGGTACTCCAACCATTAGTGTCCTCGCCGATTTTTTGCAACATCTGAAGATTTTTCTCGAAAACACTGACAAGGTTACTCAAACCATCGTAACTTTCACGCTTTAAGCTCTCCACAGCAAAAAGGGAGTCTAGATGGGCCTTCACAATCAGCTTTCTATTCTCGTAGCGCATTTCAAGGGCTTTCCATGCCACGCCGTAGTTTGCTGATGAAAGCTCCACCGATTCAATTTCTTGTAAAGCTTCACCAGATAAGGCAGACTTTAAATAGCTGAACCTGTCAATATCAGAAAGTTGCTTATTTTCATGGATCAGGCTACGAAAGCTATCCCGGAATGTAACCCATTCTTTAACATTCCCTCCAAACGACGGAAGGCGAATCTCTGGCAGCTTTACTCTCGAAAGAGTTGTTTCCGAGCGGTCACCAAGTTGACCATTTCCAGCAGGTATTGAACTTGTCTGTAGAACAGTTCGCCTTGATGATAAATTGGCTTTCACGAAGAAATATCGTTCCTCAAACTTAGTAAGAATGAGCAAATTTTCCTCTTCACGTCGTTTTTCCGTCTCAGCGTCAGCATCATCATCCACAACATCGTCGGAAAGGAGTTCTATTCGTTCTCGAATGCCATAAAACTCCTTACAGATGGACTCCAATGTCTCCAACCGTACGTTGATCTGGCACTCGTCTCTAGCAGGATTGAACTGTTTCACAAACTTCTCCAAACCATCCAGAGTATTAAGTACCCGGCGCTCACTCTTGCCAAGCGCCCTGAGATCGCTCATCGTTGAAAATGCAATTTAAACAGCACTACGACTAATCACGAAATGCGTAATTAATCGTTAAATCAAACACTGCACTTTTTTTTAAAAACACCACCGATCGACTCGACGTTCCACACTATCGCGACCTCGCGAGACAGTTTGACAAATGGCAAGACAGACAGCAGCAATGGGGGAGCGACCAAAAATGAAAACAAGCCGAAAAATTCCAGCAGACACCAAGACCAAAATCAAGCTAGCGGACACCACAGGACTGTGTAGCAGAATGGATAAATCTCGCATGCACTTTAATCTATGAATTTATTCCATCAATAGCCACATGCATAATATAACACCGTCCAAACATGCACAAATTACTTCCCAATCTCAAATCTCTGCAATGGCTGGGCTGCTGCGACCCCGTCGTTGGCACCTTGAATCCTTTCTGGAGGATGCTGCCCAAAATGTCCTCCGCTGCCTCTAACAATGCCAATCCTTTCCGATGATGGCGACGCTTTTCAATAGCTCCAACCAAAGCGATGGCGACCAGTTGTCCAATCCAATACCGTATTCTTCTGATTTTCCACTTTTCACGGGAATCTTCCGAGCCGATCTCGCAATTAATTGCCGCCGGCTTACGCGCACTGATAGTCTATCGTCCGTTTTATTGTACCCAACATACACCAGTCAGCACTGACGGTTTTCAGTAATTTTTCCGCTAAGAGTGTCCGAATTACAATACCGGGTTCGAAGGACCAAAATGTTCGCGCCCGTCGCGGGAAACTTATCGGACACTTCATAGAAACTCGCTCTTTAAATCAAACATCTTTATTACGCGAACACTAAAACAGTTTATTGCGGTATAAACAGAAGAGACGAGGTGACTTCCGCGACGGTTTATTTTAACTAACTTATTCTATTTACATCTATCTTTTCTATCCTATGCATACACAGCTGACTCGATCCCAACGATCGTTTTCCAGCTGTAGCAAGTACGAGTAGGTATATAAGCAAAGAGCGAACCGGTTGGAGAGAATTGTACTAACTAGAGATGTCTAGGTAAACAAAACTGTCGATCGATTACCTTACTCGCTCGAACACCCTCTTTTATGGCTTATTTTGGTGCGCAGATGCAGCTTATCCGCTAGCGTCTGCACCCATCAGAATCAAGCGAACAAATGACGCGAGGAACAAGCGGCACTCATATTTATATGTAGGTTTCAGCGCAGTCAATGTTTTGCTTCGAAAACAGTTTTAGGCCTATTGAAACAAGTTTTTCGGGTCATATCAAGTATGAATATGAAAGGCATACTTAAGATCTGTCGACTAAGGGGTTTTCCGAAGAGATCCGTTCACTGGGACAAACGCTATTATCATTCAAAATCTTTCAACACAGCGTAACGCGGTCGATTTAGAAATATTGAGATGACACCCGGTATAGTGAAGAGAGACGTAAGTCCTACGTCAAAAAACCAAGATTGACCTTATAAACCTTAAAAGTTTCACCGAACTGTCTCCAGAAGACACAGACTGCTTTTGGGATAACATATTCCTTAAAAAAGCATTACATCATTTTCGCAATCGAAGATTTTAACAAAACGAGAATGTTTCATAAATTCCAAATAGTGATGGGCAAAACGATTCAACGCTCAAATAAATGAGTCGACTCATTTGTACGGCTGTTTGAACGGATAATTCATCCAAAAGAACTATAAACTCCCGGTGGTTTGTGCGATACATCATTCAAATTATCGGAGTTCTTTTTTAATTTGAACTTCTAGTATCTTCATAATACATAACTCATTTCGAGTGGACTCTTTTGCTGATTTGTTTGATTTCGTGCTCCGTGCTCCATTTTAATTTTATTCATTCATTTATTTAGTTAACATCTAAACAGATAACACTGAATCAACAAATTGACGCCACAATGCACGGTTCGAGGCCGCATCTCTCCATCCTCGGATACGCCCCACGCTCGCCAAGTCGTTCTGCACCTGGTCTGCCCATCTCGCTCGCTGCGCTCCACGCCGTCTCGTACCTGCCGGATCGGAAGCGAACACCATCTTTGCAGGGTTGCTGTCCGACATTCTTGCAACATGTCCTGCCCATCGTACCCTTCCGGCTTTAGCTACCTTCTGGATACTGGGTTCGCCGTAGAGTTGGGCGAGCTCATGGTTCATTCTTCGCCGCCACACACCGTCTTCTTGCACACCGCCAAAGATGGTCCTAAGCACCCGAATACTCCGAGTGCTTGCAAGTCCTCCTCGAGCATTGTCCATGTTTCATGTCCGTAGAGGACAACCGGTCTTATTAACGTCTTGTACATGACACATTTGGTGCGGTGGCGAATCTTTTTCGACCGCAGTTTCTTCTGGAGCCCGTAGTAGGCCCGACTTCCACAGATGATGCGCCTTCGTATTTCACGACTAACGTTGTTGTCAGCCGTTAGCAAGGATCCAAGGTAGACGAATTCCTCGACCACCTCGAAGGTATCCCCGTCTATCGTAACACTGCTTCCCAGGCGGACCCTGTCGCGCTCGGTTCCGCCCACAAGCATGTACTTTTTCTTTGACGCATTCACCACCAGTCCAACTTTTGTTGCTTCACGTTTCAGGCGGGTGTACAGTTCTGCCACCTTTGCAAATGTTCGGCCGACAATGTCCATGTCATCCGCGAAGCAAATAAATTGACTGGATCTGTTGAAAATCGTTCCCCGGCTGTTACACCCGGCTCTGCGCATGACACCTTCTAGCGCAATGTTGAACAACAGGCACGAAAGTCCATCACCTTGTCTTAGTCCCCAGCGCGATTCGAACGAACTGGAGTGTTCGCCCAAGATCTTCACACAGTTTTGCACACCTTCCACCGTTGCTTTGATCAGTCTGGTAAGCTTTCCAGGGAAGCTGTTCTCGTCCATAATTTTCCATAGCTCTAAGCGGTCTATACTGTCGTATGCCGCCTTGAAATCAACGAACAGATGGTGCGTGGGGACCTGGTATTCACGGCATTTTTGAAGGATTTGCCGTACAGTAAAGATCTGGTCCGTTGTCGAGCTCCATTTTAATTTTAACGGAGTTCAAATTCAAAAAAGTGTTCAGTTTAGAACGACCAAATTATTGTAGCATATATTTCCTTCAAATAAAAAAATACACACAACAGCCTTGTTTTATATCTTGCGCATTCAGCTGTATTAGATTTAATGTTGAACTAGCTGTATGTACCCATCTTTGTCCGGGGTTGCCAGTTTGATTTCGCAGCTGTTGGAATTGCCAATTTGATTTCGCTGAAATCAGTTGGTAATCGACAACCCCCGTGTTTTGTTGTTGATACTTCCTCAATTGATGAAACGATCAAAATATTGGTTAAAGAGCAGCCAATGATTAAAAGAAGATAGATATCACTTTTACAAACATTAATTCCGACCAATAAATTCTTGTTGTAATTTGTTATTTGTTTATTTTATTGGATACGAAAACCTGTTAGTGTGACACTTTGTATCAGGTCAAGGATAAGTTTGCAGAATTTTGGATAATACAATGGATCCAGGATAAAACTAAACAAATAGAAAACAATTAAAACACACAAACACTAACTAAATTAATAAAAAAAACATGTCAAATTTAAATTCTAATTTAGTGCTATTGATCTTTGAGCTGCACTTTCGAAAGATGAGATTGATGGTTTCTGCTTCACTTCCAGTGGCAAGTTGTTCCAACATGAATCTCCTGCGATTAGAACACTTTTGCCGCTCGAAGTCGTGTGCCTTGGGACAATGAGTGACCGCGTTCTTTATGTATGTTCTTGAATTTACTTCGGTAGATTGCCGTCGTATCCTCGTCTCATGAAGCAACAGGTCCGAAGATGGTAGTGTGCTGGCAGGTCGTATCCCAGAATGGTGTTACGAACTTCAGCTGTTGTCTCACGACCACGAAAACGTTGACTTGTAGCACCGGTGAAGCTGACTTTTTTGTGCTGCCGAAAGTCCATGATAGTACACTATATCACAATATGTGAATATAGGTATGATGACGGTTTGTACCAGTTTACAACGAGTGGTTACAGAAAGTACCGGTTTGAAGCGTCGGAAAATCCTTAGTGTATTGTATGCCTTTTGCACAACGCTGTTTACTTGGTATGACCAGGTCATGTTTTTGTCCATTTGGAGACCGAGGTTAGTTACATGGTCAGATAATGGAACAACTTCATCACAGAAAACAATATTCGTTTCCGGTACGACTGTTCCCGATCGATTGAAGATAAAGGCTTGGGTTTTTTTTAGGGTTCGGGTGCAGGTTGTTCACTTTAGCCCAGCGATTGATTGCTCTAAGGTCACTGTTGATGTTTCTAATCAGCCTATCCACGTCGGGAATCGACCCCAAAATATATACCTGCAGGTCGTCCGCGTAGAGATGGTAATTGCACTTGAGAGCTGTTGGAAGGCTGTTAATATATGAGCTGAACAGAAGTGCACTTAAGCAGGAGCCTTGGGGAGTACCATCTGTGATTCTGCGTACGCTGGAAAGCACGTCGCGTCGCCTTGCCGAACCGACTGGCTTCGATGTTCGGGAAATGAAGCTATAAGTCCACTTGCGGTCCTGGAGAATCTGAACTCATTGGTAAGCTTGGTGCTTGGTGCGACACAGTTGAATGCCAACGAGAAGTCGACTAGTACCATGACAGTACAGCGGTTGTTATCAAGATTGCTGTATATGTCATGAGTTACCTTAACTAGAGCTGTGGTTGTTCCGAAGCCCTTCCTGTAGCCTGATTGGTGATTGGCCATCACATCTGTTATGGGGTTATTTAGATGTTCTAAAATCTGTTCTAGTAAATTTTTTTCTAGGACTTTGGAAACCGCGGGGAGAACACTTATAGGGCGAAAATCCTTGGGTTGAGATGGACTGGCTACCTTAGGAATGTGTGTGATGATGGCTGTGTTCCACATAGTAGGGAAAGTTTGAGCAGAGATAATGGCATTGAAGAGGTGACACAGAAGCGGTAGGATGAATGGGCATAGTAATTTAATGAACGAAATGGGAATTTCGTCCGAACCTGTTGCGTTGGAATGAATATCAAATATTTTCCGACATATTTCTTCAACGCTTGTGTGCTGAAAATTGAATTCATTCTCACCATGATCCACCGCTGTTCTGTGGTTTGGTTCATCTGGTGGTGGTGGACTGCTGTTGTTCTCAACCCTTAGTTGAAGGTGGCCATCTGAGAAAAAACGATTAAGTTCCTCGATATCAATGTTACAAGCTCCAGAATCTTGCTTTGTTGTATTATGAATTCCTTCTCGTCGGAGGTTACACCATAGCTTTTTGGCTGGCAGATCTGTGCCAAAGTGGCGATCAGCATAACGTGTTTTTGCTTCGAAGATTAGGGAATTCACGCGGTCGCGAAGACGCGAATATTCTGTCCATTGGTTGTCATCTCTATTTCTGTTTGCGTATGTAGGATGGATTGCGTATGTAGAGCTTGAATGCCAGATCTCTTGTAGCGATTGCCTGTTTGATTTGTCGGGTGATCCACGGAGTTCTTTCATCGGGAATAGGAATAATTCTTTCAGGGGCGTGAAGATCAAGCAAGTTTCGCAACTCGGCGGTCATCAAAGTAGTTTTTTCCTCAATGGCGTCAGAATCATAAAACTGTTGGAAATCGATTGCTTGAAAATTAGCTTGAAGTTGCATTGCATCAATGTTCCGGAAGTTTCTGACACGTGTGGATTTCCTGTTTTGCTTTCTTACCCTAATGTCCGCAAGAAGGTAGATTACCTCGTGATCTGAGATCGAGTTTGCTGATGAGGTTTTGGTTTTCTTGATGTATTGTGGACAATCAGTTATCAGAAGATCGATCGTAGACGATGAAGTGTCTGTGATTCGGGTGGGGCCTGTTGGTAGGACGGTTAGATTGAAAGTTGAGTGGATTTGGTTCAACGAGGTCAAGTTTGCAGAAGGCACATTAGTAGCGACATTGATGTTGAAGTCTCCAAGTACATAAATCCTGTCAAAGTTGTAGTCAAGAAGTTCCAGTAGAACCTTTTCGTAGTGCTGGCTGAACAATTGGTTTGAACACGAAGGATTGTACAGCACGACCACTCCAATATTCAGCTCACCGACTTTGACTTGGATTGCTAAATATTCCAGCTTTGAAGTCTTTTCTAACATACATACCAACACCGCCGCATGTTTTTGATCCTCGCCCGCGACCTGAAGGGACCTGAAGGCAGGGAATGCTTAATAACGTTGTAGGCAGGTATACGCACTGGTCCTGCTGGGGCAATAGCAATAGTTGAACACCGTCAATGTGGTGTTCAAGACCCCTGACATTCAGGTGTCCTATTCGTAGATTGGATATGTTACCCACCTATATGATGGGGGCAGCAGGGACTATGTCCAAGGGCTTGACGATCCCTCCCCAGGCCATCTGCGAGTTTTGGCGCCTGCCTAGGATGTGGTGGGGTTTGACAGTGGGCCCTGTTAAACCTCTATAAAAAGCTGCATATATCCGCAAGTAGGCTCCGCCAAAGCGACCGTGTGCCGCTCAAAGCGCACAAGCCCAAGCCCTGGTGTTAGGTGGGACGCTAAACAGCCCTGACACGACGGCCCTCCGACGAGACAGGAGGTTTGCGCAGGCCCAATAAGCCGCCTTTAAAACAACTATTACGAACGACATAGAAGATAATACGACTCGATACAATCGGCAACGACCTAGGCGACGAATAAAGGATCACGATTGGAAGCTTGGAACATGGAACTGCAAGTCGCTAGGCTTCGCAGGTTGCGACAGGATAATCTACGATGAATTACATCCCCGCAACTTCGATGTCGTAGCGCTGCAGGAAATCTGCTGGACAGGAAAGTGTGGAAAAGCGGGCATCGAGCGGCTACCTTCTACCAAAGCTGTGGCACCACCAACGAGCTGGGAACCGGCTTCATAGTGCTGGGAAAGATGCGCCAACGCGTAATTGGGTGGCAGCCAATAAACACACGGATGAGCAAGCTGAGGATAAAAGGCCGTTTCTTCACCTATAGCATCATCAACGTGCACTGCCCACACGAAGGGAGACCCGACGACGAGAAAGAAGCGTTCTATGCGCAGCTGGAGCAGACATACGATGGATGCCCACTGCGGGACGTCAAAATCGTCATCGGTGACATGAACGCTCAGGTAGGAAGGGAGGAAATGTATAGACCGGTCATCGGACCGGATAGTCTGCATACCGTATCAATCGACAACGGCCAACGATGCATAAACTTTGCAGCCTCCGCGGAATGGTAGTCCGAAGAACTTTCTTACCCCGCAAGAATATCCACAAGGCCACATGGAGATCACCTAATCGGAAAACGGAAAACCAAATCAACCACGTTCTGATCGCCGGTAAATTCTTCTCCAACACCACAAACGTACGCACTTACCGCAGTGCAAATATTGAACCCGACCACTACCTCCTTGCAGTATGTCTGCGCTCAAAACTCTAGACGGTTTACAATACGCGTCGGAGTCGTTCGCCGCGGCATAACATTGGGCGGGTACAAGACGGTAGACTAGCCCAAGACTACGCGCAGCAGCTGGAAGTGGCACTTCCAACGGAAGACCAGCTAGGCGCAGCATCTCTTGAAGATGGCTGGAGAGATATTCGATCCGCCATTGGAAGCACCGCAACCGCTGCACTAGGCACGGTGGCTCCGGATCAGAGAAACGACTGGTATGACGGCGAATGTGAGCAGTTAGTTGAGGAGAAGAATGCAGCATGGGCAAGATTGCTGCAACACCGCACGAGGGCGAACGAGGCACGATACAAACGGGCGCGGAACGGACAAAACTCGATTTTCCGGAGGAAAAAGCGCCAGCAGGAAGATCGAGACCGTGAAGAGACGGAGGAACTGTACCGCGCTAATAACGCACGAAAGTTCTATGAGAAGTTGAACCGTTCACGTAAGGGCCACGTGCCGCAGCCCGAAATGTGTAAGGACATAAACGGGAACCTTCTTACGAACGAGCGTGAGGTGATCCAAAGGTGGCGGCAGCACTACGAAGAGCACCTGAATGGCGATATGGCAGACAATGGTGGCGGTATGGTAATGACACGGTGTGTTTTTCCGAAGAGGCTTATTTTCAAAAAATCAGTATCTCTAAAACACTCACTACACGAAAGTATAGGTTTTCCTCTTTCACGTGAGTGCATTTTTAAAATGTTCTATCGGGGGTTATTTTTCCATACAATTTAGGGGGGGTTAAATCGGCTATCATTTGAGATTTCTATGGAGTTTGCACCAACAATAGTGAAAAAAATAAAAATTGTTCTAGATCCCTCGATAGAACATTTTAGTTCACCCACTATATGAAAGAGGAGAGCGTCTACTTTCACGTGGTGGGTGTTTCAGAGATACTGATTTTTGTAAAATAATGTTTCCCCATAGAGACACCGTGATGAACCTAGGAGCACGCGCGCAGGACATGCGACTTCCGGCTCCGAATCTCCAGGAAATCCAGGAGGAGATCGGCCGGCTGAAAAACAACAAAGCCCCTGGAGTTGACCAACTACCAGGAGAGCTGTTTAAACACGGTGGTGAAGCACTGGCTAAAGCACTGCACTGGGTGATTACCAAGGTTTGGGAGGATGAGGTTCTGCCGCAGGAGTGGATGGAAGGTGTGGTGTGTCCCATCTACAAAAAGGGCGATAAGCTGGAATGTAGCAACTACTGCGCAATCACATTGCTGAACGCCGCCTACAAGGTACTCTCCCAAATTTTATGCCGCCGACTAACACCAATTGCAAGAGAGTTCGTGGGGCAGTACCAGGCGGGATTTATGGGTGAACGCTCTACCACAGACCAGGTGTTCGCCATACGTCAGGTATTGCAGAAATGCCGCGAATACAACGTGCCCACACATCTTCTATTTATTGACTTAAAAGCCACATATGATACAATCGATCGGGACCAGCTATGGCAGCTAATGCACGAAAACGGATTTCCGGATAAACTGATACGGTTGATCAAGGCGACGATGGATCGGGTGATGTGCGTAGTTCGAGTTTCAGGGGCATTCTCGAGTCCCTTCGGAACGCGTAGAGGGTTACGGCAAGGTGATGGTCTTTCGTGTCTGCTATTCAACATCGCTTTGGAGGGAGTAATACGAAGGGCAGGGATTGACACGAGTGGTACGATTTTCACGAAGTCCGTCCAGTTATTTGGTTTCGCCGACGACATTGATATCATGGCACGTAACTTTGAGAGGATGGAGGAAGCCTACATCAGACTGAAAAGCGAAGCTAAACGGATTGGACTAGTCATCAACACGTCGAAGACGAAGTACGTGATAGGAAGAGGCTCAAGAGAGGTCAATGTGAGCCACCCACCACGAGTTTCTATCGGTGGTGACGAAATCGAGGTGGTTGAAGAATTCGTGTACTTGGGCTCACTGGTGACCGCCGATAACGATACCAGCAGAGAAATTCGGAGACGCATAGTGGCTGGAAATCGAACATACTTTGGACTCCGCAAGACGCTCCGATCGAATAGAGTTCGCCGCCGTACCAAACTGACTATCTACAAAACGCTTATAAGACCGGTAGTTCTCTACGGACACGAGACCTGGACGATGCTCGTGGAGGACCAACGCGCACTGGGAGTTTTCGAAAGGAAAGTGTTGCGTACCATCTATGGTGGGGTGCAGATGGCGGACGGTACGTGGAGGAGGCGAATGAACCACGAGTTGCATCAGCTGTTGGGAGAACCATCCATCGTTCACACCGCGAAAATCGGAAGACTGCGGTGGGCCGGGCACGTAGCCAGAATGTTGGACAGTAATCCGGTGAAAATGGTTCTCGACAACGATCCGACGGGAACAAGAAGGCGAGGTGCACAGCGGGCAAGGTGGATCGATCAGGTGGAGGACGACTTGCGGACCCTCCGCAGACTGCGTGGTTGGCGAAGTGCAGCCATGGACCGAGCTAAATGGAGAAGTCTTTTATGTGCAGCACAGGCCACTCCGGCCTTAGTCTGATGATAAATAAATAAATATGTTACCTGGCATATTGTCATGGAGAAGCGCCAGCGACGCAGCGTACCTAACAGCGCGAGGAGGCTGAAAAATCCGCTGACGTAGCATCGAAGAAGATGGACGAAGAATCATCGGCAACGAGCTTACTACCAACGAGATCTTGAAGTTCATCAACTGTTTTGATAGGAACATACCGTCCTCTTCCTGGAAGTAACACGGATATGTTGTCGGAAGTCTAATATAATGCTGTGAAAAGGGATTATTTGAGTAAGCACGTCTCACCTGTCAGATTCCTTGAAGCTCAATGAGCAAGAGATATTCTGGGTTGCTACGATGCGTGAATACTTGTAATGAATGCCAGTGCGTAGGGTTGACATATAACCGCTACCACGTGGCATGCTCTGTTTATGTTTATCATGTAGTACCACACATCTTCCCTCTTCTCAGGAAAATCGGTTCGGTTATTTTCATTGCACATTTGAATATCTAATAAGACTTCCGCCATGACATGAGCAGTAAGTTCTTCATTTTCAAATAAAATTTTGAATAAAACTATACAAAAAGTTATTGATAATAATGCTAGATGCATATATGCTCTGGCATCTATCTGCAATCACCTAAAGTTGGTGGCTTTCGGTTATTTCGCAGGGTTCATTGTATATGTTTCAAGTCTTGGAGCTAGAACTTCTCTGAACCAGGCTTGAAAAAAAATGTGGTTGTACCAAACATGTAGGGTTAAGGCAGGTATTTTCGTCTTTCCGTCATAGTCTCGAAAACCAATAAAGGAGGCACTTTTTTGACAAACTCATTCACATCAAATCTTAAGCTCAGGAGATATGTTCTGCTATAGTGGAGCTCTAGCGAATGGATGTTGCTTTCGATGGTTTTAGCCCCTATGACGATGGACGGAAATACCTGCCGTGTCCCTACCTTTTATTCGTTCAATTCAAGACAGTGCTTTATAAATATACGAAATTATTGTTATTATGTTAATTTGTTTGCTGCTGTTTGAGAACCTGTTGCCAACACCCCCCTGAAATGAGATGTAGTTCTTGAAGCCGTCTACCGATTGGGTGGCGCTAGTTTTGCCTTTGGCATAGTTTCGAATCCGAAAGGTGGAGATCGACAGCACTTCGTTGATCGTGAATCGGTAGTCGAGAGCAGGTCCATTCTTCAGGTTTCAAAGCTTTGCGTCCTTGTGTCGCTCAAAATACCTCCGTAGAACTCTCTGCTTCGATTCTGTACTGTTCTATCGTTGGCGTAAGGGTACGGTCAGCCCATTTGGAAAATTTTACAGGAAGAGGGAAACAGTTAATTACGTTCGACATCTCGCATTGACAGTCTAGGAGAAGTAGCACATTTTCAATTAATGAGCTGACGTTCTCGCCTTCGCGGGAGGGGATCTTGTTCACCACAAGCCTACATGAGTTTACTGTTCAGGAACATGTGTCAGCAAGATGGGCACCTTTCTCAGTCTTCACAAGCTTCTCACTGAGGTTGGTCGCTAGTCGATTTTGGACCGTATTCGAACTGTCGACATTGCGAAGCATGTTCTGGATACGATCGTATTGTTTTTGCTTGTTGTACGGAGTGCTTCCACCTCAGCTTGAAGACTTGATAATTTCGATGAGAGCTCGTTGATATTTTTATTCAGCTTTTTTATTATCGTCACAAGGATTGGATTGGTCAGACGGTGGTTTGAGGATAAAGCACCCTCGCATTGAGCAAATATCACAGTGGTACTGATAATCTGCAGCAGCTTTCATTTGCGCTTCACTAATCCTCATGCAAACTGAATGAAACCACCGTAAACAGATATCACAACAAATCCAGAGAATTAATAGAGAAAAGAGAATTAATAGAGAAAATTAATATTTTTTTGGGAATAATATTACCGAGAAAAAAATGTTTACCGAAACTGTCATATTCGGAAAAACATCATTTTCGAGAAATTGTCATATTCGGGGAAAAGTCACATTCGGGGAAATATCATTTTAAAGGATTGTACGACAATTCCACGAAAACCAATTCTTTGAATGCAATTTCCCCGAATGCAAATTCCCCGAATAACAATTCCCCGAATGTAACTTTTCCCCGAATGTAACAATTCCCCGAATGAAACATTTCCCCGAATGCTTCCCTCTTCTATTTGAATATGCTGAATATGAAATGTGAGAAAAGGCGTAGGATGGCCAATCCGGAGATTGGTACATAAAACGTTCGTTTCATTCCCATGTCCCTCCCTCCTTTCTCCTTTAACCCTCCCATCTATTAAATAACCTTATGTTTCTCGGATGTTATCGATGTGCGGACATTCAGAGGTCCGAACATTGACTCTGATCACTACCTCGTTGTCAGTAAAATTCGATCACGGTTGTCAACTGTATCAAACGAAAGATCACAGCGAACGATGCGTTACAGTATCCAGCGATTGTCGGCGGAAGGAGTATCGGCTGAGTACCGCCAGAAGCTCGACGAACGGATAAGTTCAAGCGACAACATCAACGATCTATGAGAGACGATCGGCTAAACTTCTCAAACATGGCAGTGAGCAGCTTTATGGAGTTCTGCACCATATTATGTCGAAAATATGGGAAGACGAGGGAATGCCGTGCCGTGGAAGAGGCTTTTGTGCCTTTTAAGAGGGAGACAGCGAGAATTGGACTCACGACCAATACCAGCAAAACGAAGTACATGGTCGCTGGCAATCAACGTGGGTTCATTAGTGCTGGTGGTAGCGAAATGGTGCTGGATGGTGAAAAATTTGAAGTGGTAGAAGAATTTGTGTATCTTGGAACATTAGTGACGTGCGATAATGATGTTACCCGCGAGGTGACAAGGCGTATTGAAACTGCAAATAGGGCTTATTACGGACTTCGTAACCAGCTTAAGTCCCGTAGTCTGCAAACGAAAACAAAACTCGCGCTGTATACTACTCTGATTCTTCCGGTGGCTTTATAGGCCATGAAACATGGACGCTAAAGGAAGCTGATCGGAGAGCTTTCGGAGTGTTTGAGCGTAAGGTGCTATTTGGCTGCGTCGCATGAATCACGAATTGTACCAGGTGTATAAAGGGCTAGATATTATTAAGCTTATTCAACACGGCAGACTACGGTGGGTTGGTCACGTTGTTCGTATGCCGGAAGAACGTCAAGCGAAGATAATATTTAGTAGAGAACCCGGAAGAGGCCGCAGGCTTCGTGGAAGACCGCGTACACGATGCCTTTTTACAGTTAAAGAGGACCTGAGGGCGCTCAATGTTCAGGGCGACTGGAAGCGATTGGCCCAGGATCGAGTCCAGTGGAGAAGGATACTCCATTCGGCGTAGGTTAATCGAAGAGCCCATCAAGCATCAAGTAAGTAAGTATGTTAGAGAATATGTGTTCCACATTTGAAGGAAATCGGTTGAGGATCTCAAAAGTTTCCAAAGATCGTTAACTAAACAATACACCCCGTAAATCCTCCCTCTTTTGCTAATGACTCTCTCAACCCTTTTGTTAGCTTCCCCTGGGGATAGAGAATGTGTGTTCCAAATCTGGTTGAAATCTGACCTGGGGGTTAACAGCTATTTTTGCTACTAATGGGACACATTTTATAACAGAACCTGTTACAAAAAAGCATAGAACTAAATAACACGGCCTGTTATAAATCTGTTACTTTACTCTAGTCGGATATGAACAACAACGGAGCGCCACCAAAATTTCAATTAAAGCAATCGTGGTACTTCTCTAGCAGTCAAAGGCATGTCATGAAGTCAACCATCACGGACTGGAGTGACAGTTCAACAGCAGACTTCCGCTTGCCTAACAGCATGATAATCTCCACAACTTTCATCAGCAATCGAGAAGAATTCTCATTGGAATCTCTGAAGAATTCCTTTCAAAACCATCGAAGAATTCACACTGGATTCCTTTTGGTGTCGTTGAGGGATAGCCTTGCGAATCTGTGGCGGATACCCTTCATAATCCATGGAGTATTTGCTTCAGAATTGTTACCAACCCTGTCAGCAGTACAACCACTTTTGCTCGGGTACGGTGAATGCCACTATGCGACCGTTGTTACCATGACGCCCTAGGCGCACATCGCGGTAGGCAAGCGTGGTGCATCGAAGTAGGCGTTTTTTCAATTTGAATTTTTCATTCACTCCACATCTTTCTGCTGTGCAAGACGCACGTGTAAAAACATTTTTCTATCAAATTGTTCAATAAAATTGAAATCTGCTAAAATAAAATAAATGATTAGTAAGTTTAAAACTAGTACTTAATCAATAAAAATAAAACGAAAAAGTGATTAGCCCAATTTGGTACCCTGTGGTGTGGACCGTCCCTTCATCAGCGGAATAGGCTTAATGCAGCAGGTGAGCACTGTCCCCGCGTTTCGCTACCAGGAAGTAGCTTACAAGAATCTTGCGTTGATTTTCTTCGGAATTCCTGCAGAGTCGTTCGAAGCTTTGTTTCGGAACCATTCGGAGATTTGCTTCGGAATTTCTTGACGATTTGTTTCAGAATACTTCCACGCTTCGCTTCTGAATCCCTTGAATATTTAATTCGACGATTTGCCTCGAAATCCTTCGATGATTTACTTCGGAATCCCTCAACGATTTGCTTTAACATCCCTGGAGGATTCCCTTTGGAATCCCTGGAGGACTAATTTTGGAGTTCCGGGAATATTCCCGTCGGAATTCCTGGAGTAATAATAAGCCGGTTTGCTACGTCTCAAACATCACAATATTGCAAAACAAATTAACAGAAAAGTGTTCCAAAAATTGGGGAAGGGTCGTTTAGCCGAAACCCATTCGACCGAATACCACTAGGCCGAAAGTCGTTTGACCGAATATACCATTTGGCCGAATAGGTCAGTTGACCGAAAAGGTCGTTTGGCCGAAAGGGTCATTTGGCCGAAGGGGTAATTTGGCCGAAAGCGTCGTTAAGCTGAAAGAGTAATTAGGCCGAAAGGGTCGTTTGACCGAAAGAGTCATTTGCCCAAATAGGTCATTTGAAAAGTGAGAAATTAGGAATGAGAAGAGGGACGTCTCACTTCTCACTCTTCATTTGTTTTCTTCACGAGCGATTCCAAGCAACTGCATCAAAATTTAACAAAATTTTTAATTCATGATTTTCTATTGAGTTGAAACATTGCACAGTTTTTCAATTTCATCTCAATCGTCATTTTTCGATATCAAATCTTTTTATTGAGTCACGGCTAACTTTTCAAAAGGGTGTATGTGAAAATGGTTCAAAAATATTCAAACCTGTAGATGAGTTTGTGTCATATTTTTATATCATAAAAACAACTTGTTTAACTCACGCAAGGCCCTTAACAATAAAATCAGCATCAAATCAGTGATTCTTAAAAAAAACACGGAATTTTTTTTGTTTACTATGTGTGAAAATTGTGTAATGTTTGAAATGTCATAACTTTTTTGTTTAATAGTTTACCATCACCAATTTTTTATGGTAGATAGCTAATATAATATTCATTATTCATTATTCATTATTATTACTACCAGTTAACATTTTAATATCCTTTGTTAAATTGATTCTTTTCAAACTATGTAAAATAAGATTAATATTCTCATGGGTTGTGCACACACACACATTATGTGTTCCTGAATTGGAAAGAAGCTTGCATTGCCTTGGCCGAAGGATTGCAAATGAGGAAAAACCTACTTTAATATTATCGTGAATTTCCTTGAAACGTGTGTACGCTTCTTTCAAAGTCGTCATCATTAATCGTTTTTGAATTGCTTGACGCTTTCCATCTTTTTTTACTGATACATAATGTTTTTGACCAGGCATAGCTCGACTTACTTCATCATCTTCAAAATATTGAACTACTATTTCTTTTGTCTCATCTGTTAATGCAGTACTAGACCTAGTATTTTTGGTTGAAAGACAGTTATTCTTCAATTGTTTTGCCTCTTTTACTGTATTTCTATTGGTTTTGAACTCATCAATGGCATCCTGAATAGACCACGAACTTGGCAGCATCGACAAAATCAATAATTTTTCTTTCCTTGTCGTGGCTGCATTCGAGAACCTTTCCTTCATATTTATAATTACCTCATCGTAGTCTGTATTTTCCACATCATCAGGTCTTAATTTGAAGAGGTTTCTTCGTACAGCTTCGCTTATTTCACGGTATTTTTTCTCCGGGTAATAAACGTAGTCCATCTTACTCCATTTTATCGGAGTCACTTTTATCCCAGCTATGCCCTCGTTAAAGCGTTCGATGTTGACCTTTTGGATACACTCTTCTTCCGATTGATTTGTTGAAACAGATTTCGCTGATGGTACGATGGCAAGGCTCTCAGCACTTAATACTTCTGGTAATTCCTCAGTTGTTGTCGATACATCTGGCAATTCCTCAGTTGCTGTCGTTTTCGAACTTCCTGCGCTCTGCTCAACCGATGATATACAGATTGCTCTTTTGTCAACGTTTAGACGGCAGGACGTGCAAATGCGTAAATTTGTATTCAATGTGGACATTGGAGCATAGCCAGTCGCTTTCAGTTTATCTATGGTGCTTTCGGTGAGATTTCGTAACTCTTTTGAACACTTTTTTTTCATCAAACGGCCTACAACAGTTGAGAAAGCGGCTACTCATGTTGTTCGTTATATTCCAATAAACAAAATCACTTTTAAGTTTTTACTGACTAGTTTGGTGTCATTTGCTTGACTGAACAAAAAAATTACCATAAGATCTTTAACAACCTATTTTTTTTTTGCTTTTTCGTGAGCATTGTCATGGTATGTATCTATCATGCATTTGTTGTTGTTGAAGATACCCGTTTCCTCCCGATCATAAAGTCTATTCTCTAAGAGCAAGATTACCGGTGGTGAGTTTAAGCCGTTTGGCAGCGCAATTACTTGACACTTTACCGGTCGCAACTAAACGCGCTGCTATAACAGTAGCGCGACTGACAGGTGACCAAATATGGTAGATAGATAAGATAAGAGCGCTGATGAACTGTCAACTGTCAAACGTCACCGGTACGGAATACAGCAACCAAATTGAGAGCCGAAAATAGTGACCGATACGGAAACGAGTAACGAAACTAAAATGAAAGCGCTGCGCGGGTGATTAAAATGCTCGCGACCGATAATGATGCTCTAAGAGGTATATTTTTTGCAGGTAAACTATAGACGTATACGTGTATATAAATCTTTGATTTTGCAGCTTTTGTCTTAAAAATAACATTTCTGATATGTTTCTTATTATCAACAGGTTTCAAAACTATTAAAAGAATTTTTCGCCAGTCACGTACAATGAAAATTATGACATTATCAATACTTTTGACCACAACACTGGATCGTGTCTAAGTTTTTTATAGATACTATGAATAATTAAATCAAAATATCATGAAAACAACTTGTTTAAATCACGCAAAGCCCTTAACAATAAAATCTGCATCAAACTGCAATTCTCGAAATAACTCACACAGAAATTTTTTTTTTTATCAAGTGTGAAAATTGTGAAATGTTTGAAATGTCATAATTTTTTTGTTTATTAGTTTACCATCACCAAATTTTTATGGTAGATAGCTAATATAATGGACCGTTTTTCCTAAAAAAAATTACGTTCGTAAAAAGATAGGGTTTTGAGATATTTGAGTTTTTGTGACGAAAATGATATTTTTAAAGGTAAAAAATTTTTTTTTTTACTGTGCATATTTCCTCAGAACTATCATTTAGTTGTCTAACTTTGCTGAAAAAATCATAACAATCAAACATCCCGTTTTTGCTGTGCAGCTTTTTAAATATTTTTGAACCATTTTCACATACACCCTTTTGAAAAGTTAGCCGTGACTCAATATGAAGATTTGATATCGAAAAATGACGATTTAGATGAAATTGAAAAACTGTGCAAAGTTTCAGATATTTTCGAAATGGTCGCTCAGGATCGACTGGCATGCCTCCGTGGAATGCCTCCACTGTTAAAAGTGAGAAGCGCGAAATGAGTAGTGTGACTACTCACTACCCACTTCGCACTACTCACTTTCACAGTGAGAAGTGAGGAATGAGGAGTGAGAAGTGAGACGTCATTTGGCCATAAATTACTAAATATTATTCTTTTCGGATGTTTATGCACTTTTGTTCATTCTTCATTAAGCTACTTGATATACCATGCGCCTCCATAACTTTTAAATATGTTTAAAAATCTTTCTAATCTTAGAAGAATGAAAAGTGAGTTTACCCTATTTTAGCAAAAATGAGCAGAACGCCACCATTAACTTTTTTTTGTAAAACTCATCAAACATTACATTTTTATTACTGTCAAGAGTTTAGATCAATTTGCTAACATAGAGCTATATGTGTATTTATTTTGCTTCAAAACAAAACCTGTTGCACTCAAATCGGATTTAAATTGAGTAAACCACAGGTGTTTGAAATAAACTTAGAACTGGAACTGGAATTTGCTGAAATTACCTAACATCGACTCATTAAATGTGCCCTCAAAAATCGAAAACTTATTCAATCATCATTAAATTTGGAAGAAATATTATTCAATACATGAGAAAATTATCGAAAATAATAAACGTCGAAAATTAAGACATGACTTTTTGAGGTCCAGCCTCCGGCCATTGTGCGACGCGCAACACTAACACACGATCCTCCAAACACTAATCAATTACCTTCGCTACCCTCGACGAGAAAAAAGGCACACTATGTACCCACGAATCACGCGACTATTTTGCGTTTTAATACTAAACGCGATCATTCTTGCACTAATCTATTAATTCACCGATCGCACAATGCACCAACTTGGATCTCGCGACTATTTTACGTCCGCGTCCAATTATGCACTAATTTATTTACTCTCCAACCCCACAATGAACAAACCAGGATTTTGCGACTATTTTATGACCTTTTACGAACGCGTCCAATCTTGCACTTCTGTCGTTCGGCCGAACCCCTTGGCTGAAGAAGTTGGCCGAAAATGCCGTTTGACCGAAATGGCCGTTTGACAGAAAAGTGCATTTGGGCGCTCACTGGTCATTTTTTCGGAAAAGTCATTTGTCAGAATAGGTCTTTTGGCCGAACGACTGCTTGGCAGAAAAAATATTTTCGGCCGAAAAACGAAAGCGAGTAAAGCGCTTAATCAGCTGAAAATAGTCTCTTCAGCAGAAAATCTAGCTTATTCAACTAAGATTGTATGTTGTGCATTTCTACCAAACGGGATTATCGGCCAAATCATCTGTTCGGTCAAACAACATTTTCAGTCAAACTCCATTTTCAGCCAAATGACCAGTTAGGGCAAACAATTCTTTTGGACAAATTATCAGATTGGCCGAATGTTTTTATTGAAAGTATGTCGCCGTCCAAATGACATTTTCAATCAAACCATTTTCGATCTAATCATTGTTTCAGACAAATGTATAATTCAGCCAAATGAAATTCAGCTAGATGACTTTCGGCTTAACGTGTTATTCGGCTAAGTGGCATTCGAACGAATGGCATCCCGCCGAATGACTTCTGGGCGGAGGCCACAAGGCCGAATTTATCATATGGCCGAAACTCATCTGACCGAAAATGTCGTTCAGCCGGACTGGTCATTTAGTTAAAAAAGTCGTTTGGCCAAATAGATCATTTGACCCAAAATGCCAACCAATATGACCAATCCGAACGGCATTCTCGGCCAGATTCCCTATTCGGTCAAACGACTGTTCCGCCAAAACGCTCATTTTGGCCAAACGTGTTGTTGTCTGGCCAAATGTCTTCTCGCCGAATTATTTTCGGCCTGAGGACCTTTCCCCCTTTTAATAATTTCCGGTGGAATAGCCGAAGGATTTATTATGGACAATACACAGAAATTCCTTTAAAATTTTCCGTTTAAATAACTGAAAGTTTTCCGTGTAAATTGATACGATTCTAAAGACTTTCAGAAGAATTTTCGGAAAATTTCTATTGGAAACTCCGAAGATTTTTTTTAAATTCTAAAAAAAATAGCGTACAAGTTCTGAATTATTTTCTATGGCAATTTCTATCCATTTTTCGTAGAAATCCAAAGAAATTATTGTTGAAATCTACATTTTAAACAATCTGCCGCGGAAACTCTGAAAAAAATTCCGTGGTAATTCCGGATAGTTTCTCTTAAAAAGTCCAGAGAGTTTGCCGTGAAATCTGGTCAAAGATTCCTGTCAGAAATTTGCAGTGATGAAAATAAGTCGTGCGTGAGCTCTCTGTGTTAGATGTTATTTGGAACAACAATCCTTGCCTGAGTTTCAGTACAACTAAGAATCGCTGTTCAATCAAGTACGCCAGATTGATAGACATTGAACAAGTACAAAACTAATTGTGCATGATTTTCAATAAATCAACTTTATTTCTCCATAGAAAACATCCTGTCGCTCACTGACATCCGTTGAAATAGATTGAGATAGAAACGGTATTGAACTCGTTCGCCAAATCAATCAACTCATTCAATTAATTTTCAAGTGAAAACGGAATCAGTCCTTCACACATATCCGCACAAATGCCCCACCAATTTTCAACAAACCATCGATACAGCATCATCGTGCAGTTGCCGTTCCATTCTCAGCATACCCGCGAAACCATCATCATACAAACTCATTAGGAATTGATAGTTCTGATTGTATGAATGCCATCGATTTAGCGGCTAATGAATTTTGAATCTGATAGCAGTGGCATTCGACCAATTCGGACGTTACATCACTGATGGCCTATGATTTCACAATTAGTGGAGCACAGCCTCCAATCTCCCACCCAACGTCTGTACATGTCCAAGCAACGCCCGCGACCTTTGTCTACCAATATCGTAAAACTTGGAAACGAAGCGCAAATTTACTATCGACCCTGTCCCCGTGCTCCCCTTTCGAAGCCACTATCGACTGCTCAGTTCATTCGATTCGTTCCATCCATAGGCACATATTGTTCCTAGAAGCTTTGCCACCAGTCAGTCACACGCTCGGACGTATAGATCTAATAAAGGCCGGCGATGCCACACCACACACAACATTCGTCCCATCGTGTGCCCTTGCCCTATCCCACTGCGAACGGAATTGAACCATCATCGGCAGCGACTGTTACACGGGCTGCGGAGCGAAAACTTTTTACTTCATCAATGTGGATCAAATTTGATTATGGATGAAAGTTCCGCCACTCACTCGGAACACACGCTGCACTATACTGTCGTTGAGCTACTCTGAGCTTTGAAGGGCATTTATATTCATCAATCGATAGCTCCTCACTAGCATTGGGTATGT
Organism: Armigeres subalbatus; assembly: GCF_024139115.2. Taxonomy (NCBI): domain Eukaryota; kingdom Metazoa; phylum Arthropoda; class Insecta; order Diptera; family Culicidae; genus Armigeres; species Armigeres subalbatus. The sequence continues at coordinate 310,009,404 of NC_085141.1, forward strand.
TAGGGCGAGGGAATCGATTCCTTAAATTCGATTCACAAATTGTTGTACAACAAAATTAAACAATCCATGCGCCGCAGAAGAACTTCTCTTGGTGAACAAAGCACTGGCTAGGTTGCACCGCAGACTAAGGATTTTTTAACGACCTAAAATCGATGGATTGATTCAAAATCGCCCATAATTCTCCTCTGCCACCGCTATTTTAGCTCGTTGTTATCCGATCGCAGAAACCCCGAATATGTTTTAAATTTGCTCGCTTGTTTATGAATAATTTAGTGAGTTGCAGAATATGGTGCTTGAAAAAGTTGCACACAGCAGCATATTGTTATGTGTACGAGCTTTTTAGTTATTGTACTCTTCACTCTATTACACGTACTCTCGTTGTTATTCTTGTTGATTGCTGCTCTCGCGGGATTAATGGTAAATTGAATTTGGATAGCATAGTGCGCGTTGAGTAGGAGTGGGGCTTGTGCAAACACGCACACACTTTTTGATGAAATCCGCTAAACTGGCGCCAGAATAAACGGATTCAGTTTGTTGATGAAATGCAAATTGACTCGGATGGTAGTTGTGAAATTTCGTAGGTCTTGATATTGTCGATTCGCGAGAAGTGTAGCGATATTAGATGTGTTAACATAAGCTACATCAACGAAATAAGTTTCGATTAATGTAATCGTCGTTTTTTTCACGAAGTAGAGCAAACAAAAAAAAATGGGTACCTGGTTGGCTAAAGCGCCGATACACCTATGCCTGACGTATTGTAAACCTCTATAATCATCGGTCTTGGGTAATGCTCCCATAGTTTCCTCAATCGGAGTCGGATTCCACTGCGTGCGGATTCCACCGCGTGCAGTCGGATTCGGACGGATTCCACCGCGTGCAGCCAGCGTGCTCGTGGCGTTCCGGTACTCTGTTGAATATTGGTTTCGCCATACTTTTTTTCCAACAGTTTTTTCCCTCAAGTCCAATGTTGAACAATAAATTAAAAAGTGCATCGCCCTACTTTAATGAAATGGTGAATATGGTTCTCGACAACGATCCGACGGGAACAAGAAGGCGAGGTGCACAGCGGGCAAGGTGGATCGATCAACCCTCCTCCATCCTATGTCACACTTTTTGTATGAACGATTTGAAAATTTTGTATTCAGACAGCCCCTCTTCCCTGCTCTAAGCGTTACGTAATTTATGGATGTTCCCTAAGTAGAAGTGGCGCAAAAAAATACTGCACTTCAATTCCTGGTATCCGGATAGATTCAAATCTCCTTGCACAATTCCGAAGGATAACTCGGTGCGCTGGACCTGCTGCCGTCCCTTTCCAACCTTCGAGGCGACAAATAAACTCGCCCAGGGAAAGTTTGGGCAAGTTTGTTGCCTATGCTAAAGGACAGGTCAACATTTAAACATTTTGAATGGCATTTTCGCCCATTCAGAATTTCTTATCACTGCACTGATCCGTATGCTGCTTTCAGATCAATGAACGGATGGTGAGTCTCCAAGATGTACTTCCGATATTTATCAAGGCTTATCCGCATGCTAAACATTTGATCCGTCATAGATGGTCCCTCGAAAAAACTGGCTGGTATTTACCGACGAAGGACTTCTGGAGCGGTTCAGGGGCTTAAAAGGGCGTAATTGGCGCACTCTAGTCTGTGCCCAGTTCTTCGTTCTCCCATATTTTTCTAATAATTTTGTGAATCAATTGATGCAACTAATGGAAATTCCTCCGAAATACCCACAGGAAATTCCTCTGGAAGTTCCTCCGGGAGTTCCTCGGGAAGTTCCTCCGAAAACTCCCCCAGAAGTTCCTCCGAGAACTCTAAAAGTTCCTCCGAGAACTCCTCTGAATTCCTCCGGGAATTCCTCCGGAAGTTCCTCCGGGAATTCCTCCGGAAGTTCCTCCGGGAATTCCTCCGGAAGTTCCTCCGGGAATTCCTCCGGAAGTTCCTCCGGGAATTCCTCCGGAAGTTCCTCCGGAATTCCTCCGGAAGTTCCTCCGGAATTCCTCCGGAAGTTCCTCCGGAATTCCTCCGGAAGTTCCTCCGGGAATTCCTCCGGAAGTTCCTCCGGAATTCCTCCGAAGTTCCTCCGAAGTTCCTCCGGGAATTCCTCCGGAAGTTCCTCCGGAATTCCTCCGGAAGTTCCTCCGGGAATTCCTCCGGAAGCTCCTCCGAATTCTTCCAGAAGTTCCTCCGGAAGTTCCTACCAATTCTTCCAGAAGTTCCTCCGGAAGTACCTAAGAAAGTTCCTCCGGGAATTCCTCCGGAAGTTTCCCCCGCAATTCCTCCTGAAGTTCCTCCGGGAATTCCCCCGGATGTTCCTCCGAATTCCTCCGGAAGTTCCTCCTGAATTCCTCCGGAAGTTCCTCCGAATTCCTCCGGAAGTTCCTCCGGAAGTTCCCCGGGAAGTTCCTCCGGAAGTTCCCCGGGAAGTTCCTCCGGAAGTTCCCCCGGGAATTCCTCCGGAAGTTCCCCCGGGAATTCCTCCGGAAGTTCCCCCGGGAATTCCTCCGGAAGTTCCCCCGGGAATTCCTCCGGAAGTTCCCCCGGGAATTCCTCCGGAAGTTCCCCCGGGAATTCCTCCGGAAGTTCCTCCGAATTCCTCCGGAAGTTCCTCCGGGAATTCCTCCGAAGTTCCTCCGGAATTCCTCCGGAAGTTCCTCCGGGAATTCCTCCGGAAGTTCCTCCGGAATTCCTCCGGAAGTTCCTCCGGGAATTCCTCCGGAAGTTCCTCCGGGAATTCCTCCGGAAGTTCCTCCGAATTCCTCCGAAGTTCCTCCGGGAATTCCTCCGGAAGTTCCTCCGGGAATTCCTCCGGAAGTTCCTCCGGGAATTCCTCCGAAGTTCCTCCGAATTCCTCCGGAAGTTCCTCCGAATTCCTCCGGAAGTTCCTCCGGGAATTCCTCCGGAAGTTCCTCCGAATTCCTCCGGAAGTTCCTCCGGAATTCCTCCGGAAGTTCCTCCGGGAATTCCTCCGAAGTTCCTCCGGAATTCCTCCGGAAGTTCCTCCGGAATTCCTCCGGAAGTTCCTCCGAATTCCTCCGGAAGTTCCTCCGGGAATTCCTCCGGAAGTTCCTCCGGAATTCCTCCGGAAGTTCCTCCGAATTCCTCCGAAGTTCCTCCGGAATTCCTCCGAAGTTCCTCCGGGAATTCCTCCGGAAGTTCCTCCGAATTCCTCCGGAAGTTCCTCCGGGAATTCCTCCGAAGTTCCTCCGGAATTCCTCCGGAAGTTCCTCCGGAGTTCCTCCGGAAGTTCCTCCGGAAGTTCCTCCGACAGTTCCTCCGGAAGTTCCTCCGGGAATTCCTCCGGAAGTTCCTCCGAATTCCTCCGAAGTTCCTCCGGGAATTCCTCCGGAAGTTCCTCCGGGAATTCCTCCGGAAGTTCCTCCGGGAATTCCTCCGGAAGTTCCTCTGGAATTCCTCCGGAAGTTCCTCCGGAATTCCTCCGGAAGTTCCTCCGAATTCCTCCGAAGTTCCTCCGGGAATTCCTCCGGAAGTTCCTCCGAATTCCTCCGGAAGTTCCTCCGGAATTCCTCCGGAAGTTCCTCCGGGAATTCCTCCGGAAGTTCCTCCGAATTCCTCCGGAAGTTCCTCCGAATTCCTCCGGAAGTTCCTCCGGGAATTCCTCCGGAAGTTCCTCCGAATTCCTCCGGAAGTTCCTCCGGGAATTCCTCCGGAAGTTCCTCCGGGAATTCCTCCGGAAGTTCCTCCGGAATTCCTCCGGAAGTTCCTCCGGAATTCCTCCGAAGTTCCTCCGGGAATTCCTCCGGAAGTTCCTCCGGGAATTCCTCCGGAAGTTCCTCCGGGAATTCCTCCGGGAATTCCTCCGGAAGTTCCTCCGGGAATTCCTCCGGAAGTTCCTCCGGGAATTCCTCCGGAAGTTCCTCCGGGAATTCCTCCGGAAGTTCCTCCGGGAATTCCTCCGGAAGTTCCTCCGGAAGTTCCTCCGGAAGTTCCTCCGGGAATTCCTCCGGAAGTTCCTCCGGAAGTTCCTCCGGGAATTCCTCCGTGAATTCCTCCGGAAGTTCCTCCGGGAATTCCTCCGGAAGTTCCTCCGGGAATTCCTCCGGAAGTTCCTCCGGGAATTCCTCCGGAAGTTCCTCCGGAATTCCTCCGAAGTTCCTCCGGGAATTCCTCCGGAAGTTCCTCCGAATTCCTCCGGAAGTTCCTCCGGAATTCCTCCGGAAGTTCCTCCGGGAATTCCTCCGAAGTTCCTCCGAATTCCTCCGGAAGTTCCTCCGGGAATTCCTCCGGAAGTTCCTCCGGGAATTCCTCCGGAAGTTCCTCCGAATTCCTCCGGAAGTTCCTCCGGAATTCCTCCGGAAGTTCCTCCGGGAATTCCTCCGGAAGTTCCTCCGAATTCCTCCGGAAGTTTCTCCGGGAATTCCTCCGGAAGTTCCTCCGGGAATTCCTCCGGAAGTTCCTCCGGGAATTCCTCCGGAAGTTCCTCCGGGAATTCCTCCGAAGTTCCTCCGGGAATTCCTCCGAAGTTCCTCCGGAATTCCTCGGAAGTTCCTCCGGGAATTCCTCCGGAAGTTCCCCCAGGAGTTCCTCCGGAAGTTCCTCCGAATTCCTCCGGAAGTTGCTCCGGGAATTCCTCCGGAAGTTCCTCCGGGAATTCCTCCGGAATTCATCCGGAAGTTCCTCCGGGAATTCCTCCGAATTCCTCCGGAAGTTCCTCCGAAGTTCCTCCGAATTCCTCCGAAGTTCCTCCGAAGTTCCTCCGAGAATTCCTCCGAAGTTCCTCCGGGAATTCCTCCGAAGTTCCTCCGGAATTCCTCCGGAAGTTCCTCCGGGAATTCCTCCGGAAGGTCCTCCGGGAATTCCTCCGGTAGTTCCTCCGGAATTCCTCCGGAAGTTCCTCCGGAATTCCTCCGGAAGTTCCTCCGGGAATTCCTCCGGAAGTTCCTCCGGGAGTTCCTCCGGAAGTTCCTCCGGGAGTTCCTCCGGAAGTTCCTCCGGGAATTCCTCCGGAAGTTCCTCCGGGAATTCCTCCGGAAGTTCCTCCGGGGATTCCTCCGGAAGTTCCTCCGGGAATTCCTCTGGAAGTTCCTCTGGGGATTTCTCCGGAAGTTCCTCTGGGGATTTCTCCGGAAGTTCCTGCGAGAATTCTTCCGATGTTCCTCCTGGAATTCTTCCAGAAGTTTCTCCAGGAATCCTCGCGGAAGTTCCTCTGGGAATTCCTTCAGAAGTTCTTTTAGAAATTCCTCCAGATTTTCTTCCGGGAATTTCTCCGGAAGTTCCTTCGGAAGTTCTTCCAAGAACTCCTCCAGAAATTAATCTAAGAATTAGATAAATAGATAGATATAGCTCAATAAGACTGAACTTAATGGAAATGGCTCCCCTTGAAAACATTTTACATAGTTCATTAATCTACTGCACGAATAGTCTTTTCATAGCGTTCGGCGGCATAGTCATTCTCACTCGGCAGCTCACAATTTCCTTTTTTAAGGCGGCGATGGCGCTCAAGTCTTAACCAAATCGTGTAAGATGTGTTTTTGCATTGTTTGTTAATGCTATATAGCAAATAATCACTCTTCCACAGGATCGCATTCCACCCTCCTTAGAATCTCCTAATAATTACTCGAAAGTAGAATTTTCACCTCGTAACAAAAAGTTACAATCAGAACTACTACAATGCTCAACGTGAATGGGTGGCACACCGAACGCAAGCTCGTAGTAATTTAATTAAAACTATTCAACGTTGATTTTTACGTCGGGTGTTCTTCGACGATGTGGGCTGCTTTGAAACAACTTTTCCAGCTTCCACTCGCTTCTGTTTTCCCAGTTGGTAATGGGAAACTTTTCCGCTCGTGTGGGAAATCTGGTGTCACCCAATGACGGGTGGTGTTTTTTTCATTTCATTGGTTGAATTCCTGAAAAATAGTTACACAAGATCAGACGACGATGCGATGATGTTGTAGTTGACTTTTGGCGCACCAGTCGACTGTAAAGAGAATGTGTCAGTTTCATTTCTTCCTGACAAGCTGAAATCGCTTGAACTTTGGCATTTAGTTTTCTGATTCCCCACAGCAAGAATCCATTAGAATTCCCATAACAAATACCGGGGTATAGTTTACACACTTGCAAAACAACCAACAACAAGACACTGACAAGCTTCGTTAGTCATTAGCACCGTTACTGTATAGAACTCCTGTTAGAATTAATTAACTATTCTAAGTTGAGAAAGTTTCCTTCTCTCGAACATACATACAAGAGCATACGGCCAACCAGAAGAGTTGCAGCACGTGTAAACGGAAGCGTGTTCCTTTGAATGATGACGAACTCATTCTCCAGCTGGAAACTAACATCCGAGTTCTATCAGCAGCAGCGGTGACACATCACATTATGCAAACGAAAGCAACAATATTTCATCTCATTTCATTTCTCATCACAGTTTCCGTCGTCTTCAGTCAGTCAGGGTTGCCCGTCGTGGTGCTTTCTGGCGTCTCTGGTCTGGTTTGATGCAAACAGCAATCTTCATTAGCAGGAAACCACCACCGCACCGGCAGTCAGAGTGGTAGGTAAGGTGGCTTCTATTTCCCAGTTCCGGTGGAATGGATCCGGGATGGAGGGGGATACGTCAACCCAAGAACAACGGGGAATAGATATGGTGAAACTTGACAGAGTCACATATCTTTCGCTCGTAGACTGATGATGATAGTGCTTTCTTCGATGATGTTGCTGCAGAATGAAACGTGCGAATCGTTCGAGCAGATGTTACATCACCCGGATGCAGCAGATGGGAAAGGAAATGAAGACGTTTTGGGGCGAAGTTTTGAATGAATTTAGATCAACTTTCCAGAAGTTGAACAAGCGGGTCTAAATGTGTAATTTCATATGCAGGAGCAAATCAGGTTGATGAATTGCTTTGTAGGCTATAATGTTCTTTGCGGCATAGAAACTCAAACTAAATCAAAGAAATTTATGCGTATTTATATCTCACGAGACTATTTAGGTTATTGCGAGAAAGTTTCGAATGTGGGTAGCAACAGTCATTATTATAAAGCAGTTTATTTGGGAGGCCCCTTCTTAGCTTAGCGGTTACACACGCGGCGGCAAAAGAAGACCATGCTGAAGATGGCTGGGTTCGATTCTTTGTCCGGTATAGGAAATTATCTTGACTCCCCTGGGCATAAAATATCATCGTGTGAGCCTTTCATGATATACGAATTCGTTGATGTAATGCCAACAAAGAAAGGAAAAGAGAGTAAAAGAACTAAACCATTCACCAATCAGCATATGTTCTAACCGTCTATAAATTGATATTTTTCAATGATACTCCACAAAAATGTTTTCAGAGACTTTCTACTTAAAAAAATGATTTTTTTCCAATTTCAGAGCATTCGACGTTTACTGGAACATTCCCACGTTCATGTGCCAGCAGTATCAGATGAACTTCTCCAGCATAGGACCCACGTACGGGGTAAGCCAGAATGGAAATGACACTTTCCGGGGGAGCGCCATTTCGATCCTGTACGATCCGGGAAAGTTTCCGGCCCTGCTGGAAAAATCTTCCACGAAAGTGCTGTATAAACGAAACGGCGGCGTACCGCAGGAGGGTAATCTCACCGAGCATTTGGACGTCTTCCGGAAGCACATGGACGAACTGGTGACGGACCAGAACTTTTCCGGTAATGAATGTAAACTCATTTGGTGTCTAAATGATTTATGATTGAATCGACTTTGTAGGGGTCGGCATCATCGATTTCGAATCGTGGCGGCCAATCTTTCGGCAGAACTTTGGCTCGTTGCAACCGTATAAGGATCTCTCGATGAAGATCGAAAAGCAACGGCATCCCAATTTACCTCCCAAGTGGTTGGAAGCTGAGGTGAGTAGTCCGGTTTAATATCTGTAATATAAGATATGAGCATAATTAGCTCAGAGTGTATGGAATTAAGACTGGCGACATGTGATCCCTGTGAAAATATTGTTTCAGGCAACATCGAAAATTGTCGCCGACACCACTGCCTAGACCAGCGGTTCTCAACTTAAGGTACATGTATCCCTGGGGGTACCTTTGCTGGTCTCTGGGGGTACCTGACACAAAAATGCGTAGTTGAGAATCTTTTTTGATTACCGTACATGACTCAATCATTATTGATTTAGGCCGATACAAATTTATAAAATCTATTTTGTCTCCCTCCCCTTCGGATTTTTTTGCCATAAAATAATATTTTGAGGGGGCAACAAAATAAAATTCTGATAATTTGGAGGATTTCCGAAACTTTCTTTAATAAATCCGAAGAGTTTTATGATTGTTTTTCATTTTAATGTTTATTTTTTATTAGTCCTGTAGGTCCTGAAAAGAAAGTGAGACGAAAATATTTGAGTGATCATGTCAGAATTATAACATAAATATTACCGTAGGTCCCACACCACGTGGATGCTAGAAGGTGCACACTCAGTTATTATTTCTGCAGCTCGGCAATAATCTGCACAGCCGTGTGCCAGCAACATAAATAACTGATATTCCGGCAAAAATAGCGTTTGTTAGCTGATTTTCGGCAAATTATTTGCAGATTACCAGCTATTTTGACAGAAATCTCTGCAAAAAAAACATGTTTGCTGGGGCACGGCTGTGCGATTTTCGGTAAAAGTTCAACATTTTGCTGAGAAAATTAAATGTGTGGCATAGGGTGATCGAACACAGAAGGGCTCACCGAATTGTAAGTGGAAAATCTAAAATGGCACCTATTTGTACTTATCTCTAAACCAAAATGATTTGCTTTAAAATGAAGCTCTCAAACCCAGCTTTGCCCAAAATCCACCCTACAAACGCGCCTTTAACAACAATGCTGTTCTCACAACTGGCCCTCTACTAAAATTTCAATTTCTGTTCGCTTCATACTATTCGCTCGCTTGCGACACCTATTCATACTGTTCTTCATTGTTGCGCTCCCTCTTTACTTTGAGCTTAAGATGTTGTACTCACATATAAATGCCAATAAATCAATAATGATTGAAAATGCGTAGGTGGCAGACGTTGTATTAAAATTGCAAAGTATACTAATGTTAGGAACTCTTTTTCGAATACGTTACGAATGTATTTTTTCAGCTTATTCCGTTTACTTGACCTTAAGCTGCCAAACATGATAACAGCATCAATGCTTTCTGTTGAGCATATTTATGGATGCGCGGCATTAGGCATCAATACATTAACCTTCTGTCTGTGCTCAAAAAAACTTACGTTGTCTGTGCTCTGGGGTCAAATTGACCCCAAATTGAAATTGCTCTAACTTTTTCAATGTTTGGCCAATTTTGGATTTTTGGGGCTGTTTCGAAAGATAATTTAATCATCTTTCAGTTCGGAACCAAAGATTGACTATTGATGGGCGGGTACATCGCATGGAGGGGTTTTAGTGAACAAGGGTACAAAAAGAGTGATTTTTCATGATTATTTTACTTATATCCGAAAATCCTACCAATTTTGAACTGCACATTTTTTAAAAAGGTTATGCAGGAAGGCCTGTGCTCTGGCATGAGGCGTTGATAAGTTTAGAACTCGGCTGCCAGGTGGTGGTATATATGAATTCGTTATTTTAGACTACTCAAGATATTCCGATATATAGGTAGAATTCTCTTCAGTGTAAATATTCTTATTGCACAAATTTAAAAATTGGAAGAAGTGCTCATTATATTTAGCACCGCTTTGTAGTGCTAGACATCCTGAACAATGTTGCCGAATACAACTTGGGTGTAGGTATGAGTAGGTATGTAGAGTCTCAAGCTAAAGCAATCTTCTCTTCTATATACATAAAAATTAATTTCTGTCTGTCTGACCCTTATAGATTCGGAAACTACTGAACCGATCGGCGTAAAAATTTGTATGCGGAGGTTTTTGGGGCCGGGGAAGGTTCTTAAGATGGTTCGAAACCCACACAAATTCCATACAAATGAACCAGAAATTTCTGCATAACTCAAGAACTAATCAGAGAATAAATCAATTTTAGGCGAAACAAAGTTCGTCGGGTCTGCTAGTATTTCATATATGCAAGAATATTGCAAGTACACTAGCGCCGCATATTTGTAAATTTCCTAATTATTTATTCCGTCACATGACAGTCCATTCCCACCAGACGAACTTTGTTAAAGACGTCATCTTAACAAATTTCAAATTTGTGCGATAAGAATATTTACAATGAGGAAAATTCCAAATATCGGAATTACTTGAGTAGTCTAAAATAATGAATTCAAATATACCGCCACCTAGCGACCAAGCTCTAAACTAATCAATGCCTCATGTCAAAGCACACGCCTTCCTGCATAACCTTTTTGAAAAGGTGCAGTTCAAAATGGGTAGGATTTTCAAAATAAGTAAAATAAGCATGAAAAAACACTGTTCAAGTACCCTTTTTACGAAAACCTCTCCCCGTGATGTACCCGCCCACCTATAGTCAATCTTTGGTAACGAGATTGAAAGATGATTAAATTATCTTTCGAAACAGCCCAAAAAAACCAAAATTGACCAAACATTAAAAAAGTTATAGCAATTACAATTTGGGGTCAATTTGACCCCAGAGCACAAAGTAAGTTTTTTGAAAAAAGTACACTGTAGCGCATATTTTCAAGATTTTTCAAGCGAACCTAGCAGACAGATCTCGGCGAGTTCTACCAAACTACCAAAAATTATTAGAATCGGTTGAAAACTAAAAAAATGGCAGCCACTCAAAATGGCCTGGGGTCATATTGACCCCAAATCACAGACAAAATGTTAAGCACCTTCTTTGCATAAACAAAGTGGGATTCATGTTCATGGGTGAGCTACTTCAATCAAATTTGGAATCTGTCATAACTTGACTAAACATAGATATTATGTACAGTTGCACATAACAAGTACCATCGTACAGGGCTTCTAAAAAATGAGAGTTACTTTGGAAATTTTGAAACAAGAATTACAACATAAATTGCCATTAGCACCATTCGGGTGTCTTGTTAATAGCTGGATGGCAACTTTCTGTTTCAAATTTGGTATTTTTTATGTTTTTTTCCTCATTGTTTATTGTTTAAAATAGCAAATTACGTATACATAGTCAAATATGATCTTAAATTTAACACATTATGAAGTACTGGTCTGTTTTCGTTTACAAACATAATGTATCTAATGAATGATATCAAAATTTTCTTCAAGTTAACTCTTCGAATTCCGTGTAACTCTGGATGCTGCAGAGACTTGAAGTTGACGATTCTGCTCCCTCTTAATGTCGCCAGCTCATGTTCCATATGCTGCCATAAAGGGAGTATTTGAGGACATGTTGAGAATTTGTGTTCAATTGTTTCTTCAGCGCCACATGCATCACAGTTTGAACTTATCCGACGGTTTTCTCTAAACAATAATGCGTTATGCCCCACTTTCTCGTTACAGATTAGATAGTATACTGTTCTCTCCTCAGAGGACAGGTCTTTGTGCGAAACGTTTTTCCAAACTCTGAACCAGAGCCTAAAATATTCATCTTCATGAAGCAACTTCGGTCCGAATTTTGACAAACATCGCATGAATATTCAAAACATAGAATGACATAGTCAGACGACTACTCCACCAACTCATTCATTCGACTGTCACTGAGTGTGCTTACTATGTGCAGAAAAAAACATTATTAGCATTGTTTATGTTGATGTTTACCGTTGAAAGTGCCTCGCGGATGAAAATCGGATACAGTCTTGTGTGATAAATCACTTTACTCATTTGAAGCGTGTTCAGATTTCAGATAATTTATCAATTTGTAAAATGTGCATAAATATTCAATGACTAATATTCAATTGAATATTGACTGTCCAGAGCCGACTATGAATGTGTCTGGAAGTGAACTGACAAGTGAAGAAAGGTGGACTTCACCAAAAATTTTCGAATATTTTACACTCTGCTCTGAACCGGTTATGATTTATAATCGTTTCGATCCTGTTCACAGGTAACTCTTCCAGATATGTTTCGTAAATTCCACTTGCAGTGAAGTTTGCTTGAATATTTGTTGGAACTTCACCTTCAAGTATTCTTGCTCAGCGGAAATTCTGGCAATGTCTATTACTATTCTGATGTAACGTATGTATACTTGTTGGTATGGCAGCACATTTTTTTTGTAGAAGGCAATTGAGGAGCAAAGCTTTGCTTTTCTTCAGTGGACAGTGCAAACCTAATCCTCCATTCTGTTTTGGTTTAATAATCTGTTCATAACGTACTCGATGTTGTACTCCATGCCAGAGAAACATACAGATTTGCTGCTTAGTCTGCTTTCCTGTAGCCTCATGTAGAGGGAAAATGGATGATAGATACCATAACTTGGAGCATATAAAGGTGTTCAAGAGCCAGACACGTTGTTTGATGTTAAAGCCTGTCCACGTTAAATTTCGGACACAGAGACAATTTCCAACTGATTTGTAGCCATTTTATCTTTTTGGACAAGAAGGAAAACCCGCTGAAAGTATAACATAAAGCGGAGAGATTCAAATGTCGTGTAAATTGATCTCCTCAGTGGTTTGTGAAAATTTTAAAAAATCGCATTGGATGATGGGTGTCCGAAATTTAACGTGGACAGGCTTTAATACCTCTTGATCGATTAATCCACAAAAGTGCATTCATGCTTCTCCACAGTTTCTCCCAATTCAAACGTATGCTTTATTGTAGAGTATTAGTGTAGATTACTCCTAAAACCTTGATCTGTTCCTGGACCTGCAATTCGTCAGGAGTATCAAAATTGTTCCCGATTCGCAAAGCAACTGTTTTTCTGAGGTTTAGTTTTGCACCCGACTCCATTCCATATTCCCTAAACGCGTTGATGATACGTTGAACTTTCGATGGATCTTTCAGAATGATCGTGACATCATCAGCATATGCTGTGACTGATTCCCCTTGTCCGTTGCTCAAAGCCGATAGGTAATCGATTAGCGGTTGAAGATAAAGCGAAAAAAATCAGAAGGGTTGTGTACAAGACACGACCGCTCGACGTAAACTACGTAAAACCTCTTAGTGCAATGAGAATCGTAATATCATATGAACATTAGGTTGAATACATGACACAATAGCGAATTTCAACCAAAAATTATTTTAAACTGTTTTCAGAACAAACATTTTTCTCAATCACCACCGACGACAATACAGATGTTAGTGGGATCGCTACCGGCGCAGCCATCGTCTCAAGTCAATTCAAAAAGCTGCTCTCACGCGCGTGTTTGCGGTTTTGCTTGAAATCATCGTGCGGTTGTCATCAGCATCGGTAGCGTTCAATAGAATTTATTTAAATTTTTTAGTAGAACAAGTTTGTCGACAGCGAGTTAAAATGCGGAGAAAATTGCATTTACACAATTCTGCTGTCACCGACGACAGCCACTTAATGATTTTCCGCTTATTTGCTACATATGTCATCTTTGTGAATAATTTTATGCAACAACTACCCGTCGACGGGTAGACAAGACACGTCGACGACAGGACACGACTATGCACAGGAAAAATGAAGTGGTGAGCCAAAAGGTGCGTGCGTTACAGCAATCTGATGTCCGTGTTGGGGATGCATGAACGGAGTTGGTTAGTTCTGAATATTTTACCAGACGTGAAAGAACTAAAATTTTCAATAGTTTAACGTTGTTTCCGAAACTATTGATAATAAAATCTCGAAAATGTATCGAAAGATATAGTCGCTATTAACTTTTGAAATCTTACATGATTTCGTGACGGCTCCCAATTTGGAAATTTTCATTTGGCACCCTGTATCCGAGGCTTCCCCTTAGACGTAGTTTACGTCAAAATGCTGGCAAATTAATTATTTTGTGTAAAATGGTGATTCTGAAAAATCATAATCTTGAGAGAAAATTTCACTTGGCAACAACTGACGCCATCCATACGAATACATATTTGCAGCACCTACGATGCTGCTGAAATAACAAAACCGAATAATTCTTGAAAGAATTTCACTGCCACTGAAGCCATCTCCCTCCGATGTGCGCTCGTGATTCTGCTACGGACGGCAGGCAACTTTATGGCGTCGCCAAGCGGTTAATTTTCACTTTGAATAAAATTCGCCTCGCCTCAATCTTCCTTTGTGTAGAATGGTGGCCCTGAGAAGAACCGATCAATTCCAAATATGTCGACGACGACCACATGATCCACGACACTAGCTGGAATTCGCTCGGCAACTCTGCCGATGATGGAACCGCTCTCCACGACATTTCAAATGAAATGCCTCGCGCGCGCGGGAGAGCAGTTTTTTTTATAATCAATAAAGATGGCTCATTAGTCCCGCCTCTTTGTTGTCCGGTATGAATGAAAATATTATGTAACCGTCACAAACCCCCCAAAGGGGCGTGGCTACAGGTTCAACTTAATTGATTACAAGAAAGCAGCTCTTTCGCGCGCGCGAGCCATTTCGTTTGAGATGTCGCGAAGAGCAGACCGTGGTACCACCTTTGGCATCGGCGGAGCTAGAGATGTCGTAAAATTCCGATTAATCGATTAGTAACTAATCGATTACTCTCGATTCCTCTCGATTATTGAATCGATTAATCGTTTGGTAATAATCGATTCAAAATTAGTCGATTATCACATCGATGAATCGATTTATTGAAGTAATCGATTAATTTGCGACATCTCTAGGCGGAGCACCTACCGGAAATTTTATTCCCGGCGATGGTGTGGGTCGCGCGGTCGTCGTCATTAACATTAGCAGCGCTCAGTTTAAATTTTCTTGTATGAAGTAGGGGGAATGACGGCTTTGGCAGGTTTAGTTCTATTGTCAGGGGGTTTTTGTTGGCCAAATTTTATGAAATTTGGCCACAATATTTTTTGATATGCAAAGAATGTTTTGGCCAAATTTGAGCATAATTAGTTACAGAAAACCCACTGACAATAATAGAACAAAACCTGCCAAAGCCGTAATTTCCCCTACTAACGATTGGCTACCATCAATGAAAGTAGCTTTTATGTCACAACTTGAGGCGAGATGAATTTTGATCAAAGTAAAACTTAATTGCTTGGTGATGGCAGATTGTTTTCCGTCGATAGTAGAATCACGAGAGCACGATTCAGAGAAAGACTTATAATTTTGGTAGATAGTCATCCATTTGAAAACATTTTTGCAGCTTCTCCGTTTGACGCGCGCTCGTGATTCTACATACATACAGTGATTCTACATACATACAGAAAACATACGATGATTCAACTCATCCATGAGCTTTTAGGTGCTGAAATGCCACGCGCGCGCGGGAGAGCAGTTTTCTTATAATCAATAAAGATGGCTCATTAGTCCCGCCTCTTTGTTGTCCGGTATGACTGCAAATATTGTGTAACCGTCACACACCCCCCAAAGGGGCGTGGCTACAGGTTCAACTTTATTGATTACAAGAAAGCAGCTCTTCCGCGCGCGCGAGCCATTTCGTTCGAGAAGTCGCGGAGAGCAGACCGTGATACCACCTTCGGCATCGGCGGAGCTCCTACCGGAAATTTTATTCCCGGCGATGGTATGGGTCGCGCGGTCGTCGTCATCAACATTAGCAGCGCTCAGATTAAATTTTCTTGTCTGAAATAGGGGGAATGACGGCTTTGGCAGGTTTTGTTCTATTATTGTCAGGGGGGTTTTTGTTGACCAAATTTTATTAAATTTGGTCACAATATTCTTTGATATGCTATGATATGATATGATATTTGATATGAAGTACTAACGATCGGCTACCATCTTGGGAGCGTCCACAAATTACGTAACGCTTAGAGGGGAGAGGGGGGTTTTGGGCGAAGTGTGACGACCCATACATAATTTTTAGATGCTTCATACAAAAAGTGTGACATAGGGGGGAGGGAGGGTTGAAAATGCCTAATTTTTGCGTTCCGTAATTAAAGGATCTTCCCTTAAGGTGACTCGGGGAGGCACTACACACCATGTTATTTTTCCAATCTTTGGTCTTTTCTAACATTGTCACCTCGTAATTTTGGAGTGGCGTATTTCGGTTTTCAGTTGTTTGATGTAACTGTAAATGTATCAGCATGTAGATTTCGAGTAAGCACGTGCCGGTGATACTTTTCAAAGTCATATTTGTTGTAAGAAAAAAAATTAAGCATTAATGATAATCTATAGTATCAATAGAATTGGCAAATTGCTGAAGGGTTTCTGAATCGATTGATAAGCAAATGTCGAAAATCCATCGAAAGATAAAGACGCTATTAGCGTTTGAAATCTATCCTAATTTTTGTGACAGTCTCGAATTTGGAAATTTCCGTTTCAAACCCTGTATCTGAGTCTTCCCCTTAGACGAAGTTTACGTCAAAAAATCTGTAGCAAACATCAATACTGACGCCATACAATTATCTTTAGTCATAATGCGAATCAATTGTTTACATGGTCTCCTTCCGATACTTACTTGGGATTCAACTACCGACGTTAGCGTTGCGCTTTGAATAAAGTTCATCTCGGAACCGATTTATTTTTCAATCATCAACAGGAAAAATAAAAAATAGAGTCTCGCGGGAAAATTTCATGTTGTGCCGACAACATCCAAATCGTTGCAAACGCCACATTAGTGAATAAATTGCTGTAGCAATCTTCCGATGACAGCCTATGCTCGGACCGGCACTAATGCTATGATTCCGCTACCGATGCCAAAACAATTATGCTTTCTATGAAGAAAGTTCGTCTAATATCAACATTCTCAATCACTAAAATCATATAACTCCGAATTACGCTAGAAAATTTCACCGAAGAATTTTCCAGTTCCTAACGGTTGCACTTTAGAAAAATTATTTCAACTTAACCTTCCTCCAAAATGTAATGATGGTCCTGAAAAGAACCGATTGATTGCCACTTATGTGCCTTATCAGCAGCTACTGGGCTGCGCGACCGCCATCCGATCATTCGGCTCAACGAACGCCGTCGATTGCCAGATCCGCCGAAGATGTGACACGGATGAAAATGATGTGCTGCTGCTTCCACGACCGCCACCACCACCGACCGAAAAAATTTCATCCGCTGAGACAGCCGTTGTCACCGTGGCATCCAGAATGAAAATGACGCGCCCACGCGAAACACGGGGCTTTTTATACACAGGGAAAACGAAGCAGTGGTTCAAAAGGCCCGTACCTTACTGCAATCTGATGTCCGTGTTGGGGATTTATGAACGGAATTGAATTTTAAACCCGGTTTGGAAAGAAACAACATTTTCAATAGTTTAAGGTGATTATAGAATGAAGCCCGTGGTGAATTTAAAACTCACCACACGTTTATCTACATACATTTCCAAAAGCCCAAATCTGGCGTAATAGGTTTCGTACAGTGCCGAAACTCAATTTATGATTGTTCAGCATAACTAAGCAAACGATCTACCATTATTTCAGCCCCATACGCGTTATGGTTCTTTCATCTCGTGCCCTTGAAAAAAATATTGGAAAAGCACGTGGTTTACAAAATGGCCGATTTCTGACTTTATTCTATAATCACCTTAACGGTGATAATCAATAGTATCAATAGAATTGGCAAATTGCTGGAGAGTTTCTGAATCGATTGATAAACAAATGTCGAAAATCCATCGAAAGATAAAGACGCTATTAGCGTTTGAAATCTATCCTAATTTCGTGACGGTCTCGAATTTGGAAATTTCGGTTTTACACCCTGTATCTGAGTCTTAGACGTAGACGTAGTTTACGTCAAAAGAAAACATACGATTATTCAACTCATCCATGAGTTTTAAAGTGCTGAGTTGGATGCGTTTCAACTCACGCTTGATTAGAATCGTCCATGAGTTTTGAGTTTTTACCACCATAGACCAAACCACAGGCGTTATCGTTGGAACCGCCCTGGTCCGTTCTCCGTAACATCCAGAATGAAAACGACGCGCGCACGCGAAACACGGGGCTTTTTATACACAGGGAAAACGAAGCAGTGGATCAAAAGGCCCGTACCTTACTGCAATCTGATGTCCGTGTTGGGGATTTATGAACGGAATTGAATTTTTCACCCGATTTGGAAAGAAATAACATTTTCAATAGTTTAACGTTGATAATCAATAGTATCAATAGAATTGGCAAATTGCTGGAGAGTTTCCGAATCTATTGATAAGCAAATCTCGAAAATCCATCGAAAGATAAAGACGCTATTAGCGTTTGAAATCTATCCTAATTTCGTGACGGTCTCGAATTTGGAAATTTCGGATTTACACCCTGTATCTGAGTCTTCCCCTTAGACGTAGTTTACGTCAAAAGAATCAAAAAAAGAATCGAAAAAAAGAAAGGATCCCCCTGCCGTACAGATCGATTTATGCTGATTGAATCTGTAAGTCTACCGTTTATGAGAATTTGCGACTGAGAAAGGTTCATAGTTATCGAGAGAAAGTTGATGAATGTTTCGTTGATTCCCATTCTTCTTAAAGAAGTTAAAAGAAACCTATGATTAACACGATCAAAGGCATTACTCAGGTCGCAGGCATTTTGACCGGTTCGACGAGTTTCTCCTATTTCATCACGTATTTGACAAGTGGCTTCGAAGATATTTCGATTCCCATTGCAGCATTTCTGATTCTCTGATAATAGTAGCGACGTGACTGTAGACAAACGATCTTTGAGAATGCGGCTAAGGATTTTGTAATCTACATTCAACAATGAAATCGGCCTATACGAGTTTACACTGTTGTCACCTGTTTTTTTTTTAAACCAAAACGATGACTCCTTGTAGTTGTTCTTCCCGAATAGCGCCATTTTTCATTTCGTTGAGAATCTCAACGAATTCAACTTTTATCACGTTCCATGCACGCAGAAAAAACTCCTTGGTCAAGCCGTCCTTTCCTGGAGACTTGTTTGATGCCGCGGATTTAATCGCTTCGAAAGCTTCTTCCTCCGTGATTGCGTCCATCATAGTGCTATTATAGACCGTGTTCCTGGGAATCGATCTCACCGGTTGAAATATTTCTTGACCTCCTACGTTTTCTGCCAAAAACATTGACCGATAGTGATCAAAGATGTGATCTTCGACTGCCTGCCTTTCCACGATGTTTACTTCGCCAACGGTAATGTTGGATATCCTTGATGTTGTTCGCCGTTTACGTTGTTCGTCCAGTTGAAATATGGATGTCTGCTCGTTGCTTAAGTGCTGGTATGATGAAGGTCTAAAACTTCCTCGAAACAGTGTTTCTGTTCTCAGCATAACTGCTTTAATACGGTTTATTTCTGCTGTGCAGTCGTTATCCCTATGGTTGGCGTAAGCCCTCCGAAGGCTTGTGTAATAGAAACCCATGGTGTCGTTGTACCGTTGATATTTTTGGTTCCTTTTCCATTTGAAAAAAGAAACGAGCTTTTTCTTGGCGAAATCAACCCACCAATCGACCCATGACTGATATTGTGGACGGGAGCGTTTCCAATATGTCCACTTCCATGAGAGCTCTTGGATTATTTCAGGTGATAGCAAAACATTGTTCAGCTTCCATGGTGGCCGCGGAGTGTGCTGTACTTCAACGGGTAAAGCGAATCGCATGACAACCGCCTTGTGGTCACTAAAACAGTTCACTTCAATCCAACAACACTGAATTCGTTGAACTGCAGGACGATTAACGTATAAAGCGTCGATCCTTGACATAGATTGACCTCGAACGAACGTGTAATCGATTCCAGAGTTGAAGAGACGCCAACAGTCCGTCAAGTCTTTGGTATGAACGAGCCTCTTTAAAGTTGGGCTCATGTTCGAATTTCCGGTTGAATCGCGCGTACCTATTTATCACCGAATTGAAATCTCCAGCGATGATGAGATAAGGAGCATGTTGAAGCATTTGTTCTGGGACTACTCTGTTGAAAAACTGTTCTCTATCATTTCGGTTGTTTGATCCGGATGGTGCATAAATGTTTATGATGGTTACTGTGTTTTGAAGAGTAACGGCCAATATTCGTGAGTCCAAACCTCTCCTAATAATCGTAATGATATCTATTCCTGTTCGTATAAGTGTTACAGTCCCACGATTTCGCTCATCTACATTGAAAATTGCTTCGTACCCTGGGAACTCATCCATCCATCCATCCATCCATCCATCCATCCATATATATAAAACTCAATGTTTGTATGTTTGTATGTATGTTTGTATGTATGTTCCAGCATAACTTCTGAACCCATTGACCGATTTCAACCAAATTTGGAACACACATTCTTTATCTTAAGGAGACGACGATAGGGGGGTTGAGGATGCTCTTTGGAAAAGGGGGAGGGTATGGGGGGAGGGGTATTGCTTAGTTATCGATCAACTCAGTGTACCTTCTAAACCCCTTGGCCGATTTCAACCAAATTTGGAACGCACATTCTTAATCTTTAGGAGATGACGATAGGAGACTTAGGGATGCTTGTTTGGAAAGGGGGAGGGTATGGGAGGGAGGGGCATTGCTTAGTTATTGATCAACGCAGTGTTCCTTTTGAACCCCTTGGCCGATTTCAACCAAATTTGGAACACACATTCTTTATCTTAGGAAGACGATGATAGGGGGGTTAGAGATTTATTTTGGCAAAAGGGGGAGGGTGGTGGGGAGAGGGTATTGCTTAGTTATTGGTCAAATCAGTGTACCTTTTAAACCCCTTGGCCGATTTCAATCAAATTTGGAACACACATTCTTTATCTTTAGGAGACGACTATAGAGTAGTTAAGCATACTCTTTGGACAAGGGGGAGGGTGGTGGGGTAGGGATATTGCATAGTTATTGATCAATTCAGTGTAGCTTTTGAACCCCTTGGCCGTTTTCAACCAAGTTTGGAACACACATTCTTGATATTAAGGAGACGACGATAGTTAGGTTAGGGATGCTCTTTGAAAAAGGGAGGGTATGGGGGGAGCAGTATTATTCAGCAATCGATCAACTCAATGTAAATCTTGAACCCAATGATTGATTTGAACCGTATCAAATATTGTCTGTCCTAAGGAAACAATTTTGGTGTCCTAAGGTCATTTGAAAAGGGGGTGGGTGTGAGAGAGGGGTATTGTTTAGTTATCGATCAATTCAGCATAACTTTTGAACCCATTTACCGATGTCCACCAAATTTGGAACCCGTATTCTCTATTTAAGGAAGACTATATCAGACTGGGTAGGAGTGTTATAGCTGAATGAGAGATATTTATTAAACGAACAGTTTAGGCTGTGAACCATTCCACCGATTCGTTTAACTTTTAGTTAAAATTTGACACTTCGATGGTTATTTTCCCATTGTGGTTAAAATTTTACTCCGAAGCCGACCCATTTGAGTTTTGACAGATTGATAGTTAATCGGAACGAAATGAATTTGGCGCCAATTTTCTCGCGAAAAAAGTTTAACTATAGAATCGTCAAATCTAACCATGCTCTGGAGCAGGGTTATTTTTAACCACGGCGAAATAACCATCGAACTGTCAAATTTTAACTAAAACTTAAACGAATCGGTGGAATGGTTCACAGCCTTAGTATACCTTTTTATCGCATGGGTCAATTCAAACCAAATTTGTAAACAGGTATTCTCTACCCAAAGGAAACTATTATAGAGAGGCTGGGAGGGACTTTGGACTTTGTTTAGAAAACGACTTAAATTAAAATCCCTCTTATTTAGTTCATTCGAGCAAATCCTTGACAATAACATTTTCCCAGTAATAACAATTCCCCAAAAATGACGAAAATGATGTTTTCCAAAAGTGATTCTTACCGATACACATATCCCAGAATATGACATTTCCCTGAAAATGACATATCCCTGAATGAAACAGTCCATTAACATAACACTATTTAAGGCCTAAGGTCATTCGACATGAATTATGAACAGCATCAGAAAAATCTTTCATAGAAAGCATGCATTTGCTGGGTATAAAGCAATGATAATTGTTAGACTCTACGACACTACCCATAATTCCATTACCCATAATGCCATTACCCCGAAGGCCAATACCCCGAAGGCCACAACCCCGAATAAGTCACTACCCCGAATGAGTCACTACCCCGAATGCCATTACCCCTAATGGGACACTGCCCCGCATGATCCAGTACCCCGAATTAGTCATTATTTCAAGTTAATACTTCATTTCAATAAAAAAAAATGTTACTCAATAAAAGTTTATTCAACTTTCATATGAATGAATAACAACTGGAACTGAAACTGTTTTAATGCAGTATGGAACTAAGTATTCTTACTCCGTAAGATCCCGTTCCACTTCCTATGGCACTCTTCAAGATTCCTGAATGGCAGGGGAGATTATGCAGCACGTTTTCATGCACAATGCAGAGAGTTGGAGGCAATTGCGGTCCACGTCAGCATGGCTACTAGGGCAACAAGGTAGAAGTTGTTCCTTGGTCGCTGTAGTAAAAGCAACGGATTCTGGATGAAGCGTGGTCTTAATCTAAACATCGACGAGGGGGTAAATGGGTGAGTAAGAGTTAGCGAGTGATTAAGTGAGTGAGTAAGAGTGAGTGAGTAAGAGTGAGCGAGAAAGAGAGAGCGAATGATTGAGAGTAAATGAGTGAGTAAAAGTGGATTAGTGAGTAAGAGTAGTTAAGTAAGTAAGAGTGGGTGAATGAATGAGAGTTGGTGAATGAGTAATAATTAGTGAGACAGAGGAAGTGAGTGAGTAAGGGGGTTTGTGTATGAGAGTGAGAGAAACTTAAAGAAGGCATTAACTTAACTTAAAGAAGGCATCATCTCGTTTCGCCTTCTATCGATCAGACGTTACTTTTAAAAAGACAGTATTTCCTCTGTGTGCCTTATCGAGGTATAAGCACGTTCATTAAAAGGAGGTTTTATCTTCTCTGTCTGTCTTATACCAGG
The DNA here is from genome assembly GCF_024139115.2 of Armigeres subalbatus. NCBI lineage: Eukaryota > Metazoa > Arthropoda > Insecta > Diptera > Culicidae > Armigeres > Armigeres subalbatus. The sequence continues at coordinate 310,032,125 of NC_085141.1, forward strand.
CAAACCCGTCCATTTAAAGAAGGCATCATCTCCTATGTCTGCCTTATACCGTGCAAACGCGTTCATTCAAACAAAGCATAATTTCCTCTGTGTGCCTTATATCGGACAAACACGTCCATTTAAAGAAGGCATCCTCTCCTCTGTCTGTTTTATACCGGGCAAACCCGTCCATTTGAAGAAGGCATCATCTCCTCTGTCTGCCTAATACCGAGCAAACGCGTCCATTTAAAGAAGGCATCATCTCCTCTGTCTGCCTTATACCGAGCAAACGCGTCCATCTAAAGAAGGCATCCTCTCCTCTGTCTGTCTTATACCGGGCAAACCCGTCCATTTAAAGAAGGCATCATCTCCTCTGTCTGCCTTATACCGGGCGAACACGTCCATTTAAAGAAGGCATCCTCTCCTCTGTCTGTCTTAAACCGGGCAAACCCGTCCATTTAAAGAAGGCATCATCTCCTCTGTCTGCCTTATACCGGGCAAACTCGTTCATTCAAACAAGGCATCATCTCCTCTGTTTACCTTATACCGGGAAAACGCGTTCTGTTGGAAAAAGGATCTCTTACTCCATTTCGTAGAATAGTACTTTTCCAGGCCATAATGACATGAATGACAATTAAAGCTAATTAGAAGAAAAATCAAAACTGTTGGTTAAACTGGTTGGTTAAAAACTGTTGCGATTTATCGATATACGTTGGTGTGAAACATAATAATAGAATACTGTAGATTTTAAATGTTTTCGGGGTAATTGCCTTTCGGGGTAATGGATTTCGGGGTAGTGTCCCATTCGGGGTGATGGCTTTCGGGGTACTGTCCCATTCGGGGTAGTGGCCTTCGGGGTAATGGCATTCGGGGTACTGGCATTCGGGGTAGTGGGGTGGAGCCTAATTGTTACCCTTCATCGCAATCATGGTTTGCCCATTGAAAAGCAATGATTAATGTTTTTCCATCTGGATGGTGGTTGTGATTGCTTCTTTAAAAGTAGGCATTTGCCCGGAATAAGGCAATGGTGGGTGTGATCCCTTCTTACCATGTTGACCAATTGGTTTTATCTTTTTCTGATTGTGAAAAAAAAACTGAAAACTGGCAATTCCGAGCAAGGCCGGGTACATAAAGCTAGTAATTCATATTTTTTGCATGCATACAATTTCAAGATCAAGCATTCGAATGAATGCCGAGAGAGAGTGGATTTAGGTAGGATTTTGTATTGCGTTAACGTTGATAGTTGCAAGTGTGTATGATTGGTCGTGTGCAGACATTTTAAATTGGTTGCGAATTACGAGTTCTACTTGCCTCTCTGATAGATGCGCGTGTCTGCGTTCCCAGTCGGCTGTGGCGATTGTAGGCATGTTGATCTTCATCAGATATATTTAGGTCGATCGAGGTGTTGGCGCTTGCAGATCGTCCGATTGCCGTATGTGTTACGGCTGTTTTCTTCGCTGTTGTTAAATCTTTGCGATCAGCAGATGTGTTTCGCTGTTCCGTCGAGCTTTAGCTTTTTTCAGTTTCACAGTCTCCGTGGTTTGCCGCCGGTCGCTTAATCTGTTGTTGTGTGCTCGTAGTAGAAACAGGAGCTTTCAGTGATGTATCTGGTAATGAATGACTATTATCAGACACCACCGACGCAGCGCTTGCATTATTGTCTGGTGAAGATACCACGTTGTTGGTGGCATCTGATTTAGAAGAAATTCCTGATGCAATGTCGACGTACGAGACAATCTTCCGTTGGCCCTCAGCTATTATGAGACGGTTATCAGCACAGCTTCTGCCCCGATGCATGATGTTACCACAGTGACGACAAGTAGGTTCTTGATTATTGTAAGTTACATAGGTGTTGTAACCTCGAATGCTTATGTAGGATGGAATGGCTTTCCTCAATTGGATCCGTACGACTTTCACTCCGTTGGAAGCATCCGGGAACCGAGATAGAAGGTATGTACTCTCAGTGAATATATGTTGGATTTGGGGAGCTCCCTCGTGGAGGATCAATCCTTTAAACCCCTTAGAATATTAACTTTTTAGTTTTACTTTCAAGAAGCGTGTCAAAGTACGTTTTAGTTTTTTAGTTTTTTAGTTAAAGTTTTTTTTTTTAGCAAATCAAGAATCCAAAGTAGCCTCCGGAGTCAAAAGAAGTAGAGCGCAGAAAAGGTAGCAAAAAAATGTAAGTGATTATTGTACCGCACAATAGATGCCCGGGCAGAGATGTCCTACACAGTTGGTAAAAAATCTACTCTTTTATTTTTACAATTTTAAACAATCAAATAAAATACATTCAGTGAGAGCAACTAATAGATGGATATTTCAGTTTTCTAAATGTCACTTCGATATGTCAAAATAATACACGCCAGAGTCACGTGGGTGCGCGCACTTTTACACTAAATACACTTTTACTTCTCTACTATATAGAGTGGAATAATTGGTTCAGTGTACTATATTTTGTTTTACGTAGCTTACGTCGAGTGGTCGTGTCTTGTATACAACCCCAAATTTTTTTGTGATCGTGATGAAATCTTGAATCCAAATGAACCCCAATGCACAATGTGTAACTTTTTTCTAATGCAATAGGAAGGTCTAAGAAAACCGCGTTTGAAATCATTCGAAAGGTAGAATCGTTCGGTTGTCGAGTACATTTTCTAACGTCAGACTGTGGCCCAAACAATAAAAAGTTGTGGAATGAATTGAACTTAAAGTTCCATAAAACTGAAGTGATGAATAGCTCACCTATCGAGCATCCAGAGGATCCATCCAGAAAATTAGAAATAATCCCAGATGTTGTGCACGTATTCAAATCAACTGTTCAGGGATGGCTAAAAAATGAGGTTCTATGGCTACCACCAGATGTTGTGAAATCCAACAAATTTTGTACGAACGAAGTAAATGTTCAACATTTGACAGATCTTGTAAACTTCGAACAGCAAAATTCACTAAAAGTTGCGCATGGCCTCAAGCCAGAAGATGTGGAATTCAAAAAGAAAAGAAGCAATTTTGATGTAATGAAGGTCATTAACTCGGAAAAGTTTGTTAACCAGAATGTGTCTGCGGCTCTTAGGTTCTACAGTCAAGCTGCAAACCGACCAGAAGTTTTGCCAACAGCGTATTTTATAGAGTCGCTTTCAAAATGGTTTCGGCAATCAAAAAACAGATCAATACAGATGGCTTTGAACAAAAGTAAGTAAAATTAAATCAAGATGTATACAAATATACATAGATAAGCTTCATATGGAACATTTAGCTTTATTTGCGAAGAAACACAAATGTACTACCTAATATAATAGTGAAACTAACAAATTTCAGATAATGTTTGGGCATAACAAGAGACTCTTGCAGTCTTCCGATTTTCGCGGTGTGAACGATGGTCCTCGACGAGCATCATCCAGGTCTCGTGGCCCTAGAGAACTACCGGTCTAATAAGCGTTTTGTAGATAGTCAGCTATTCGATCGGTTTACGAGCAGCATGGACTATGTCCAAGGGCTTGACGATCCCTCCCCAGACCATCTGCTAGTTTTTGGGGCTTGCCTAGGATGTGGTGGGGTTTGACAGTGGGCCCTGTAAATTCCTATAAAAATCTGCATGTATAGTATAGGCCCTACCAAAGCGACCGTGCGCCGCTCAAAGCTTACAAGCCAAAGTCCTTGTGTTAGGTGGGACGCTAAACAGCCCTGACACGACGGCCCTCCGACGATACAGGAGGTTTGCGCAGGCCCAATAAGCCGCATGGAAAACCAACAATTACGAACAATATAAGAGATAATGCGACTCGATATAATCAACAACGACCTAGGCGACAAATAAAGGATCACGATTGGAAGCTTGGAACATGGATCTGCTAGTCGCTAGGTTTCGCAGGTTGCGACAGGATAATCTGCGATGAATTACATCCCCGCAACTTCGACGTCGTGGCGCTGGACAGGACAGAAAGTGTGGAAAAGCAGGCATCGGGCGGCTACCTTCTACCAAAGCTGTGGCACCACCAAAAAGCTGGGAACCGGCTTCATAGTGCTGGGTAAGATGCGCCAACGTGTGATTGGGTGGCAGCCAATCAACGCAAGAATGTGAAAGCTGAGGATAAAAGGCCGTTTCTTCAACTATAGCATCATCAACGTACACTGCCCACACGAAGGGAGACCCGATGACGAGAATGAAGCATTCTACGCACAGCTGGAGCAGACATACGATGGATGCCCACTGCGGGACGTCAAAATCGTCATCGGTGACATGAACGCACAGATAGGAAGGGAGGAAATGTATAGACCGGTCATCGGACCGGACAGTCTGCACACCGTATCAAATGACAACGGCCAACGATGCATAAACTTCGCAGCCTACCGCGGAATGGTAATCCGAAGCCCCTTCTTTCCCCGCAAAAATATCCACAAGGCCACATGGAGATCACCTAACCAAGAAACGGAAAACCAAATCGACCACGTTCTAATCAACGGTAAATTCTTCTCCGACAGCACGATTGTCCGCACTTACCGCAGTGCGAATATTGAATCCGACCACTACCTCGTTGCAGTATGCCTGCGCTCAAAACTCTCGACGGTGTACAACTTGCGTCGAAGTTGGACGCCACGGCTTAACATTGGGCGGCTGCAAGATGGTAGACTAGCCCAAGAATACGCGCAGCAGCTGGAAGAGGCACTCCCAACGGAAGAGCAGCTAGGCGCAGTGTCTCTTGAAGATGGCTGGAGAGATATTTGATCCGGATCAGAGAAACGACTGGTATGACGGCGAATGTGAGCAGTTAGTGGAAGAGAAGAATGCAGCATGGGCGAGATTGCTGCAACACCGCACGAGGGCGAACGAGGCACGATATAAACGGGCGCGGAACAGACAAAACTCGATTTTCCGGAGGAAAAAGCGCCAGCAGGAAGATCGAGACTGTGAAGAGACGGAGCAACTGTACCGCGCTAATAACACACGAAAGTTCTATGAGAAGTTGAACCGTTCACGTAAGGGCCACGTGCCACAGCCTGATATGTGTAAGGACATAAACGGGAACCTTCTTACGAACGAGCGTGAGGTGATCCAGAGGGGGCGGCTAGCTAGTTATAATGTTATATGTTTTAATTTATTTTTTGAATTGGCACTTCTTGGCACCTAAATTTTTAAAAGTTTGTTGGCCCATTATGTCTAGAATGAGGCAGGGGATAAATAATTATCGGGTCTCATAAGGCACATTTCATCCAATAGGTATTTTTAAATGTCTCCAAAATTATGGAGAACAAACTGTTTCGTGAACAATCCAAGCAAGATCATGGAAATCGTAAGATGTCATATTTTTTTCTTGAAAGAAGCACTCTTAAGCTTTTATTTCACAATAATAGATTGAAATTCGGTCCAGTATTTCAAAAGTTATGGATTTTTGATAAAAGTAAATTTTTGATAATGGTAATACTTTTTCAAAATTATTCACCCTAATGACCAAACAATAAAACAACGGATCTATTAATTTTCGTAGAGGAATAATTCAACAAATCAACCAAATTTTGCAAAACCCTGGAAGGTCGTAAATCTATTTACCTGATACTGCTGTACGTATATCTGCATTACGATATACCATCTCTATAAAAACGATATTTTCGAATATTTACTTTTGTCAAGAATCCATAACGTTTGAACTACTGAACCGACTTTCAACCTATTATTATGAAATGAAAGCTTAAGAATTCTACTTTGAAGAAAAAATGCGAGATCTTACAATTTATTCGATTTTTCTTGACTACTTCACGAAACAGTTTGATTTCCTTGATTTTTGAGACATTTAAAAATACCAATTGGATGAAATGTGCCTTACGAGACCCGATAATATTTATCCCCTACCTCATTTTAGACATATTGGGCTAACAAATTATTAAAAATTTAGGTGCCAAGAAGTGCCAATTGAGAAAATAAACATTGAACAAAATGGCACCTATTTGACCTAATAATCATTATATCATCACATATTCTCATTGTATATTGCTGGAGTCTCCTTAAATTGCTATATTTTACTTAGATATACAAGTTCACAGAACATACTGAGTTAATTAATTGAAACTAAAACATGGAAAACCCTAAAACCCGATTTTGAGGTTAGTTTACCTAATTGAACCGATTGAATGTTAGTCCAAAGTATAAGGCTTATCCAGCAAAGAAGTTCAAAATAACATACTCTACAACTTTTCAGAAGACATCAACCCTCTAAACAAATTTCTTATAAAATTTATTTTTTGCTCGGGTATTCAAGTAAATTTACCCTTGAAATTTCTATTCCTGCTGATGCAGGGAAAAAATAAGAGACTACCTTAGGAAGACTTCTTCTTCTTATTGGCATTACATCCCCACACTGGGACAGAGCCGCCTCGCAGCTTAGTGTTCATTAAGCACTTCCACAGTTATTAACTGCGAGATTTCTAAGCCAAGTTACCATTTTTGCATTCGTATATCATGAGGCTAACACGATGATACTTTAATGCCCAGGGAAGTCGAGACAATTTTCAATCCGAAAATTGCCTAGACCGGCAACGGGAATCGAACCCAGCCACCCTCAGCGTGTTCTTGCTTTGTAGCTGCGCGTCTTACCGCACGGCTAAGGAGGGCCCTTAGGAAAACACCGTGGCGAAAAAATGCCGTTTAGGGGGTCAAAACATTTTCGATCGTCAAAACACAATAATAAAGAATTAAAAAAAATGCGATCGTCTATTTTCAGGATGATCCCATTGTGCGGCTAGGTGCAGCAGTACTCGACTTTGATCATTTGGACATCGTTCTCAGCTTTATAGCTAATCTTACTTACTTTGTAAAAGTTTCGCTTCGAATCATGCGAAAAGAGGCCTCGAATCCTGCATAATCTTGCTTCGCGTTCTCCAATCTGGAAAGGATTCGCCTCAGAATAGAGTGAGTAGAATTGAGACAACTGCATAAACTGCATTATCTTATATACATAAAAATGAATTTCTGTCTGTCTGAACCTTATAGACTCCGAAACTACTGAACCGATCGGCGAGAAAATTTGTATGCAGAGGTTTCTGGGGCCGGGGAAGGTTCTTAAGATGGTTCGAGACCCCTCCCCCCTTTGAAAAGGGGGGCTCCCAAACAAATGAAACATCAATTTCTTCATAACTCGAGGATTAATCAGAGAATAAATCAATTTTAGGCGAAACGAAGTTCGTCGGGTCTGCTAGTATTGCATAAACAAAATAATCGTGTCGTTCCAAATGATAAACCAAAGGCAACGGCATATACTAACAAATTGAAAACAAGAGCGATAATTTTCAGCAGCTAATAATTACAGTTTACTTGTCCACTCCCCCCACTATTATGGATCAATTAGTGTTGAAACCAATCTTCAAAATTCACTATAAAAATGTAGGAGGTTGGAGCTTTGAATGTAAGAACGGATCTTACATCGCTTATCTATCAAGTTTTGATTGGCACAGTGTTTCATGCATTACATTTCATTAAAATATAGCCAAAAGCTAAATATTTGAACATTGGCCAAAAACCATATTATGGATCACTTTTGGAAGCGGTCACAATTATGGATCAATTTGGTACATATTATGGATCAGGTATACTGATATTCTCATTTTTATCTATGGTTATCCAGGCGTTAGCAAAATCTAGGAACTTTTTTCAAATCGGCGTAACTGTATTTGACCTTGAAATTTGAAACGACTATTATTCTTTTTATTCGGCATATTTTAATCAGCTGACGTTACTAGCTGATAGATGGGAATCCATTCTTTCTGCTGGGTACATTAGTTGGCCGAAATAATTTGAATGAAGAGCACAATCGCCGTTCCAAAAATCAAGGTCAAAATCAATTAGGCCCCTTTGAAAAAAAATCCTGGAAATATATTATTTTTGTATTGAATAGCGTTTCTTGTTTCAAAACATGTTATTAAGGGGGTCATCCACAAAACACGTAAAGGAACATCCACGCTTTTAGAGGTGAGGGCAGGGCCGGATTTACCCAGAAGGGGGCCCCGGGGCCGACAGTCTGTGGGGGCCCCAGAATGAACAAAAAAAGTTGGTTTTGGTACATAAGATTTGTGGGGGCCCGGGGCCACGGCCCCCCTGGATCCCCCCCCCCCTAAATCCGGCTCTGGGTGAGGGGGAGTTTCTGAAAGTGTGACATCTGGTACACAATTTTTGAAGACTTCATATTTTTTTTAAAATGGTCGATTTTTGCGTGACGTAATTATTTATGGACGTTCCCTAAATAAGATTGAGAAATGTCTTCATTCATAAAAACACTTGTTTTATAAGCAAAAAATACACAAAGTGAAAGATGGATCATCCATAAATTAATTCATGTTTGAAGGGGTGTGGAAGGATGAAGTGGTGACAGATTATCCCCGTCGTCCACTGTCACAGTGTAATTTGGGGGAGCGGTCAATCATCTACTGCTATCATCATATACTGAACATGGTTTTTGTTTCGAATATTTATTGAAAAAAAAAACAGTTACATCAAAATTCATTCTGATTTTAAATAACTTCTCTATCTCTTCTCTAATTCCTCTAAACTATTCCAAGGTGAGTCCGATCATCGCGAAACCATTTTCCCATTTACCTCCTAATTCTTCTTCTTTCGAAATTGATTTTTGTGCTCTACATTTATTCGTCATTGTCGTCCACATTCTGCTTTCTTCCTGTCTTATCTATGCCATTCATGGTCACCTTTTTTAGCGCCTCTTCCTTTTAAACCATTTTCATTCGTCAGTCCTGATATTCAAAGATCGTCCTCACCAGCAACTTCTTCGCTACTTTACTTAGTCCTTCTTCTCTTTCGATCCCCTTTCGCTTTCACTCATCAGCTGCAGGAGATTCGGTAGCCTTCTTCCTCATCCCGTGGTTTTCTTTATTCTTCTTGGTAGCAGCCTTTGTACGTTTCATTTCTTCTCGCTTCTCCTTCAGGTTTTTTCGCTCTTCTATCTTGGCTTTTTTGGCCTCTTCCTTCTTCTTTTGCAGCTGACACCTCTCTTCTTCTTTTTTCTCTTTTAGACGCTTGCGCTCTTCCAGCCTGGCTTTCTGCGCAACTTCTTTTTCTTGCTTTTCCTGATCCTTCTTCTTGAACCATTGTAGCCACCGTTCACTGGTAGCCACCGATGGCACATGTTCTTGACCACGACGCTTACGATCTCCTTTCTTAGGCGGCTCAATTCTTGGCCAGATCAGCACTTTATCGAATGGATCTTTCTGCTTGCAAGTCAAGGTAGATAGCACATTCGGTGCTTCCGTTGCGTCAGATTGTACATACGCTGGTTCTATATTAGACACTGATGTAGATATCTCAGCCAGTGGAACATGTTCTAATGTTTGCTTAGCGTTTGCGTCATGCTGGATTCGCGATTCAGATGTGGAAGCTGAAAAAACAATGGAAATGTTATACCACAAGTTCATGGACTAACAATCTTATGTATACCACCTGAATTCTCAAATATTTCACAATGATCGAGGGAGGCATCACGTGAATTTGGAGCACCGTTTGCAGTTGCTAGGGAAAAAAACTATAATTAAAACGTGTTAATTTAAAATTAATTACAGACATTTACCATAATCATCGTTTCCTCCATTTGGTTGGGGCATAAAGACGCACTCGCCTTCCGGGTCAACAATAAAATCCAAAGTGAGACTTTCATTTGGATTCAGTGGCTCCGTATAAAAAAGTCCTTCAGCTTTATCCTTTATGAGCTTCCAAAAGTTGAACAGCGCTAGCTCTTCAAGTGGACCATACCATGCATCTTTCAGTCTGTTGTCAGAAAACTTAAGAACCTGTTCGGCCGACAGTGCCATTTCGACGTATCGGAGTTGAACTTCATAATCATTTTCAGAAGTTTGACATGCAACTTCGGCAGTTGTATCGCATATGGTAGAAGTTTCCACTGAGTCCTCGAGCAGTTCATTCACATTCGTAGGCAACAAACTAAAGTCAATTGCATTTACATTCCATGGGCATAATCCGCACAAGTTGAACGCCTTTTGGAGACAACTTTTTGAATTTGTGAAGTTATCCACCGCGGTTTTCAAAAATCCAGGAAAGTTGACTTTCGTTACTCTTGCCAAACTTTTTCCCAGGAGAAAGTCTTTGAGAACTTTACTCCAAATGGCTTTGAATGGTCCAAAGAACATTCGGTCCAGTGGCTGAAGAATTCTCGTAGAATTAGGGTAGAGAGAGATTAGTATTATCCGTTTGTTCAAGCAAAACTCTGTTAATTCAATGTTGATATGGCTTTTATGGCCTTTCAGAAAAACAACAACTGGAAATTCAGCTCCCGTTTTGACAAGCCATGGGTAAAAGTCATTTGTTATGTTCTCGAAGAAGGTCTTGGCTGTTTGCCATCCTTCGTCAGACACACCTACCGACCAACCCTCTGGGACGTTTTGAACGATTTCTTGGCTGATCCTTTTACCAGGGTAGAGAATCATTGGCGGAGTCAAGTCACCATCCGCATTGCACCCGAAAAGAGCGGTAAAACACTCTTTATCTGAGTTATTGCTAACCATGTAGACATTCTCAACGCCTTGTTCGCAAAGAGCTTTGAAATCTTTGGGAACCAGTTGGAATCCCGACTCATCGAAATTAAAAATTCGTTTGGGGTTGCCAAAAATGGACAGGTCGATTCCTTCCTCCCCGATCAACACACATGTTGTAAATCAGTTTATTATACTCATATACGACTAAATTTGGTCATATATGAGTTATTGCAACCAAATCAACGTGAATTGTTCTGCTAGGGTCGGCCAGTATACTCTCCACTTCGAGAAACCAACTCCGGAGAAGATCCTCTGTTACGTTGGCGCCAGATCGTGAGAGGTGGGATGTGTACTTTTTTGTAATTTTCGGATGTCTTTTAAGGAATCGATGCACCCAGTTCTTACCTATTGTGGAGTCAAACAAATACCATAAAAACATTAAAAATAATACGACCTTGTCAAGTGCCAATACATACTTGGAAAGGAAGCTGGTACATTTCGAGTTTTTCGGATCTGGTCAGCCAAATCTTTGACGGTGTTGGTCAAAATAGATTGGCTTACGGGAAATCCTGCTCTAGCCATGTAAATGATCCATTTCACCAAGCGAGCTTCTTCATTTGTTCGCAAGACTGTTGGTGGCCCAGGATTGATATTCTTAGGGGGTAACTTAAGATGACGTTGCAGCGTTGTGAAAGGAACCTGGTGAAGCTTTGCCGCCTTACGGATTTTTCCGGTTTTTCGAGCATCGAGTACTGCTTTCTGTAAAGCTTCGGATTTGTATTGCATCCGTTTTTGATGTTTCCTGAAAGTTAAAGATGATACGCTATGATGGGAGGCTAAAGCCAGAGAAACAGTGATAGCTGGTTTTAACTGAATTTTATTGAAATCCAATTTCTTAAAAAAAAAAAACACCTAAATAAAGACAAAAAAAGAAACTCAATTTTGACGGATTTCCACAGATTCGTCTATATTTGATCTCGGTGGTTTAGCGGACCTGCGAATTCTCAAGAACGATACGGCGTTGTGGGAGAATCACTAGATTCAGGAAAATACTTCGATGGAAAGTGATCCATAATTGTGGGAATCTACTCGTTTCTGGTCACAATTATGGATCACTTGAATATCCTTCAATTTTCAACAGAATAAAACGAAAATGTAGTAAACTCCGTGTGATTTGTGAAAAACATACCTTAACTTTGGTGTACGGGCCATTTTTTCACTTGGATATGGAATATTTAACTATTTATAAGCTTATGAATGAAGGAACCACTTCTTGTGAAGCCACCAAAAAATGTTGATATTTTGACAGATGCTCAACAGCAAGCTTGCACTTGCACAAAACTACCACTCCTTTTTGGTTGAAAAGCATGATAAACGCAATAAATGTTAGAAAATAAGAGTTTTTATGTCACAAAAATATGTCCGGTGTTATATTATTCATATCAAGCTAGAAATTCATTGTCAAACACAAAAGAGATCCATAATTGTGGGAGGAGTGTCCATGCTCACAAACAAATCCTATTCAGAATTGACCCTTCCCTTCAAAAAAATGTTTTTTGTTCGTCTAATCGACGTGCAGCACTCATTATATTTTTGTTTTTGATTTTTTTTGAATAGTTGGAGGCTTCAAAAAATATGTGTTTATTGGGAATGTTGACTTTAAATAAGGCAAAAACCGACTGAGACAATAAAACAAGATAACAAAAATACGAGATAGGACAATATAAAGGTTGCAATGGCTATAAATCGTTTATTTTGAATTGCAACGACACAGGAAATGGAGTCCCGTCATTGTTCATCACAGAAGTAATGAAGAAAAATTGCGAGGGTCACTCAAGCACTGCTTGTGTAGGAATGAACCTACCAATCCATTCAGCTGGAAAAAGGTATGAATTTAATTGAAAAAGGACCGATTATTCGAAGGTTTATTGGGTTCTTAAAAAGGGTAGCAACATTAGCAATGTTTGGGGCAGTAAGAGGACTTTTTATTGGTCCAATGACAGAATGCAGCTTAAATCAATTGAAAGAAAGGCAACAATCATCTCAATAATAGCTTCTTTGTCATCATATTGTTATGAAATGATTGTGTTTCAAACTCCTGTTTTTTTTGCTTCAAATTTACATTTATTTCGATTTGAAAATTGATTCAGTGCCTTTTTTTGCATGGTATAAATCACGAGATTACCTTGGGTGGTCGCATCAAGAATCGACCTAGTTTTAACTCTATTTTAATCAATTCTACTGTCACAAATGAAAGATTTTAAAATAATCAATCATCTCTAAATTGACATTTATTTCATTCAAAAGACCTACAATCCACTTACTGAATTTCCCCCATCACCGGGAACAAACTCCACAATCCCAATCCGTTTTAATCCTGCTCTCTTATTCGAGAGCCATTGAAAGCAAGGGTTCAGAGATGGCACAACATTAGTGTTGACACGTGTCTTCCAAAATTGGCCGGCCGGCAAACATTGACCCGATCCCCCCCGCCGGTACCGGTGCGGCGACAGACATCATTGAAAGCTTAGATAGGAAAATCGAAAATCACTTTCACGACTTAGCAACAACATGCCGCAGGATCCCCGGAGAAAAAAAAATCGGCTCTAAAAGAGCAACGCTGGGCTTCAATTAAGTCCGTGTTATCCTAAAAGGCCCGAACAGGAACCGACCAGCAATGTGACGGAAATTGGCGTGGACTGGCTTTTAACGATCTCCGAATTAACCCCTTGCTGAGCGAGTGGTGACGGGCTGGGGCGAATTGCACGAATTGAATTGCTGCTCAATTTGCCAAATCGTTAATCAAACTTATCGATTGCGAAAAAAAAGGACCCGAAGGCAATATGTACGTAGAGTGAACGTTGCTAATGATAGACAAGGCACGGAAAGGCAGTTTCAGCAATTAAACCCTGCAGTCAACAGGCGCCACATCGACATGCGATGTGGTACGGAACGAGCTTCGAGTCGATGAGAGGCGTCTGGAGCTAACTGTTGCTTGCCACAACATCGCATCGGTGGAACGTTTGAGTTTTTCAGTGTTTCTCAAACATATCAAAAAGGGAGATTTGCGGCTCGTTTATGAGGATGTATATTCAATAGAGCGGCGCGCAGTTGTATAAAAAAAATGCAAACTTCATCCAATCAAGTGAGAACAAGGTTTTCCTGAATCGTTTTGTTTACTGTGCAAAATATGAGCTACATTGGGTGCGTCCTCGCTTTCTGTATCGCGTTTCAAATATTTATATGGAGCTTGACGGAACGAGTCCCGTGGTGAATAAGTATGACCACCACCGTTGAACGGATTCCAATTGGACCAACGAGTGTGGAAAATGCCACCCACAATTAGAATTTGTCCGTCGGAGAATAGACTGGTCCAAATCGCCACCGCGTGGCTCGTATGATGACGACTCAGCGCCAATTCACGCTCGGATTATCGGAAAAACCGGACCAACCCGGATAAACCGCCCACGTTGTTGGGCCTGACTTTGCCTAAACAACGTATAATAATGTTTACTTCACTTTTGTCCACCGAAAACACACTGAAGCTTACCTGACTAATATGTCCTTCCAATTTCCGATCACTTTATTTCAAATTATTTTCTTACGAACTTTTCAAATTCAGCTATTAAAAAGGTATTCATCATTATTTATGCTAAAGTTAATAAAAATCTCGGAAACTTACTTCGAATTTAGTTAAATCAAATCACGATACTTTTTCAAAATGGCGTTGAAGAATAAACTTTCACTTGGAAAATATAGTGTTTTCACTAGCACGAACTCCACCATAAAGAAAGTACGAACGCGATTCGAAATGACTCGAACCTAAAATTTTGACGCAATTACTACCCAATGGTGTACAACGGGCTCTATACCTCTTTTACCATTGGTCAGTTCTTAAGAGTGAGAGATTTTTTAAAATTTTCTTTCAATTTCCATTTTCAAATAGGGTAGAGAACCATTTGGGCAGCACCCCCTATTCCCGTCCACAATGTTCATTACTCGAGGCATTACAACCGAATTACTTGTTTCTCTGTACATGGTTAGTTTCTGTCGATATCTAGTGATGTACAGAATATTAAACCAATTGGTTGGAACGCGGTCGAGTTATTAACGTTACGGACGGGAATAGGGGGTGCTGCCCAAATGGTCCCGCTCCCTAATTCGGCTAATTGAAGGTCAGTGGAAATTAACTACTGCGCAATTGACAAATTTCACCGCAGTCGCTTTTAATCAGGTGACTGATCAGGTTTTCTAAAGTTTGCTTAGAACATTCATACCGAAATATTTCGTCATAGAGTAAGTGACATTCAGAGGGCAGCACAAGTCTAATATAAATAAGCTTATGAAAGGTTATTGATAAATCCGAAATCAATTATACACTGCAAAATGTGTTGTTGAATTTTAATTATTTAAGTTTAGTATTGACGGACCCGATTGAAATCTTTATTTTTAATCTTTATTCAAGAGACTTTAAGCCCGAGACTAGCTCGTCTCTTAAAATATTTACATTCTTTCTAAATAACATCAACCAAAACCGCCAACCAATAATCACCCAATTTTTGCCAATTTTAATTACCCGTGTACCCTCAACCCTCCATCTATCAAATGGTATACAAGACACGTCATTCAAAGCAAGTCAATTTTTCGATTTTTGGCCACCACTTTCCCAATAGTGCACGGGTCGGACAGCAAAGCAACACCAGTTTTACTCTCATGGGCCGACTGTTGTAGCAGCGCTTGTTCTGCTTCGCAGTAGTTGAGGTTTCACTGAACTACTTGCATGCCCGAGTCCGACCGAAGGCCCGACACACTGAATGGATGTTTGATGTCTACACCAGGAGTGCAGATCAAGCCCATCGGTGTGGCCTGGCAGATGTGAGCTTTGTGACTTGATCCACACTCCCGGCATAGCTCACTCCGATCGGGACCTTTGGGGCCATCCACAAAATACGTCACGCTTTGGGGGTGGGGTTCTTCATAAATCGTGATGGCCCTTACAAAAAAAATAGAGAAATAATACAAAAAGCGTGACAAATGGGGGGGGGGGTGTTGAAAATTGCCATTTTTTGCGTGACGTACTTTATGGAATTTCCCTTTACATTCGTACGTCTTGTGTTCTTATTCGAAGCACTTGAAATAGCATGCTGACCATCACACCTTCAGCTTGACCTTAACCAGCACCTTCTTAGCTCCAACAGAAGTATTTGAAATGAGGCAACCTACATTCTCGTGTATCCCTTCCCTAAACGAACCGCAGTATCCTGGATATCATCGCCGCCAGGCTACCAGGTCCCCAGCTTTGTTTAATTCGTCTAGGCCTCGGCACTAAACTACCTCCACATGACATATGGCTTTCACCCAAACAATCATCCAACACTTCTTCAGCCAAACACGGGCCTCTTCCGTGCAGCATCCCCCTTCAGGACAAGGACCATTTCACCCTTCTGCGTTCTACGGATGCAGTTTACATCCTCACCCAGGTCAGAGTCTGGTCATGGCCTTCAGGACATCGGTGTAGCTCTCACCAACTGCCAACAACCAACGCCGCTTGACTCATCGACAACTCTCTCACCTCAGTAAGAAGGCGAATCCTGCATACTGCATCTCTACTGGCTGCCAGCAGAGACATCCAGTCCTGCTTTGCCTCCACGACTAGGCCGCAGAGGGTCAACACGAAGTAAAGCTTCCCAATTCAAATAAGGTTTATACTTATTTTGAGGACTTTTGGAAGCTTCCGAGTCTTTTGAAAGGAGGTTTCCGTGGCTCTTAGAAAAAGGCTCCTGAGCATTTTGCAAAGATGCCCCTGTGGCTCTTGAAAGGAGGCTTTCAAGCCTATTGAAAGAAGGCTTGCAAGCCTTTCAAAAGAAGGTTCAGAGCCACTTGAAAGGGGGGTTTCCGTGTCTCTTAAATAGAGACTTCCGACTCTTGTCTCTTGAAAGGAGGCTTCTCACTCTTGACTTGAGACTCTAAAAATGAGGCTCCGGATCTCTTGAAAGGAGGCTTCCGAAACTTTTGAAAGGAGTCTACAAATCCTTTTGAAAGGAGGCTTCCAAGCCTCTTGAAGAAGACTTCCAAGCCTCTTGAAAGAAGTCTGCCAAGCCTCTTAAAAGGAGGCATCTAAGCTTCTTGATAAGATGTTCCCGAGCCTCTTGAAAAGAAGCTGCCAAGCCTCTTGAAAGAAGTCTTCCGAGCCTCTTAAAAAGAGGCTTTCAAGCTTCTTGAAAATAGGTTACCAATCTTCTTGAAATGAGACTCTAAAAGAGAGGCTGTCGAGTTTCTTGAAAGGAGGCTTTCGAGCCTCTTGAAAGAAGACTTCCAAACCTCTTGAAAAAAGTCTTCCAAGCCTCTTGAAAGGAAACTTCCGATTATCTTGAATGGAGGCTTCCAAGCCTCTTGACAGGAAGCTTCAAGCCCCTTGGAAGGAGGCTTCCGAGCCTCTTGAAAGAACGCTTCCGAGCCTTTTGAATGAAGGATTTCAAGCCTTTTGAAAGAAGGCTTTAGAGCCTCTTGAAAGGAGGCTTCCGAGCCACTTGAATCTTGAATCGAGGCATTCAACCCAGTAAACCACATATCGTATATGAAATGATAAATTGTATCGCATATATTGCTATTTTCTTTCACATTCGTATATGACAGCTTATAAAGATGGCTAAAATATGAATAATATTGTATATGATACTTGCGTATGCAATATTTACGATTGCGTTTATGAAAGTCATAAACCTATATAAACAATATCAGTTTTATCGGATAAAATCGGAAATATCGTTTATGTATACACATATTGTCATGCAAATCATATACCGATGTGCGTTGTACGTATATAGCTTCCACCTTCTGCGTGTTGAGCACTAACCACTGACCCTTACCGATTAAATTAATTTCAAAATTACTTACTTCACTCCATCCGATCTGCCAAAATTCCGGTTATTGTCGGTGTAATTTTTTGCTGCCAACTATTATCGCTCAATATCTTCACTAACAATTCATCGAACAACTAAAATGTATCTGAGCTGCAACACAGTTCGAAAGTAAACACGATGAAAGACATTACTGATGTTGACATTTCAGAATCGTTTATACGTGGGTTGAATCGTTTGGAATGATACGCAATCGTTGTTATGTACGAACATTATCAGGATAATCATAAGTTGTTATCATATACAATTCAAGCCACATTTGTACGTACAACAACAAGGCATCCGAATCGTATCAATGTAGTTCATATCGTTCACTGAAGCTCTTGTCAATAATAAATCTCCATCTAGATTATGATTGTCAAAATGTTGCTGCTTTTCAAAAGTTGTTGAGTAGCGCATGGGTAGAGCACCAGCCTTCAGTTCCAGAGGTCAAATGTTCGAGACAGGGTTGTTACCATTTATTTTTTTCAAATATTCACTAAGTCGTATAAATGATCATGAAAACTCGAGAAAGTCCTTATTTAGCACGTATATGGCCTCCACTTTAGTAGGTATATAGCGATTCGGTGCATTATATACATAATATCTTATGTGTATATGATGACCTATATCAATAGAAATAAGCATAAAAATGTTGACTGGGAAGTTATTTGAAAGGAGGCTTCTGAGCCTCTTGAAAGGAGGCTTCTGAGCCTCTTGAAAGGAGGCTTCCGAGGCTCTTCAAAAAAAGCTTCCGCGTTTTTTGAGAGGTGGCTTCTGAGCCACTTGATAGGAGATTTCCCAACCTCTTTAAAGGGGGCTTCCGAGCCTCTTGAGAGGAGGCTTCAAAGACTCTCGGGTTAAAGCTTACTTGCTGCTTAGAATGAGGCTTCCAAGCCTCTTGCAATCAGTATTGGATTCAACTTGACCGTGTATTGAAACGCACGGAATTCGAAATTTCTGGAGGAAATTCCGGAGAAATTTTATGAAGAACTTCCGGAGGAAATCTTGGAAGACCTTCCGGAGGAATTCCCGGAGGACCTTCCGGAGGAATTCCTGGAGGACCTTCCGGTGGAATTCCTGGAGGAACTTCCGGAGGAATTCCTGGAGGAACTTTCGGAGGAATTCCTGGAGAAACTTCCGGAGGAATTCCTGGAGGAACTTCCGGAGGAATTCCTGGAGGAACTTCCGGAAGAATTCCTGGAGGAACTTCCGGAAGAATTCCTGGAGGAACTTCCGGAAGAATTCCTGGAGGAACTTCCGGAAGAATTCCTGGAGGAACTTCCGGGGGAATTCCTGGAAGAGCTTCCGGAGGAATTCCTGGAGGAACTTCCGGAGGAATTCCTGGAGGAACTTCCGGAGGAATTCCTGGAGGAACTTCCGGAGGAATTCCTGGAGGAACTTCCGGAGGAATTCCTGGGGAACTTCCGGAGGAATTCCTGGGGAACTTCCGGAGGAATTCCTGGGGAACTTCGGAGGAATTCCTGGGGAACTTCCGGAGGAATTCTGGGGAACTTCCCGAGGAATTCCTGTAGGAACTTCCCGAGGAATTCCTGGAGGAACTTCCAGAGGAACTTCCGGAGGAATTTCTGGAGGAACTTCCGGAGGAATTCCTGGAGGAACTTCCGGAGGAATTCCTGGAGGAACTTCCGGAGGAATTCCTGGAGGAACTTCTGGAGGAATTCCTGGAGGAACTTCCGGAGGAATTCCTGGAGGAACTTCCGGAGGAATTCCTGGAGGAACTTCCGGAGGAATTCCTGGAGGAACTTCCGGAGGAATTCCTGGAGGAATTCCTGGAGGAACTTCCGAAGGAATACCTGGTGGAATTCCTGGAGGAACTTCCGGATGAATTCCTGGAGGGATTCCTGGAGGAACTTTCGAAGGAAATCCTGGAGGAACATCCGGAAGAATTCCTGGAGGAACTTCCAGAGGAATTCCTGGATGAACTTCCAGAGTAATTCCTGGAGGAACCTACGGAGAAACTCCTGGAGGAACTTCCGGAGGAATTCCTGGAGGAATTGCTGGGGGAACTTCCGGAGGAATTCCTTGGGGAACTTCCGGAGGAATTCCTGGGGCAACTTCCGGAGGAATTCCTGGGGGAACTTCCGGAGGAATTCCTGGGGAACTTCCGGAGGAATTCCTGGGGGATCTTCCGGAGGAATTCCTGGGGGAACTTCCGGAGGAATTCCTGGGGGAACTTCCGGAGGAATTCCTGGGGGAACTTCCGGAGGAATTCCGAGGGGAACTTCCGGAGGAATTCCTGGGAGAACTTCTGGAAGAATTCCTGGGGGAACTTCCGGAGAAATTCCTGGGGCTATTTTCGGAGGAATACCTGGGGGAACTTCCGGAGAAATACCTGGGGGATCTTCCGGAGGAACTCCTGGGGTAACTTCAGAGGAATTTCTGGAAGAACTTCCGGAGGAATTCCTGGAAGAACTTTCGGAGAAATTACTGGGTGAACTTCAAGAGGAATCCCTGGAGGAACTTCCGGAGGAATTCCTGGAGGAACTTCCGGAGGAATTCCTGGAGGAACTTCCGGAGGAATTCCTGGAGGAACTTCCGGAGGAATTCCTAGAGGAATTTCCGGAGGAATTCCTGGAGGAACTTCCGGAGGAATTCATGGAGGAACTTCCGGGGGAATTCATGGAGGACCTTCCGGAGGAATTCCTGGAGGAACTTCCGGAGGAATTCCTGGAGGAACTTCCGGAGGAATTCCTGGAGGAACTTCCGGAGGAATTCCTGGAGACACTTCCTGGAGTTCCTGGAGAAAGTTCTGGAGGAACTTCCGGAGGAATTCCTGGGGAAACTTCCGGAGAAATTCGTGAAAGAACTTCCGGAAGAATTCCTGGAGGAGCTTCCGGAGGAAATCCTGGAGGAACTCCTGAAGGAATTCCTGGAGGAACAACCGGAAGAATTACAGGAGAAACTTCCGAATGAAATTCTGGAGGAATATCCGACAAAAATTGGGGCACTTACGAAAGAATTTCAGGAGGAACTTCCGGAGGAATTAAGAAGGAAATTCTGGATGAACTCCTTGAGGAACCTGCTGGGAAGAACATCTGAAGGAATTTTCAAAGCAACTTCCGGAGGAACTTCCGAAAGAATTCCTGGAGCAACTTCCGACGGAATCTGGAGAAACTTCCGGAGGACTCTTATTTGTGTTTTTTATCGGAATTAAGTACGACATAACGGATAGCTTCCGGAGGAATTTCTGGAGAAACTATCGAAAGAAATTCTGGAGGACCTTCTGGAGGACCTTCTGGAAGGATGTTTCGGATTTGTTTCTTCTTAATTTATTCAATTATGTACAACACTACGGAGCTTCTGGAGGAATTTCTGGATGATTCATGACATCAACTAACATTATCCCTACTGTTCTGATATATTTGAAGCATTTGTTATTGAAACTAAATTAAATCGTCTCTAGTAACGTCAAATGAAACCTGTCCGGCAAATCCGCATGCATTGCGTTTTACAACAGAGACAAAGATGTGTAATTTGTTAGTACAAACCGTCGACAAACTGATTGCCGTTGCCGCATTACGTTTTCCCCTTTGGGGCCAATAAAATTAAATTTACGAATCAACCATTTTTGCGAATGTTCCGGATCTTCCATGGGTGGCTATAATGGTTCTTGTGTGGTTCTATTCCATAATCAGGGTTCGCCAACAAATGGTTCTAAAAAATCTGGACGCTCTACGATGAAGAATGAAGAATTGACCATTTTTATGCATGTTCCGGATCTTCCTGCAGCCCACTTGGTGACCACAATGGTCCGTGTGTGGTCACAACATCAATATAAAATAATATTTTGACTTGGAGACTGTTAATTACTATTACAAATTACGTAACGCTTGAAGGGAAAGGAGAGGTTCAGAGAGGCGTTACTATTCATACAAAAAAAGATCAACCATATGAAAAGTGTTACAGCGGAGGGAGGGGGCCTAAAATGGTTAATTTTTGAGTTACGAAATTTGTGATTAGTCCCTTGGGCGAACTTCCTGTGGAAGTTCGAAACAAAGAGAAGAGTTATGCAACTTGCTTATTGTTTGAACACAAAGTTTCACAAACAACAAGGCATCGTGTAAGCAAAAACAAATCGATTAAGAACCACTGTCTTGCACTGTTGCTGCAGAGAATCAAGCAATACCCAGCACTTATGCTTCTCTCTAAGCGAGCATCACTAATTTTCCCTTTATTGCCTTCTCAGCAGGAAGTTCCTAATTTACTTTTGGCGTGGCTGTCGGTTTTATTGTGGTTTCAAGCAGACAAACGAATTTCGTACGTGCCCATATTTGCCGCAACCGGGCTCGGTTGAAAACTGCAGAAACGGTAAACTGCTCCGGTTTTTTGGTTTGCTCTCTGGGTAAGGGTAGATCCTGTTTGCAGAGTGCCGGCAGGAAATCAGCTTTAGTGTAGCCAAGAGTTATACTGGCGCAGGCTATTAGCACTTATTCCAGACCAAGTCTGTTGTTTGTAGAACGATGCGGTTTGTGAAGAATATGCATTGCAGAGCGGCGATATGTTTTGAAATTTGAATCCACGGTAAACACATTACTCGAATGACACAATACCAACCATTCACAATTTCATAGTTTCTAATTAGTTTCAAATATGTATTTCAGCTATATTTTCTCCCTAAAAGATTCCCACACGGATCCATACATGAGCTTTTCACCACCATCAACGTTTTCTAGCTTATCCTTATTCATTTTTTCTCATCCACATATCATCTCTTCCGTTCAGGCTACCAGACGATTTGAATCAACAGGCCGGGAGTTTATGGCTCGGACGTTGCTGCTAGCCAAACAGATGCGGCCCCGGGCAGCCTGGGGCTATTATGCCTTTCCGTACTGCTTCAACATGAACGGCGGTTCCTCGGGCAACGGCCAACGGGAGGATTGCTCCGCCGACGTGCAGCGAGAGAATGACCGGTAATAAACTATGCATTTCTGGTGTGGTAGGTGCATCAGCACATGCACCTACTACAATCGGAGTGTACTCTATGTCTGGGATAGTAGTTTATATTTTTTTCAAGAGGCATTTTTTAATTTAAAATACGTGGCTGCAAAGCTAGTCAATGATATGATGTTGAATTCGGAACCACCTAGAAAATGTTGGTTTGACATAAGAAACTACCTTCAACTCGTATATATAATATCTGTGAAAGGGATCAATTAATTTTAAACACAGAGGAGACAATGTTCCAATTTGTGAATGCAATACCAGTAAAGTTGAACCTCTATTATCACCATTTTTTCCACGCGTGGTGGAATACTGGATGTATCAAATCATGATTATATCAAATGTTTGTTTTATCGACACTCTTCAAATGAAAAGGAAGAGATCGCAGCTGACTTCGCGGCCAAAATCGTGGCTGGTGAAATTTACTCTCCAGAACTTATCATTAGGTTGAATCTTTAAGGCATTACATCCCCCAATGGGACATTGTCACCTCGCAGCCACCACGTGCTTCTTGCTGTAATTTTTCTAGGGCACGAGTTGAGAGAACCATAAAACGCATATGGAGTAGAACAATGGCGAATCATTTGTTTACTTATGCTGAATAATCGACTTAAATTTCAGCACTGTACGAAAATGGTTACGTCAGATATGAGCTTTTGAAAATGGGAGTAGAAAAACATGTTGTGAAATTGATATTCATCACGGGATCAATTGTATAAAAACCTGAAGCATTTCCACAGCTGTTAACTGCGAGGTTTCGTAGCCAAGTAACCAGTTTTCCATTCGTATATCATGAGGCTAACGTAATGTAACCTACTTTTATGCCCAGGAAAGTCAACGAAATTCCC
Organism: Armigeres subalbatus; assembly: GCF_024139115.2. Taxonomy (NCBI): domain Eukaryota; kingdom Metazoa; phylum Arthropoda; class Insecta; order Diptera; family Culicidae; genus Armigeres; species Armigeres subalbatus. The sequence goes on from NC_085141.1 coordinate 310,055,298, forward strand.
AATCCGAAAATTTCCTAAAAAACCGAACCCAGCCACCAAAGCATGCCCTAAGTAACAATTTTCATGCTTGTTAGATTTATTTAATTCTTATAGCGGATTTATGACAGCAGTCACCACGGCTAGTTGCTCAGATTTATTGGCGATCTTATTGCTATCAATAAACCTCTAATAAATCTGCTCGAAAAGCTTCCAACGTCAAATGCCCACTGGTCTTGTTAGCAGTTCTACGGTTGTAACGAAGAGCATAATAAGTCCAATTTTCAAAGCTTGATCAAAGCCATAATTTTGGGTCGTAATGTGGTCAAATGAATAACCTCAATAAGAATATTTACATTGCAAAGGGTTTATAACGGTGTTTAATGAGACCAACATTTTTCTGATCGAAATCTATAATGGCCATATTGGAAACGGAGAACCGTCTTCAAGTCAGTGAAATTTATCACTGAAATTTATGATTAGACGGTGTTTTCGCCGCAAAAGACAAGTTTTTGGTAAAAGATATAAAAAACAAACATATTTGGGTGTAATATGATGTTATAATAATTTTAAATTCATTGCCCAAAACTATATTATTTTGCGGGCGCGTAGTGCTTAATCTCATTTTTGCACTAGCTTTCACGATGAAATCGAGCGCGCACTTCATTTCCATAAAAGTACATTGGAAAAAAAAACTTGAAAAAGAATTACTTTGTAGTCATCCTCATCATGATTTTCATCAACACTTTAGTTTGTTATTATTTGTTTGCAAGAATTTGTTTCTCTTTTTTCAAAGCAACATTTTTGACAGCTGCCGCAGCCAAATTTCCTTTTTTGCGGGCGGCTTGAAACGGATTTTCATATACTCTTATAAGAGGTTTATAGTGGTAATCTAGAGAGGGCCATTAGGACATATCTTACTCTTATAGTGGTCATCAGAAGGTAATGATAATCCTTTATTTTATTTATTTATTTATTTATTAACAATTACCATATAGCAACATAAATAATCACACGTTGATTCACAATGCTTATGGTACTATGCAACGTCTAATACCAATAACTACATACTGAATAAAATATTTAGATTCCGCTTAAATGAAGAAAAACTTCTTTCGCACCTATGATTTCTAGGTAAATCGTTCCAAATTCTTATAGCTCGTAGGCGGAAGGAATCTCTTAAACTGTTTGTGAAACATCTAGGAACGATAAGTAACGAACCTCGCGAAGAACGAGTATATCTAAAAAAAAATCTCGAAGATAAATTGGAGGGTTGTTAATAATTTTGAATGTTTGGATACAGGTTCTGAAATTTAAATGATTTGTAAAATCAGTTCCAAGAAGAGCCTTTCTATAATTGGATACATGATCAAACTTTTTCAGATTAAAAGCATATCGTGTAACAGCGTTGAATACTTGGTTTAGTTTTTCGTGTTTTTCTTAGTAACAAGGCCAAACAAAATATCATCATAATCAAACAATGGAACTAAAAGAGGACTGACCAGTTGAATCCGAATATGTTGGGGAGTACACCGTCTCAATAATACAAGCGAGTGTAAGGCATTATAAATTTTACTGCACACGGCATTAACCTGAGGTGACCAGTTCAAGTTAGTATCCATCATTAAACCAAGATTTTTGACAACATTAGAATATTCAATTATATCGTTTCCCACTCTAACTGATGGTACATTCGACAAAACGGCACGTTTTGTGTGAAAAATAATCGTTTGGGTTTTTCCTCCGTTAAGAATCTGGCCGTTTTGCTCGCACCATAGCAATATACTCTGAATGTCAGAGTTCATTCGATTTACCATTTCTGATATTGTGCCAGGGACCCCAGATATGTATAATTGACAGTCGTCTGCATACAGGTGGAATCGACAATGTGACAGATTCAATGGAAGATCATTAATGTACATTGAGAAAAGTACCGGTCCGAGAATTGAACCTTGAGGCACCCCGCTTAGAACAGGAATTAGTTCATATTGTTGGTTGTTGAACGTATTGCAATCGGTCGGACAAATATGACTGAATTAATTTTATGGAGAATTGATCTAAATAGAAGTTATATTTTAACTTGCTACACAATTGTCTATGATCAATAGAATCGAATGCTTTACTAAAATCTAGAAAGACCAGTAAAGTGACCATCTTCTTGTCTAACGCTTCTCTATGTCGTTTTCTATTTTAATAAGCGCGGTTACGGTGCTGCATGATTTCCTATATCCAGACTGGAATGGGCATAACAGATCATTGTGTGTCAAGTAGTCATTCAGTTGCTGAGAGAGTAGTGATTCGAATATTTTTGAGAGGGCACAAAGAATACTAATCGGACGATAGTCTCTTTCAGTAACTGGGTGGTCAATCTTACCTATTGGAATTACTTTTGCGATTTTCCAATCAAGTGGGAAATCTGAGGAAGTGATACAACAATTAAAGATATCCCGAATGTATGAGAGAGTAACACTTAAAGACATTTTTAAAACTTGTAGAGGAATTGAATCATTGCCAACAGCATCACAAGAAGATTTAACAAACTCACTAAGTATTTCGTCATTTGTAACACACCTAAATGAGAAATTCGGGTGTGTTTCAACGTCGTCAATTTGATTGAATGAAAGTGGAGTGTAATGAGCAACAAAGAATGAGTTCAGAGTATCAGCGCTTACATCCCCTCCACTCATACAAGTGTTTGTTTTAAGCCTAATCGATAGCGAGATGGATCAACTAGGTCCGAGCTCTATATATGACAGACAAAGAAAAAAAAAGCCTAATCGTTTAATGTTCTTCCAAAGTTGCTTAACAGGAAGATCAGCACTTAACTGTGAGGTAAAATATTGACGTTTTGTACGATTTACTTATTGGTTTGTTAAATTACTAAGACAAGTGAAATTTTTCCATTTACGCTGATTCCCTCTATCGCGTTTCCAACATTCATAAGCCTCGGACCGATTTTTAATCAATCGATGAATGTGAGTATTGATCCAAGGAGTACTTGGATCTTTAATCGTTTTTTTCTTGAGCGGAGCATGCTTATCAAGAATGGTGAAGAATACATCATTGAAACATTTTAGTTTTCCATTATTCCCCACACAATTGAACACACCATCAAAATTTACGCTACGTAAATCAGATAGAAAAGTCAATTGATTAATTTTGTGATATTCACGTGTCCAGTGTACATTAGCACCAGGTTTAGGAAGCTTGAATTTGTAATCAATGCAAATAAAGTCATGATCGCTAATTCCTCCCACTGATGACTGATAAACGTTCTTCATGTTCTCTGTGCAGTTACTTGTGAATAAATCATTGGTGGATGCAGAACCGGGCCTATAACAAGTTGGATGAGTTGGAATAAGTTTAAAGGATAATGCGCTTAAATGATCAATTAGTTTTAATGTCTTGTTAGAGTTCTCCATCATCAAATTGATATTGAAATCGGCTGTAACCAAAATATTGGGTTCTGTAGAAAAAATTTCAGAAACAATGCAGAAAACTGTATCTAGTTTAGCAAGTGCCACGTCTGGGGGTTTATAGACGACTCCACAGACTAAGTTGGCCTGTTTTAATTTGATAAACAAGTATTCAATTTCGCTTTCTTTTCCAGATTTAGTGATAACAGAGAATTTGAGATTTTTTCTCACATTAAAGGCGACTCCACCCCTTCTTGATTTGTTCTTATTATCGCGATCAGATCTAATAATTTTGTATCCCTCAAGTTCAACTGATATGCTCGTATTTGAAGGTTTGAGCCAGGTTTCTACAACAGATGGAACATCTTATTTTGAATTAACAACCAAAGAACGATAGTTTTCAATGTTGCTAGTTAAACCCCTTGCGTTGTGGAGAGCTATTTTAATAAAGTTATTGGACCGTTTCTCTAGAATAGTTTACATTTTCTCAAAATCTAGGAAATGTAGCTTCAGTTTCGAATCGTATATAGACCCATCAAATCGCAAAGGAGCTGAAGAAGTATTGGAATCAGTTAGTGCATTGATATCCAAGGATGTTATCGATCATTTAGTAATTTGTGTTCGATCATTTAGTAGTTTATCAATATCTCATTCCAGATGCTGAATTTCAAAATGTGTTGTACGGTGGACTTCTAGTGCGAAGGTTTTTCTACAACTCTGCCTAATTGCTTGTTATTAGAATTCAACTAATAACGGAGTTATAACGCTAGTTGCAGTAGCTTAAACTAAATGAATTTTGTTATAATTTAGTCTAAGCTACTGAAACTATAGCTATTACTCCGTTACTAATGGAATCCTAACAACGAACCATTTGGCAGAGTTGTAGAAAAACCTTCGCCCTAGAAGTCCACCATACAACACATTTTAAAATTCAGCTCCTGAAATTCTAAACTACTAAATGATCGAACGCAATGTTACTACATGATCGATAACATCCTTGTTTGAATCAGTTTGTGCATTGATATTAGAGTTACTTACGCTAATCATTTCGGTACTAGCAGGCTTGGTACGTTCACGTTTTTTGGCTGAAACTCGCGAATTTCTACACCTTCTGGCCAATAAATAGGATCGTTAATTACAGCGACAAGATCTTCAGAAACAGAAAGTTTGAACGATACAAATGATAATTCATTAATGTCCTTATTACGCGGCACTAGTTTAACACAATTTAGCGTAGACTGGTCGATGTTGATGGTTTCTCGCAGATACTCGATGATATCGTCTTCAGTTTGTTCGACGTGAAAAGGTGAGACATAGAACGCCTTCATCGTTTCTTCGTTTGATGTTTGACGCACTGGGGGTCGCAGTCTGTTTACCACCTTCAGGCGGCAATCTTAATTTGATGATGGTCGAATAGAGCGGGTGAGATTTATGTCTTGTGAGTGGTTGCTTGGAGAGGCACTATTTGAAATACGATTCGAGACAGCAGCAACAGCATTGGCTCTCGAGGTGACAGTGGCGTAGGTGGTAGCAGCGGTGGGTGGAGCGGTGGATGGAGCGGTGGATGGAGCGATGACGCAGCGACGGCATTGATGGAGGAAGTGGCGATGGAGGAGGTAGCGTTGGAGGAAGCGGTGGCAGTAGTGGCAGTATTCGTCTTTGTGGTGGCTTCAGCATTCGTACCCGAGGTAGACGCGACAGGCAACATGATTTCGGTAAGAACCGGTGGTACATTTAATTCACGGTCACGGTTGTTGTTATCATCATTATCCAGAGATATAGCTAACTCTCCCATATCTGCAATTGTGTTGTTCGCAGCGCTAGAACGAAGCGACTGATCGAGGTTGAAACGATCGATGCTGTTGTGAAACTCAGTTGGATCGTGCATTGCCGGACCCGACATAGCGAACTGTTGAAGTCTCGTGGAAAAGTTTGAGTCACGTCGAACCGTTGTGGAGATTGACATTAGCCCATTCAGCGTTTTCAGATTTTCGCCAAATTTACCAACCCGCAGATCCATCGAGTCAACACGCAGCAGAAGATCCCTCATCGTTTTCAAGATAACAGCTTCTCGGTCCATAACGCTCGGATGGAAATTTATTCGGCAGGTTTCACAAAACCAGAGTAAACCAACATTAGCTGCCCATGCATTGAAATTTGTAACATTCAACCCAATGCACCCAGGATGAAAAACTGTTCCGCACGACCCACTGCACAAAACACTCCTATCAGACCGCGCAAAATTCCTAGCGCACGCCTTACATGTCTCCATGATTACCAATTATCTTCTACCCCACAGATAAATCAACCCAAAAACTATTTCCCTACGACAACGAAATTAAAGTGATGTCGTGAGGGCAGTTTAAAACGGCAAACACCTCGTGCCCAAGCTCATACAGCGTGTTCCTAAAAATCCTCCTCTATCGTTTCGCTTTGCCTTCACTTAAGCCGTTGTTGAAACAGAGCATGCACGTCGATTGAAAACTTCGGCTTTCGATACCACCGATCGTACCAAGACACACTACCAACTACTCTATCCAACTTTCAGCACCACCGCGAATGAAGCATGTGGTGGATGCGCACTGAATGGACCTCCACCAAGCGGTTTTCAAAACAGAGTCACGCGCGTCGACTGAAATGTTTCGGCTTTTTAGACTGCCGAACGCACCAGGACCTGCTGCTCTAATCGAAAACAACAGCACCGCTTCGGGCGGGTGAATACACCCCCCTGAAATGAGATGTAGTTCTTGAAGCCGTCTACCGATTGGGTGGCGCTAGTGTTGCTTTTCCTATTTTAAGCTCCGTTCATACCGCCGCGAGAGCATTGGCGAATGGCGCTTTGATATTGCATGAAGAAGAAGAAGCAGAAAGATGATAATCAAAAATATTCGAACGGGAAAACATACGAAATTTTTTTTGAAACTCTTCTTTAAAATTCTAGAAGCAATTTAATTAAAAACGGTAAGCAGTACGGGGTTAGATTTGTTTTCTACTGCACAATTTCAATTTTTATTCTGTGATATCATACTTAATACACAGTATAAGAAAAGTCCAACCACACCACTGTTTACCGTTTTTAATTAAAATGCCTCTAGAATTTCAGAGAAGAGTTACAAAAATATCCTCGTATGTTTTCCCGTGCGAATTTTTTTAAATATCATCTTTCTGCTTCTTCATCTTCATACAACATCAAAGCACCAATTAATAACGTCGAAAATCACGCAACAATGCAATACATCTCGTTGAATATAATTTAACAATGCAACACATGCCGCTTACGCCGCTTGCGCATCCGACTGTTCTGACTTCGTGTGTTTAATGCTTAACCGGCAATGTTTACATCCAGCACCATGTTGGAGCACCATGTTTTTGGCTTCAGGCGAGTTGTTCGTGGATGACAGCCGTTTCATGGGGGTGGGTGAATGCACAGAGCGAAACAAACCGGGGGATTTAGTACTAATCGACTGAGTGGCTGGATCACGTTTGTGAGTGCGGAGATATAACGCCACTGAGATGAAGACAATTTTGGAATCACAATTGCACTCCGGTTTGCATAGAAACAGCTTAGCCTTCAGTTGTGTTCCGTTTATAAGCAGTGTTTCAGGGTTTACCCGGCACAGTCTAACCGAATGAACGGGGAATACTTGGGAAAAAATAACCGAGAAGAGGATCACCAAAAAAACGATGCGAATAGCTAGTAGGCGTTACGTTAATCCTGTAGTAATGGGTTTTATTGTCAGTTCTTGTGATTCGATCTTGAAAACCACTCCTAGAGCGGAATAAAACTTGAAATGTTACTTGGGATGGTCTTGCTTTGTAGCCGCACATCTTACCCACGGCTATCGTTCGTTGTTCAATTATTTACTACTATTACATCATTAAAACCACCAAATGTCAAATGAATCAATACAAAAAACCCAGATTAATCCACCTAACGGTGCCTTTCTCGTTTCTTTCAAGTAATTTCTACGCACTTTTGGTATTAAAAAAAAGGTTTTTCGTCAAAACTTCGAAACCCATAGTCCAATCTGTCCAATTTTCAATACGAAACAATGGGACAAGATTTTGCGTCGAATGAAACTTGTTGCGAGCAAATCAGCTAAAAGTAAGTGCCTAAAAAGTTAGTGAAATTAGTTTGCGCACACACATCCGGTGTTATGGAACGTCATGTACCATGGTGCCTTGAGGTTGAAGTTCCCGGTGGGCGTGTAATCGTCGGCTTCGCTGACGATATTACGCTGGAGGTCTTCGGCGAAACGATTGAAGAGGTGGAGTTGACTGCAGCCCACTAGATTGCAATTGCGGTTCCAGGAAGTTTGAACTGACTCACCACAAGACTGAGGTGGCAACAATTGGCGACTGCGCGGTCACCTCTGAACACTCCACCAAACTCTTGGGGGTAATGATCGACGATAAGCTCACCTTTGGTAGCCACGTCAATTACGCCTGCAAGCGTGCTTCCAAAGCTATAGTGGCATTGTCCCGGATGATGTCCAATAGCTCTGCGGTTTATGCCAGCAAGCGCAAGCTTCTGACTAGTGTCGCTCTGTCCATACTGAGGTATGTGGGCCAGCTTGGGGCACGGCCCTGCGTATTAACTGCTACAGAACGAAGTAAGAAAGTACGTATAGGCTCATGTACCTAAAAGTTACGAGCGCGTACCGTACCGCGTCGCAGGATGCACTTTGCGTCATCGCCGGTATGATGCCTATTGACATCGTTGTCGGTGAAGACATAGAGTGCTTCGAAATGCGCGGCACGAGAGGCATCCGTAGGACTGTCCGGTTGGCATCAATGGTCAAATGCCAGCGTGCGTGGGACAGTTCCACTAAGGGTAGATGGACACATAGTAACAGGAGATAGGTACGTGGGTCAAGAGGCGCCATGGGGAAATCACTTTCCACCTGACCCAGGCCCTTACAGGCCATGGTTGCTTCAGACAGTATCTACACCGGTTCGGACACTCGGCCTCGCCAGAGCTTAATAATATCCAGCCTTTTATACAGCTGGTACAACTCGTGATTCATGCGACGCTGCCAGAAACCGTTCTCCTGTTAACCACCGAGTATTGTCCGCAGCGCCTTACGCTCAAACACTTCGTTTTGCTGGTATTGATCGTGAGTCCAATCCTCGCTGTCTTCCTCTTAAAAGGCACAAAAGCCTCTTCCACGGCACGGCGATCAATCCCGATAATATCGATATCGTCCGCAAATCCCAGGAGCATATGCGATCTTGTGATAATACCCAGATAACCAGAATGCATGCATAATAGAATTGTTTTTCTGTTATGCGATGCCTATGCACACAAATTTCATCGCATCCAGTCGCGAAAACGCTTTTTACGTACAAAAGTGGAGGCGATATATGTATATTTCTTATCCGACATTGCACGGCAGTGTATGCGATATGCACGATTTTTATGCGAGTTTGTTCGTTATACATTGCGATGTAGTTTGTGATAACAAACTCTGTTTGACAGCTAATCCGATTTCATTTGAGTTTGTTTGCCGGAATATGCGATGTCAACATATTAAGCTGGAATAAACTCGCAAAATAGCCTACTGTGCGGGAAAGTTTATAAATAAACTGATGAGATTCGCACCACAATGCGATTTTGATGAAATTTGGATCGCTAAACGATTTTAATCGTACATTCTTATGCGATGTGTGGTTGTCTGGGATAGTACCGCTTCTTTGCACACCAGCTCTCCTAATCGCTCCCTCGAGCGCCATATTCAACAGTAGATTCGAGAGTGCATCACCCTGCTTTAATCCGTCTAAGGTAACAAATGACGTCAATATTTCATCCGCAACCATTACACTTGATTTCGATCCGTCCAACGTTATACGAATCACCCGTATCAGTTTCGCCGGAAAACCATGTTCAAGCATAATTTGCCATAATTCATTTCGTTTCACTTAATCGTACGCCGCCTTGAAATTAATAAACAGATGATGTGTCTGCAAGTTGTACTCCCGGAATTTATCAAGGATTTGTCTCAGGGTAAACATCTGATCTGTCGTTGATCGGTCCTCATGAAAACCTGCCTGATATTCGCCGACGAAGGACTCTTCAAGCGGCCTCAATCTGTTGAACAAAATACGGAACATAATTTTGTACGCCGAATTAAAGAGGGTTATTCCTGTCCCCTTTCTTAAAGAGAGGGCAAATGAGGCCGTCCAACCAGCTAGCAGGCATTTCCTCGTCTTCCCGTATTTTCGACATAATATGGTGCTGAACTTCATAAAGATGCTCACTGCCATGTTTGAGAAGTTCAGCCGGGAGCTGGTCCTTCCCCGTAGCCTTATTATTTTTCAGCTCTTTACCAGCTTTTTCACCGTCATCTAGTGTAGGCGACTCCACAGCTTATCCATCGTCGCTAATATTTATTCTGTTCACCGATGCACCGCCACTTCCACTATTCCACAAAGTATCGAAGTGCTGCTTCCACCTGGCAGCCACTTCGGTTTTATCTGTCAACAAATTCCCTTGTTCGTCGTTGCACATGACGGGAGATGGCGCTGTCTTTCTCCGCACGCCATTGACAGACTCATAGAACCTCCGCATATCGTTCTGCTCCATTTTTGCATGCGCCTCGCTAATCACTTGTTCTTCATATTCTTTCTTCTTTCTGCGGTGGGTTCGTTTTTCGGCTGCTCTTGCTTCCTCGTACCGATCTCAACGGCAACGTTCTTCTCGTCTGTCACTCTCTGACACTCCACATCGATTCAACCCGTCCTGGGTCGCCTCCGTGCAGAGCCTACCACTTCTCGTGCTGTTGTGCTCAACGCTTCATAGATCGACTCCCATAGATCGTTGATGTTGCCGCTAACGTTGATTGCACTTATCCGTTCGTCGAATTTCTGGCGGTACTCTGCCGATACTACTTCCACCGACAATCGCTGGATATTGTAACGCATCGTTCGCTCTGATTTTTCGTTCAATACAGTTGACAATCGTGATCGAATTTTACTGACAACGAGGTAGTGATCGGAGTCAATGCTCGGACCTTTCAATATCCGCACATCGATAACATCCGTAGTGCCGATATCTCGTCTGATCATCACCTCATCATCACCTTCGTTGAAGAACTGAAGACGCGTGCTGCAGATATTCCGGAAGGTGGCAGCGTGGAAGACCAATGGACCGCCATCAAGAATGCCTTCATCGCCACCAGCGAGAACAATCTGGGTGAACTACGCACCCAGAGAAAACAATGGATCACCGATGAGACCTGGAGGAAGATAGAGGAGCGAAGAGAAGCCAAAGCCGCGATAGAGCGATCGAAAACCAGAGGAGCCAAAGTCTTAGCCCGTCAACGATACACGGCTCTTGAGAAGGAAGTAAAACGCTTTTGTCTACGGGACAAGCGAGCGTGGGCAGACTCTCTGGCCGACGAAGGAGAGAGAGCCGCCGCAACCGGGGACATTCGCCTCCTCTACGATATCTCACGACGCTTAAGCGGGGCGAAGATGAATGCAACGATGCCTGTGAAAGACGCGAATGATCAGTTATTGACCGACCCAACTGACCAGCTGAAACGCTGGTTCGAGCACTTCGAACAACTTTTTCAAGTGCCAACCAGGCCATCACCACCTCGGCATGATCTGCCTAGGATCCGACGTATAACACGTGTCAATACCGAAGCTCCATCACTGCTAGAGATTCAAACAGCCATCCAAAGCATGAAATCGAATAAAGCCCCAGGGGTCGACCGCATATCAGCCGAGATGCTCAAAGCTGACCCCATGACATCCGCTCAACTACTGCATCGTTTATTTCGTAATATCTGGGACACCGCAACTTTCCCGGTCGACTGGATGCAAGGTATCTTAGTGAAGGTGCCCAAAAGGGTGACCTGACTGTATGCGATAACTGGCGAGGCATTATGTTGCTGTGTACCGTTCTCAAAGTTCTGTGCAAAATTATCCTAGCCCGGATTCAGGAGAAGATCGATGCGACTCTCCGGCGGCAGCAAGCCGGATTCCGTGCCGGAAGATCCTGTGTGGACCATATTGTCACGCTCCGCATCATTTTGGAGCAGGTCAACGAATTCCAAGAGTCCCTTTACTTGGTATTCATTGACTACGAAAAAGCTTTCGACCGTCTCAATCACGAGAATATGTGGGGCGCCCTGAGACGCAAGGGGGTTCCTGAGAAAATCATCGGCCTCACCGAAGCACAGTACGAGGCCTTTTCGTGTAGAGTGCTGCACAATGGGGTCCTGTCCGACCCTATCCGGGTCGTAGCTGGTGTGAGGCAAGGATGTATTCTATCACCGTTACTGTTCCTCATCGTAATCGATGAGATTCTGGTAGATGCGATTGACCGTGAACCAAACCGCGGGCTGTTATGGCAGCCTATAACCATGGAGCACCTAAACGACTTCGAATTGGCGGATGACGTTGCACTACTCGCGCAACGGCGCTCTGATATGCAGAGTAAGCTCAACGACCTTGCCGATCGCTCCTCCTCGGCAGGTTTAGTCATCAACGTCAACAAAACCAAATCGTTGGATGTAAACACGGTGACTCCTTCCAGTTTCACAGTAGCCGGGCAACCAGTGGAGAATGTTGAAAGCTTCCAATATCTTGGTAGCCAAATGGCGTCAGACGGCGGTACCAAGATCGACATAGGCGCACGGATCAAGAAAGCAAGGGCTGCCTTTGCGAGTTTAAGAAATATCTGGAAAAACAGGCAGATAAGTGAACGCACCAAAATACGAATTTTCAACTCTAACGTGAAATCTGTGCTGTTATACGCTAGCGAAACATGGTGTGTATCAGTGGAGAACACTCAACGGCTGCAGGTGTTCATTAACAGATGCCTGCGGTATATAATTCGGGCCTGGTGGCCTCACAACTGGATCTCAAACAACGAGCTCCATCGTCGTTGTCACCAGAGGCCGATAGCAACAGAAATTCGGGATCGGAAGTGGGGCTGGGTCGGCCACACTCTACGTAGGGGCGGAAACGAAATCTGTAAGCAAGCATTAGACTGGAACCCAGCGGGACATCGCAGCAGAGGCAGACCCAGAGGCTCATGGCGGCGAAGCCTCAATAAAGAAATAAAAGAAGTCGACCGAAATCTAACCTGGCAACAGGTTAAAGCGATAGCCGGGCATCGCTCAGGATGGAGATCTTTCAAGTCGGCCCTTTGCACCACCGGAGGTGTACAGGATCCATAAGTAAGTAAGTAAAATAACATCCGAGAAATGGCGCCCATCCACCAGAACATGGTCTATCTGGTTGCAAGTTTCACCATTTGGGTGTCTCCAGGTTTGCTTTCGGATATTCTTTCGTGCAAAGTAGGTGCTACTGATGGCCATCCCTCTGGTAGCAGCGAAATTTACTAGCCGTAGGCCGTTGTCATTGGGCGTTAGCGTCTCCGATAACAATTTTCACGTCATGCTTTGGGCACTCGGCAGTGTTGGTCGTGGGGTCCACGGCTCGGTATTCACGTTCTCCGGATCTGGACCATCGGACTTCTTGAATAGCAGCCACGTTCACTCCAACCTTCTGCAGTTCACGAGCCAGAAGGCTCACTCGTCCAGGTTCATTTAGGGTCCTAGTCCTGACATTCCAGGAACCGATTTTCCAATCATAGTCCTTATTTCGTTGCCGGGTCGATTGCCAAAAAAACGTTCTCTTTTTCTTCTATCTCCATTTTTTGTGGTATTTGAGAGGCTTCAGTAAGCTACCTTACCGGGGTCGCGTTACCTACATCGCGCTGGTGGGGCTGCCACCTTAGGTATAGCTGACGCGATACAGCATTTCGTTGATCAGCCGCTGGGTACCAGGCAGACGCTGTTTGAGCCACACCTCCTGGTGAACAGACGCTCGAGGCGTACCTTCTCACTCTAGCTGATGTCAGAAGGACAACAATGCCCAGGCTGCACTACCAGCTAAGTACACAACCCTTAGCTGGCGGTCTTTTGTCATCGGACGACCCATGGAAGCGTGAGATAGGAACTTGTGGGGACCAGAGCTCTGTTGGGCGCTCCTTCCTTGATGTCAACCCACCATTTTGCAGTCCAAACTTAGAGCAAACTGATATGAATCTTTAAATGAAAAAATGATAATTGGCTCATTTCTATGATTTTTTTCCCAAGCGCCTAAAACTTTGTAGAACATTGAATAAATTTCGAAATTTTATCAAATCTAGACCAAATTTTGAAAAGGGCGTAACAGCCAGAATTTATTCCTTTCGATTCCTCTTCTACATTCATAGCTTTATACATAGACAATGAACTGAAGAAAATGAACTTTTGTTGTTACGCTTTTTTTAAATGTTTAAAATTGTCTAGAAACAAAGTAAAACGAAAAAATTGATTTTAAGGACGTGATTTATTTAAACGTTGTATGTCCAAATAGAGGCTCCTTCTGTTGACTTTCTGTTTCGATTATTACAAAGCACTACTAACATTTATATCGGATTTTTCAGCACAGATCTGTAGAAAAAAAAACTTTGTCTAGCGTGCTGATGTGAAATATTGCATCAAATTAAATTCTAGCCTAGATATTAGCAAAAGAGAGCGTAAAGAAAAAGAATATCTCATTTAGACACACGACGTTTTCAAAAATCATGCTAGAAATAATTTTAACAAAAAAAAAACAATTAAAAAAAAAAAATTTCTCTGACAGTTTTTCTTCCCCTCACATAAAGTGCTATAAAAATAAAGACACACTCCACAAGACATCAAAAGACTCGTTTTCGAATCATATTCTAAATTTGTCTAACAACAGCACTGATGGATCTGCCTCAGCAGACAGCATCCACGGAAAAAAATCGAGTATAAATCCCATATAATTTCCCGTTGATTTCCATAGAACTTCCTTCAAAACTACGAAAATATTGGAGTAATTTTTCGTGAGAAAATGAAAAAAAAATTCTAAAGAAATTAAGTGATCATTCCGGAAAATTTCCAGAGGAATTTCCGAAGAATTTCACATGAAAATTGTGCATGCAAATATCGAACAGCTTCTTGTGGAAACTCTGAAGAATCTCCTATGGAAATTCCAAAAAAAATCTCGTTGGTATCATTTTTTTACTGGGAAGAGGCAGGTTGAAAGTTGTTCGGCTGAATATGTCATTTGACTGAAATGAACGGACAGCCGACCTGATGATTTGACCGAAAAAGTCGTTTAGATGAATAGTTTACTTTGCTGAAACGGTTGTAGAATGGACCATTTGACCGAAAATTTGATTTGGCTGAACGGGTTGACATTTTTGGCCATATTACCTTACCCGTTCCGCAAATGACATTTTCGACCAAATGACCCTTCCATTCAAATGACCATATCGGCCAATCGATCTGTTGGGACAAACAACTTTTGGGTCAAATAACCAGTTCGGCCATTTGTTGGTGGTGGCTGGCCCAATTATTACTTCCGGTCTTTTACTATACTTAGTATAGTAATAGTCAACCATTCGTTCTACATACAGGGGTTAGGCAAAATGATTGAGATAGGCACAATTTGGCCCAAATTCAAATCCTTATAACTTTTTGAAAAATTGATGAAATTGGACAAAACCGGAAGCATTCGACGGCAAATTTAGTCAAGATTTAGGAACATGTGCGGTCACGAATACTGGCCACCGGACACCGGAGATGTTCCGGATTTTCGGAGGCCATGTCAAAAAAACATTTTTCTGCCGTTCGTATTTTTGTGTGGTTTGAAGTTACATCGATAAACACTATTTTCCTAGAAACTAGATCTTATTGAAAATTGAATGCGGGCTGTTGCGCTAAGATCCGTTGAAAAACATCCGAGATATGGCCATTTCAGTAAACCTGGTTCCGGATACTATGGTCAATTATGTATATCCTTCCAATCACGTATATATTATCCGGTACCATATCAATATTGGTATCAAACTTCAAGATTTTTTATGGAGATGCTTCAGGAAGCATATGCAGGACGATCAGTTGCCCTCACCATTCTGTAGTAGGTTCCAGGTGCCCCGGGGGAAGTGGCCAATTTGAAAAACATTCAGAACCCTATCAATATGAGTATCAAACTTCAAGATTTTTCATGGAGATGCTTCAGGAAGCATATACAGGACGATCAGTTGCCCTGACCACTCTGTGGTAGGTTCCAGGTGCCCCGGGGGAAGTGGCCAATTTGAAAAACGTTCAGAACCCTATCAATATGGGTATCAAACTTCAAGATTTTTCATGGAGATGCTTCAGGAAGCATATTCAGGACGATCAGTTGCCCTGACCACTCTGTAGTAGGTTCCAGGTGCCCCGGGGGAAGTGGCCAATTTGAAAAACATTCAGAACCCTATCAATATGGGTATCAAACTTCAAGATTTTTCATGGAGATGCTTCAGGAAGCATATTCAGGACGATCAGTTGCCCTGACCACTCTGTAGTAGGTGGTGCCCCGGGGGAAGTGGCCAATTTGAAAAACGTTCAGAACCCTATCAATATGGGTATCAAACTTCAAGATTTTTCATGGAGATGCTTCAGGAAGCATTTTCAGGACGATTAGTTGCCCTGACTACTCTGTAGTAGGTTCCAGGTGCCCCGGGGGAAGTGGCCAATTTGAAAAACGTTCAGAACCCTATCAATATGGGAATCAAACTTCAAGATTTTTTATGGAGATGCTTCAGAAAGCATATTCAGGACGATCAGTTTCCCTGGCCACTCTGTAGTAGGTTCCAGGTGCCCCGGGGGAAGTGGCCAATTTGAAAAACGTTCAGAACCCTATCAATATGGGTACCACACTTCAAGATTTTTCGAGGTGATACCTTTAAATGCATTTTCGAACCAGCAGCTGTCATGACCACTCTGTAGTAGGTTCCAGGTATCCTGGGGAAGTGGCCAATTTGCAAAATGTTCGAAACTATATCAAAATGAGTATCAAAGTTCAAGGTTTTTCATGGAGATGCTTCAGGAAGCATATTCAGGACGATCAGTTGCCCTGACCACTCTGTGGTAGGTTCCAGGTGCCCCGGGGGAAGTGGCCAATTTGAAAAACGTTCAGAACCATATCAATATGGGTATCAAACCTCAAGATTTTTCGAGGTGATACTTTTAAATGCATTTTAGAACCAGCAGCTGTCATGACCACTCTGTAGTAGGTTCCAGGTGTCCTGGAGAAGTGGCCAATTTGCAAAATGTTTGAAACCATATCAAAATGAGCATCAAAGTTCAAGGTTTTTCATGGAGATGCTTTTGGACTCTCCTGTCGAATAGAGTTCGTCGCCGCACGAAGTTGACCATCTACAAAACGCTCATTAGACTGGTCGGCCTCTATGGCCACGAAAGTTGGATGTTGCTGGCGAAGGACCAACGCGCCCTTGGAGTTTCCGAATGGAAGGTGTTGCGGACTATTTATGGTGGAATGCAGATGGAAGCCAATGGAGGTGGTGGTGGAGGCCAATGAACCACGAGTTGTAACTGTTAGGAGAACTACCACATGGTACAATTTTGGCGGTTACGGTGGGCCGGGCATGTAGCCAGAATGTCAGACGACAACCCGATTAAGATGGTGCTCGATAATGATCCGACCGGTACAAGAAGAAGAGTC
This sequence comes from Armigeres subalbatus, assembly GCF_024139115.2. Classification (NCBI taxonomy): domain Eukaryota; kingdom Metazoa; phylum Arthropoda; class Insecta; order Diptera; family Culicidae; genus Armigeres; species Armigeres subalbatus. The sequence continues at coordinate 310,072,229 of NC_085141.1, forward strand.
GCGATGCGGTCACGGTGGATCGACCAAGTGTAAGATGGCCTGCCATCAATGGCAGCAGGTCGCAAGCATGACTTAGCAATTGTGTGGGGTGCTATATCTTGACATGGCCATGTTTCTGTTATGGCATTTAAGGTCAAAGTGAAGCCTGCTGATTATCAAATTATTTTGGAAGCCAAGGTATTTGTTGATATGATGACAAATCCTGAATATGACGTCTGTTTTTCATTTTTGCGAAAGATCCGCAGGTCGCGTTCCACTTGGTCGATCCACCGTGACCGCTGCATGCCTCTTCTTCTTGTACCGGTCGGATTATTATCGAAGCATCATCTCAATCGGGTTATCGTCTGACATTCTGGCTTCTTGCCCGGCCCATCGTAACCGCCAAAATTGTACCGTATGGGTAGTTCTCCTAACAGTTACAACTCGTGGTTCATTGGCCTACACCACGTATTGTCTTCCATCTGCACCCCACCATAGATGGTCCGCAACACCTTCCATTCGGAAACTCCAAGGGCGCGTTGGTCCTTCGCCAGCAACATCCAACTTTCGTGGCCATAGAGGCAGAACAGTCTAATAAGCGTTTTGCAGATGGTCAACTTCGTGCTGCGGCGAACTCTATTCGACAGGAGAGTCCAAAAGCATCTCCATGAAAAACCTTGAACTTTGATACTCATTTTGATATGGTTTCGAACATTTGGAAATTGGCCACTTCCCCAGGACACCAGCAACCTACTACAGAGTGGTCATGACAGCTGCTGGTTCTAAAATGCATTTAAAAGTATCACCTCGAAAATTCTTGAAGTTTGGTAGGGTTTGGTAGGGTTCTGAACGTTTTTCAAATTGGCCACTTCCCCCGGGGCACCTGGAACCTACTACAGAGAGGCCAGGGAAACTGATCGTCCTGAATATGCTTTCTGAAGCATCTCCATGAAAAATCTTGAAGTTTGATACCCATATTGATAGGGTTCTGAACGTTTTTCAAATTGGCCACTTCCCCCAGGGCACCTTTAACCTACTACAGAATGGTCAGGGCAACTGATCATCCTGAATATGCTTCCTGAAGCATCTTCATGAAAAATCTTGAAGTTTGATACCCATATTGATAGGGTTCCGAACGTTTTTCAAATTGGCCACTTCCCCCGGGGCACCTGGAACCTACTACAGAGTGGTCAGGGCAACTAATCGTCCTGCATATGCTTCCTGAAGCATCTCCATGAAAAATCTTGAAGTTTAACCCATATTGATTGGGTTCTGAACGTTTTTCAAATTGGCCACTTCCCCCGGGGCACCTGAAACCTACCACAGAGTGGTCAGGGCCACTGATCGTCCTGCATATGCTTCCTGAAGCATCTCCATGAAAAATCTTGAAGTTTGATACCTATATTGATAGGGTTCTGAATGTTTTCCAAATTGGCCACTTCCCCCGGGGCACCTGGAACCTACCACAGAGTGGTCAGGGCAACTGATCGTCCTGAATATGCTTCCTGAAGCATCTCCATGCAAAATCTTGAAGTTTGATACCCATATTGATAGGGTTCTGAACGTTTTTCAAATTGGCCACTTCCCCCGGGGCACCTGGAACCTACTACAGAGTGGTCAGGGCAACTGATCGTCCTGCATATGCTTCCTGAAGCATCTCCATAAAAAATCTTGAAGTTTGATACCAATATTGATATGGTACCGGATAATATATACGTGATTGGAAGGATATACATAATTGACCATAGTATCCGGAACCAGGTTTACTGAAATGGCCATATCTCGGATGTTTTTCAACGGATCTTAGCGCAACAGCCCGCATTCAATTTTCAATAAGATCTAGTTTCTAGGAAAATAGTGTTTATCGATGTAACTTCAAACCACACAAAATACGAGCGGCAGAAAAATGTAATTTTGACATGGCCTCCGAAAATCCGGAACATCTCCGGTGTCCGGTGGCCAGTATTCGTGACCGCACATGTTCCTAAATCTTGACTAAATTTGCCGTCGAATGCTTCCGGTTTTGTCCAATTTCATCAAGTTTTCAAAAAGTTATAAGGATTTGAATTTGGGCCAAATTTTGCCTATCTCAATCATTTTGCCTAACCCCTGTATTACTAACATGGGGGGTAAGCGTGGTCAATTGTTATAGAATTTAAAAAGAAAACGAATGCTAAGACCAAGTGCCACCGGTTGACACCAAGCGGGCCAGTGTAATGTGGGGTAGTTAGGGTTTAACGAAATTAACTTACAGTATAACTTATTTTACCACGCACAATTTTAGGATAGTTTAAACGCATCATATTACTGGAAGGTTTGTTTTCAGTATTACTTAGCGCAAGAGAGGGTTTAAACTCTGCGTACATTGCATTTATTCCTCGATTCAGTGAGTTAGGATCGATCAGGAGAGTTAGGTTTGGTGTTGTTATTTTAATTCAGTTTGATTATTTATATTCTTAGGCAGCAAATGATAGGAAGCTTGTTTTTCAGCATGGCGCGACACAGGAGAGGGTGTAAACTCTGCGTTGTATAGTGTGGTGTAGGTGGTCCTCGATTCGGTGCATTGCTGCATTGTCATGTGAAGCATAGATGTCCCACGCCGTCGGGGCGGTGGGAAGGAAATCGCCTGTGGTGGCGTGGGGCGGCCGTGCTTTGGCGACGGTGTGGTGATGACAGTTTCGGGAGGTTAAGTTCAGTTAACTTAACATAGAGGTTTAATATTGATTTTAAATATTAGTTATATATAATTTTGTTGTCTAGTTGTAAGATTCAAATCTTCATTGTTTTATCCATTAAATAAATAGGAGCAATGTAGAAATGTGGTGTAATACACTTGAGATTCGAAATGGGTAGACCTGGGCTTAAGAATCAAATATTCTAAAAGTAGTGGAAAAAAAAAAATTCGGTTGAAAATACCTGCCTTTATACAATGCATTTATTCTCATATCAATATCGTAAAAACGGTCTATAGAACAATTACTAATGCTTTGGGGCCAATGATGGAGGCCCCGCCATTATTATTATCATTTTTTTTTGTTACAGACGACCGGCTTTTGAAGAACAGCAACATCCAACATGAAGTTACAATTGGCAGAGAGACATGGAGTTGAATACATGGATCTAAGAGATAATCGTTATTTATCTTCGTGGAGTTACTATACTGATGATGATGATGACGATGATGATACTACCATCTATTGTAGCAAGGCACCTGCCGATAGCAATGGCCATATCTGGAAAACGATTTGATCATGATTATACTACTGTTTGTATTTCATCAAACGCCTGTATGAAGGGCCAAAATGGGTGGGGTGGTTCCATAAGCAAAGACACTTATGCGAATCCACGGGATGAATAGAGAATCTCCTTCCAGAAGAAAGTTTGTACATACAATATTATAATCTAGCCCTCGTTTCCCAGATTGACCCAATAGATGGGGAGAAGAGCCCGCCCTCTATCCACGAGATGTTAACAATAGGAAGTTGGCAATTCGACTCTTCCTATCCAAATCGCTTCAATCGGGTGCCCTGATGGTTTTTGTAAGGTATTTAATCATATAGTTTCAATATAATTCGGTAAGTAGGGGAAACTGGACACACATGATCCCCACTTTTTATTTCGGATGTTTCTCGATGTAAAATGCTTATATTTATACTATTTAAGATGGACTTGATGAACAATTTAATTAGTTATTCAAAAACATCATCGGAAGAAATTATTTTTTCATGAAAGTTATCAAAAAATCGATTTTTCTAAAAGATAGAAAATTTGACATTTTCAAAACTTGCGGGAGACTTGATCCCCATATCGGGGGGAAATGAGCCTGATAAAAGACCAAATTGGTTTGTTTTCAAATCCTAAGAACTATTTATAGTTTAATGTAAAAACAGTATGGCAAAAATTAAAAATATTGTTGGTGTTAAGTAAGGCAAGTATTTTGGTTCTACAATAGAGTAACAGTGACAATTTCTAACATAGTTGACATGCTGATGATTATTTATGCAATCAATCCACGCCACTGAAAGGCAGGGGTCGTATTACGACAACAATGATGTTTCCAAGAGAATCTCTCTGTGTGGCTGATACAGTTATGATACCAAAACTGGTTGAACGATACATAAATATTAAATATATCTTTTTTGTTTTTAAATCTAATTATACTGTTTATAATTTTAAAAATTAGCCGCGCTTAAAAACATATCCCAGTGTGCCTATTTCGGAATAAACCAAAAATGTCTTTGATGCATCGCGGTCGCCAGCCTACTACCAATACCACGATCGTGATCCTACCAGGCTGGTGATTCCATAAATCAATGTGGTACTGTCACTCATGCTTGAAGCATTGTATTTACGTGTATATTATTAATACATGAATGCGATTTCTTTTAAAATACTGAATAGCGATAGGATTAACCTATTGTTAAAACGTTTTGAAGGAAGACAAACAGGAAGACTTGCGATAAAATACGATGAAAATAGTATTTCTAAATAAACTTAACCAATTTTTAAAAGAAAGTACTATTGATCAGTAGATCTAACAGTACTGATTTTACACTCGGTTATTTCTTAAGTGTTTTCAAAACTTCAGTTAATTTTAGATTGAATATTATGCTATTTAATTTACTCGCATTTAATAAAACTAATCAAAGTTAAGCATGTTTAACTAAACTTTGTTCTAGGTAATGAGATAAGGCTATTGGCAAATTCAAAATACGCGTGTGCTTGAATAATAAAATTGTAGGAAGTACCTAAATAAATCTATTTTAACTTTTAATAACGGAAACGAATCATAACAGATCAATAAGTTGCATGTAATACAATAATATGCAAATGCAATGGAATACAACAAACGCCTTAATGTAGGCAATATCGGGATCAAGTGTGTCCATACTGTGGGGGATCAAGTGTGTCCATGTTGAGTATTTATCTTGGTTTATTTATCCACTCAATTTGAAATGAGCAATAATCAATTTAATAAGCTTATTCAATTCTGCAATAATAAAACTGCGTCCAGTAAAAATTTGACACGTTTTGGTTGGATATATTCAAAGTTATTAAACTTTCTACCTTTGCAGAAAAAAAGAATTGAGAACGCTAAAATATTAAAACCTTTCTAAAACCCATATACATAAAGGAACTAACATCAAATGTAACTCAGATTCAATTATTTGTTTAACTGATCTTTTTACACAAATCAGTGGTATAAAAATTTTATTAGGTTTCGAGAAAACAGGGGGGGATCATGTGTCCCCGGGGATCACGTGTGTCCAGTTTCCCCTATATAATGGAATTTTCTCACCAAGTTCCAATTCGCATGTCCTGGATGAGGGAGGACCTTTCCTCAACACCAGCTAGTTTTAGATTCATGCTCTCTTCCTAGTTGGAAAACCAATCGTTGGTCAAAAAATGTCCTGGTTTACATCGGGGAATATTCTTGTTCAAAAATCGAAAAATAGAGTTCTTGATTTCTGAAAAGATGAAATGAAAAGACGGATGGCAGTATCATACATGAACATAACATGAACGTTTTGATTAAAATTAATATGTATTCTGTTTTTTTTTGTAATGTCCAGGAATTGGAAGAGTTATTTTAGTTACAACGATTTCCAAAATGAATCCTAGTGTTGATTACCTATATAGATTGATCTGTATGATGTGACTCTTGTTTTCATGGTCAGATGGTATGGAAGGAAGGTATTTCAAACCCAATATGTACTTCAATTTTATCAATTTCAATAATAAGATAACACATTACTTCTTCGAATAAAAAACATGAAGAAGATGTTTATTGATTTTTTTTGTAAAAATCATATTTTTTGTTTTTGGAACGCTGCAATAGAGAATACATCAATAAAAAAATTAATGCCATTAATTTCATATTTGCATTTTGTTTAGAAAAGAATATATATGGAAACAGAATGCAAAAAATACACGGACAGAACATGTTTAACATTGAACCAAAAAATCTGATTGTTGTTTTCAAATCGTCACGTTTTTTTAGAAATTATGAAATTATGTTTTAGGCAGATTTTCTGAGATACTATCAATAACAAATTATTTTTATTTCAACAATATTAAAATACACACATTTGAAAACAACCTCAGTAGTGAGGGTAGTAGTGTGAACAAAATAAATTAATAGTATAAAATTTTCAAATTACAAAAGTCATTTGATAACTTAACTCGCTGGGTTTGATGCTCGATCCAGGAAATGTTTGGGTTGACGATTTTCTTGACTTCCCTGGACATCATCGTGTTATGATTGACGAATGCAAACATGGTAATTTGGCTTAGAAACCTCGCAATAAATAAATGTAGAAATGCTGAATGAACTTGCCCCAGTGGAGAATGTTATGCCGATAAGAAAAAGTAAAATATATGTCAATATAATGAAACAATGCCAGGATTTTGGAAAACTAAACCTTTCCTCTGAGCATCAAGTTGAGCATGGCCTCTTTTATAATATTTTTTCCGAAAGACAAATATTTTTTTAATAAAACCAAACATTTGAAAATTCTACTAATCATAATAGAGATAATACCAACATCTTCAAGAAAAACAAAAATGTTTGAACGAGTAAAGCGAAAAAAAAAGAAACTTGTTAGCAAGGAATCGTCTTGCAGAAGGATCAGCATTATAGATGAATTTTTAAGATGATTAATATTACAATCCAATTTTACTCAATTTAATTTACTTTATATATAACTAGACGAACCCGCCCGATCTCGCTCGTAGGTGCCTAACTGTCAATCAAACAATCGATTGTAGCGTCGCACTCTATATTGAGTAAATCTTACAAATCGGTCAGCCAATAGAGGTAATAAACTTAATAAGTTTATTACCTCTATTGCTCAGCCCGTTCGTGAGCCCGTTCCCTCAAAGGGAATGCAAACTCATTTTTATATATAGAGATAACCTTTCAATAAGACAGTTGATGCTTATTTTGACTAATCTTTTTTTTATGGAATGTCTAAAAAAACATATTTCTGCGACAAGTACAATCATATGAATGTTTATTACAGTTATTTGAAACGACCACCATTCATTGAAGTCAACATTTTATTACACACTAGCAGACATGACGAATTCATTTCGCCTAAAATTGATTAGTTCTAGAGTTATGCAGAAATATCTGTTTTATTTGTATGGGAGCCCTCCTTTCCAGAAGGGGGAGGGGTCTCGACCCATCTAAAGAACCTTCTATTCTGTTCAAATCGATCGAATCACAAGAAGCGAAAGCTTAGTTTGTTACATCGATTTAATTTTTTTTGTTATTCTTGTTGTTTCCTTCGTTTTCTTGATGAAATACTCTTCAATGTGTGCAATAAATCTGGAGTCTAAAAATTGGACTTCAATATACATATTGACATATGCTAATCAATACTCATCGATGTGGAATAGCCAAGGAAATAGCTCTGTCTTTTCATAAATATTGGAAGCTATAGTTTTGTTTCAACTAACCATAAAAAGCAAGATATCCATACCTTAAGAATATTGAACTTTTAAAGGTTTCATACGAAAGTTCATTAAAAACGTTTCAATTGAAAATTAATTAAGCTATTACTAAACTAGAGTACGAGAAAGGCAAAAGAATTCATTCAATCTATTTGAATTTCCCAAATTCCATTAACCAAAATCAATAAATTAATTTTTTATGTGCTCATTAAAACGCCGCTCTCGGCAAAAATCTTATTACACAAATGGTTTGCAAGTTAAGATTGAAATAGGTGGAATAAGCGACCATGAAGAAAAAATGTCATTCGCGATTTAATAAATGAACTAATGAACCAATGACACCGTCACCGAGGCAAGTGATAAATAATATTATACAAATTGCTAATTTGATTTAAATGGATACGGAGTATTTGCCGACAGGGGTTCAATTCCGGACAAACCCAAAATTATCTATGCTAAATAACGGTCCGTAAACGTAAATTAAAGTTAAGGTTATATCCGGATATTTGAAAAATAAATAAAATTATACTTAATAATTTTCGATCTCAAGATGTCCAAATTTTGAAACCTCGTTCAAATGTTTTGAATATTTCCTCTGCTTGAATGTACTGGTTGAAGACAGAACTATCCGTGGAGCCTTCGGTTACTCCTGTGGAACCAGCCCTGATGACTTATTTTGAGTACTTCCACTGCACTACAGGTTCGGCCTTGGGTTCGGCTACTATTGGTGCACGACGGAAGTAGCGAGAGTAACAACTGGAGGGCTGTGGCAACATACAATCATAGAACGACGAGGCAGCTTATGGGTTTCTGCTTTCTTTTTAGAACTGGAGCATTTCGGATATAGGGGTTTGAATTTGTATATCAATTTAATATTTTCTTCAGTTTGAAACAAGAAAATCCTTGACATGAAAAATTCAACGCAGCCGTCCAGGCGCAATGATTGCTGCGATTTTCATCTTCGTGGAGTTACTATACTAATCATAAAATCATTAGGGGTATACACTTAACGGCGTAGGTTGCTGCGTATCTGATTATAGAAATGTTTCACACTCAATCACTAGGGACATATTTCAAATCGCCTATGAAACATTTCCATAAACAGATACACAGCAACCTACGCCGTTAACTGAATCCCCCTATTGTCTCGTTTCAGCAAACGTAAATCTTCTCTAAACTACATTTCCCTTTCCTATCAACTCTCTTTTCTTTTAATGTATCCGATACTTGTGGGACTGGTTAAACCCAGCGCCTGCTTGTGGTTGGAAGCCGGTGTACTATACGGTCTAGCGCATGATAACGGTGAAGGCTTGGTAGGTCTTCACCTAACTTAAGTGTAGATGGGCGGACACTGTTGGCCAGGGTGAAGGCTGATAAATTACAATTACAATTACAATAACCAGTTCGGCCATTTGTTACTCTCAACATCTTCGGTCAAACTTTTTTCAGCCTAATAACCGTTTCAGCTTAACGGCCAAATGTCATCTCCTTTTTGAACTCATGAATATAATGCGGAGTTTTTTGTAAATGTCCATATCACCTTTTCGATATTTTCAGCAGAATTACACCAAAATTATCAAAATTCCTGTTCGGCCAACGGGATTTACGGTTAAATTACTTATTCGGACAAATGAAATCGTTCTCAAATCGTCTTCGCGTCTCGAAAATAACTTCGCTCACAATAAATATTCTAAGCGACTGAAGCCTACAGCTCACTGTTTGTTATATTGACAAATAGTTGTCAAGTTTATCCGGGCATCTATCAGACTGATAAGAAATCGACGTGGATTTCAGGCTGACTACCAAATATTTGTCATCATGACAAACAGTATACTGAAGGCTTTACCAAGGTGACTTCCCATGAATTACCTTCTCAACTAAACGACTATTAATTTTCCGTGGCGTTGCAGGAGATGCAGAGGATTCATCGGTCTCTTGTTTGACAATGATTATCGAACTAATTTTCCCTAACCCTAAATTGACTGTGAGAACGTGGCCGGCATAGTTTTGGTCTTGAATTAATGAAACACCAAAGTATGTAGAGTGAGAATAGTTCCAATTCCCATGAATAGAGTTGTGCGCCGCCGCTGGCAGTTTTGCATCGGACATTTTTGCATCGGCACACCCCCGTTTCACGCCACTGATTTATGATTTTCCACGCTGATTCAAATTTTGCAGAAGTACATCAAATTTCACGGTAGATATCCCTAACACATTGGCACGGCACGGCAAATGCTGGGTGAAGCGTACCATTGGTACTTCGCGTACCTGAAGGAATAAAATAGACCCCATATTGTGGCCCTTAGCCTCTGACCCAGCAACTCCTATCCCTACCGGGATATGAGCAACCTTAGGGAAGATTGGGGAACCAACCCCGGTGTGAACTATGGTCGTATGCTGACAGGGAAGGGGGTTTGCTCCTCTCCGGAGGTGCAAATCTTACTGAGCGTCTGTTCTCCGAGTGCCAGCGAGGGACTCCAAGTGAAACTGTACACCATGGTCTACCGGGAATAAGGAGGAATGGACAGTACGACGTCAAAATCATCATAGGAGATGCTTGCTGATGTTGGCCAAGAGGAGGAGTTTAGACCGACTATTGGGAAGTTCTGCGCTCACCCGCTGACGAACGAAAATGGTCTACGACTAATTGATTTCGTCGCCTCCAAGAATATGGCCATTCGCAGCACCTACTTCCAACACAGCCTCCCGTATAGGTGCCAGTGGTGCGAATTCTCAATCTCAGTGACTGAAATTTGTTGAAATTGATACCATATCCTCTTCACACTCACTTCCTAACAGTGAAAACTGAAAATGGTTAGCAGCAACAATCAAAGAAAGAGTAAACAAAGACCTCTCTTCTCATTGCACACGCAGCACGCAGTGACAGTCCATTCAGTTCACTCGCTGCTGCGTGAATGCGACGGCCCTATATAAATGCATGGGTGAATACTATCACTTGAAAGACAATGACAGGAAATTTGTGCCAAATGATCATCAGCTTCAGCCCGCTGTAGGCAAACCGAGTAAGCTAATCTACTCCTGCTTTGTCTTACTGACTGAAAGACACCGTCACAGGCGAAGAGGAGCAGAGAAAAATACAAAACAAAAGAATCACACTCAGCAGGCATTGTTGATAAATTGCACCACTGATAGGTGCACCTGGAGATCACCACTGCAGACAGAATCACAAATCGACCACGTTCTGATTGATGGACGGCACTTCTCCGACATTATCGACGTCAGGACATATCGTGGTGCTAACAGCGACTCTGACCACTATCTGGTGATGGTTAAACTGCGCCAAAAACTATCCGTAATTAACAATGTTCCGTACCGACGACTGCCGGGTTACGACCTAGAGCGACTGAAGCAACCTGATGTCGCCACTGCATACGCGCAGCATCTCGAGGCAGCGTTGCCGGAAGAGGGTAAGCTCGATGGGGCTCCTCTTGAGGACTGCTGGAATACAGTCAAAGCAGCCATTAACGACGCAGCGGAGAACAACGTTGGGTATGTGGAACGAAGTCGACGGAACGATTGGTTCGACGAAGAGTGCAGACAAATTCTGGAAGAGAAGGATGCAGCGCGGGCGGTCACGCTGCAGCAAGGTACCCGGCAGAACGTGGAACGTTATAAACGGAGACAGCAGACACGTCTTTTTCAGGAAAAGAAACGCCGCCTGGAAGAAGCGGAGTGCGAGGAGATGGAACAGCTGTGCCGTTCTCAAGAAACACATAAGTTCTATCAGAAGCTCAACGCATCCCGCAAAGGCTTCGTGCCGCGAGCCGAAATGTGCCGGGATAAGGATGGGAGCATCTTGACGGACGAGCGTGTGGTGATCGAAAGGTGGAAGCAGCACTACGAGGAACATTTGAATGGCGCAGAGAGTACAGGCAGTGAAAGTCAAGGCAGCGGAGGAGATGACTATGTCAGTTTATCGGACGATGGAAGCGAACCAGCTCCCACCTTGAGGGAAGCTAAGGATGCCATCCAACAGCTAAAGACCAATAGAGCAGCTGGTAAGGATGGTATCGGAGCTGCGCTCATCAAGATGGGCCCGAGAAGCTAGCCACTAGCCTGCACAAACTGATAGTCAGAATCTGGGAAACTGAACAGCTACCGGAGGAGTGGAAGGAAGGGGTTACATGCCCTATCTACAAGAAAGGCGACAAGCTGGAGGGTCAGAACTTTCGAGCGATCACCATTCTCAATGCCGCCTACAAAGTGATATCCCAGATCATTTTCCGTCGTCTGGCACCATTAGTGAATGAGTTCGTGGGAAGTTATCAAGCCGGCTTCGTTGACCGCCGCTCGACAACGGACCAGATCTTTTCTGTACGGCAAATCCTTCAAAATGCCGTGAATACCAGGTCCCAACGCACCATTTTTTTTTCATTCATTATCAGACTAAGGCCGGAGTGGCCTGTGCTGCACATAAAAGTCTTCTCCATTCAGCTCGGTCCATGGCTGCACTTCGCCAACCACGCAGTCTGCGGAGGGTCCGCAAATCGTCCTCCACCTGATCGATCCACCTTGCCCGCTGTGCACCTCGCCTTCTTGTTCCCGTCGGATCGTTGTCGAGAACCATTTTCACCGGATTACTGTTCGACATTCTGGCTATGTGCCCGGCCCACCACAGTCTTCCGCAGTGGTACGCAACACTTTCCGTTCAAAAACTCCGAGTGCGCGTTGGTCCTCCACGAGCATCGTCCAGGTCTCGTGCACGTAGAGAACTACCGGTCTTATAAGCGTTTTGTAGATAGTCAGTTTGGTACGACGGCGAACTCTATTCGATCGTCTTACGGAGTCCAAAGTACGTACGATTTCCAGCCACTATGCATCTCCCAATTTCTCTGCTGGTATCGTTATCGGCGGTCACCAATGAGCCCAAGTACACGAATTCTTCAACCACCTCGATTTCGTCACCACTGATAGAAACTCGTGGTGGGTGGCTTACATTGACCTCTCTTGAGCCTTTTCCTATCATGTACTTCGTCTTCGACGTGTTGATGACTAGTCCAATCCGTTTAGCTTCGCTTTTCAGTCTGATGTAGGCTTCCTCCATCCTCTCAAAGTTACGTGCCATGACATCAATGTCGTCGGCGAAACCAAATAACTGGACGGACTTCGTGAAAATCGTACCACTCGTGTCAATCCCTGCCCTTCGTATTACTCCCTTCAAAGCGATGTTGAATAGCAGACACGAAAGACCATCACCTTGCCGTAACCCTCACCGCGTTTCGAAGGGACTCGAGAATGCCCCTGAAACTCGAACTACGCACATCACCCGATCCATCGTCGCTTTGATCAACCGTGTCAGTTTATCCGGAAATCCGTTTTCGTGCATTAGCTGCCATAGCTGGTTCCGATCGATTGTATCATATGCGGCTTTGAAGTCGATAAATAGATGATGTGTGGGCACGTTGTATTCGCGGCATTTCTGCAATACCTGACGTATGGCGAACACCTGGTCTGTGGTAGAGCGTTCACCCATAAATCCCGCCTGGTACTGCCCCACGATCTCTCTTGCAATTGGTGTTAGTCGACGGCATAAAATTTGGGAGAGTACCTTGTAGGCGGCGTTCAGCAATGTGATTGCGCGGTAGTTGCTACAATCCAGCTTATCGCCCTTTTTGTAGATGGGACACACGACACCTTCCATCCACTCCTGCGGCAGAACCTCATCCTCCCAAACCTTGGTAATCACCCAGTGCAGCGCTCTAGCCAGTGCTTCACCACCGTGTTTAAACAGCTCTCCTGGTAGTTGGTCAACTCCAGGGGCTTTGTTGTTTTTCAGCCGGCCGATCTCCTACTGGATTTCCTGGAGATTCGGAGCCGGAAGTCGCATGTCTTGCGCGCGTGCTCCTAGGTCAATTGCCATATCGCCACCGTTGTCTACCATATCGCCATTCAGGTGCTCTTCGTAGTGCTGCCGCCACCTTTGGATCACCTCACGCTCGTTTGTAAGAAGGTTCCCGTTTATGTCCTTACACATATCGGGCTGTGGCACGTGGCCCTTACGTGAACGGTTCAACTTCTCATAGAACTTTCGTGCGCACCATCTGTTCGTTGATTTCAAAGCGGCATACGACAGTATAAACTGCGTAGAGCTATGGAAAGTTATGGACGAGAACAGCTTTCCTGGTAAGCTTACCAGACTGTTTAAAGCAACGGTGCATGGTGTGCAAAACTATGTGAAGATTTCGGGTGAAGACTCCAGTTCGTTCGAATCGCGCCGGGGACTAAGTCAAGGTGATGGAATTTCGTACCTGTTGTTCAATATGGCGCTAGAAGGTGTAAGAAACACCTTAATAAAGACTAAAAAAAAGCTAGAAGGTGTCATGTGGAGAGCCGGGTGTAGCAGCCGGGGTACGATTTTCAACAGATCCAGTGAACTTATATGTTCCGCGGATGACACGGACATTGTCGGCCGATTATTTGAAAAGGTGGCAGAATTGTACACCCGCCTGAAACGTGAACCGAGTGCGACAGGGCCTGGGAAGCAGTGTTACGATAGACGGGGATACCTTCGAGGTGGTCGAGGAATTCGTCTACCCTGGATCCTTGCCAACGGCTGCTAACAATGTTAGTCGTGAAATACATCATCTGTGGGATTCGGGTCTACAACGGGCTCCAGTAGAAACTGCGGTCAAAAAAGATTCGCCACCGCACTAAATGTGTTATGTACAAGACGTTAATAAGACCGGTAGTCTTCTACGGACACGGAACATGGACAATGCTTGAGGAGAACTTGCAAGCACTCGGAGTATTCGAGAGACGGGTGCTTAGGACCATCTTTTGCGGTGTGTGGCGGCGAAGAATGAACCACGAGCTCGCCCAGCTCTACGGCGAACCCAGTATCCAGAAGGTAGCTAAAGCCGGAAGGGTACGACGGGCAGGACATGTTGCAAGAATGCCGGACAGCAACCCTGCAAAGATGGTGTTCGCTTCCGGTCCGGCAGGTACGAGACGGCGTGGAGCGCAGCGAACAAGGTGGACAGACCAGGTGCAAAACGACTTGGCGAGCGTGGGGCGCATTCGAGGATGGACAGGTGGATGCAGCCTCGAATCGTGTATTGTGGCGTCAAATTGTTGATCCAGTGTTTTCCGTTTAGATGTAAACTAAATAAATGAATGAAATATGTTAGCCTCATGATATACGAATGCAAAAATGGTAACTTGGCTTAGAAACCTCGCAGTTAATAACTGTGGAAGTGCTTAATAAACACTAAGCTACGAGGCGGCAATGTCCCAGTGGGGGATGTAATGCCAATGAAGAAGAATCATATTTTTTGTGTACAGTCAATCAAGCTAAGTTAAGCAAACGTCTTATTCAGTCAAGTGGTCTTTCTTTGCCGAAATAGAAAATTTCGTTATGTTTTTCAGTGGTACGGTATTCTTAGAAAATTTTATTTTATTCTATTTAGTTATATTTGCTTAATAACTACATTAATATTTAAAATTCAAAATAGCTATCTGTTTTCTATCTGGAAGCAAAAAGACTAAACCGACTACAAAATGACAAAATGTTTTCAAATAAGTTCTTGAAATGTTTCAGATTGATCCTGACATTGTACCAAAAGTTTCACATGTAACACTCTCAGCAAGCTCCGAAATCAGAAAAATAAGTCACGTAATGTTCATATGTCTAGGAGGGAGAAGTGTCGTTTGGCCGAAACCCATTAGGCCGAAAGCGTCATCCGGGCGAATAGGTCATTTGCCCGAAAGGGTCATTTGGCCGAATAGATCATTTGAAAAGTGAGAAATGAGAAGTGAGAAGTGAGACGTCTCACTACTCACTTCTCACTCCTCATTTCTCACTTCTCGCTGCGAAATGTTATAAGCGCGAAGTGAGTAGTAAGACACCTCACTACTCACTTTTCACAGTGAAAACTGAGAAATGAGGAGTGAGCATTTAGTCGTCTCTCTTCTCACTCCTCATTTCTCACTTCTCACTGTAAAAATGAGAAGCGCGAAGTGAGTAATGAGACGTCTCACTACTCACTTCGCGCTTCTCACTTTTTACAGTGAGATGTCTCACTTTTCACACCCTATTTCTTACTTTTCAAATTACCTTTTCGGTCAAATGTTCCTTTCGGCCAAATGACCCTTACGGCCAAATTACCCTTTTGGCCAAATGACTTTCGACCAAACGGCCCTTCCCCGTCTAGGAGTCCATCCACAAGACACGTCACACTCTAGGGGGGGAAGAGGCATTTCAAGAAGCGTGACTATCCATACAACATTTTTGGAGAATCAATACAAGAAACGTGACGACGTGGAAGGGGGGATTTGAAAAATTACCATTTTTGCATGACGCACTTTATGGATCTTCCCGACACGCCCGTTGTATTCTACTCAGTGACTAAAAAATTGTATTGCCGTTTCTTTTTTTCTCACCGAAAACTTATTTTTGTTTCCCCCCTTCCGTAGTTTCCCTTCTCAAAATTTCCATGAGCAAAAAAGAGACGGTGCTACAATTTTTCTCAGTCTCTAAGTAGATTGAAACGGGCGTGTAGCGAATTAATGGTAAAAAAAATCACTGATACAAAAGTATCTTGGTTTCGGGTTCTAATCTATAGAAGATGAGAACAACATAGCGCGAACTTCATCTGCAGCAAATATATACTTATATTTAGTTATTTGTTGTAATATTTCAGAATGCCAGGTTTTTGCTCGTTTTTCATTAAATAAATACAGTACAATGGTGATTGTTTTGTGCGAAATATTCAAATAATTATTCTTTACAAAATCGCCTAATACTTTATCACGCACATGGCATACGTCAATAAGCAGAACAGGCTTTTTCTAAATTTTCATCGTCGAGAGCACATAAGCACAACCTATTCTAAAAGTACTCTAGAATTTTAGTTATTGCACAACACTGATGATAGAAAATTGTGTATGCCACTGAAATGCCGACAACACTTCGTCCAACCGCACCAGAATGCACTCTTCTATCTAATCCTGGGTCGGTTGAGTCCATCTGGTCTTAGAGAAACACCGACACCAAGCCAACAACCCAACTGCCAACATGAAGCCCCAGCATTGCATAAATCATTCCGTTTGGAGTAGCACCCGTTTTTGTTTTTTTTTCCTCCAGCTGGGAAAACTCCATGCCTTTACTTATTCGCTTTCGACTTTAATTTTCCATTCGCATCCAGCATCCAGTGGCTATTTGACGGCTCGGACATTATCTTCCCCTCGGTGTACCTGCGAGAGAAGCTCGGTGCCGGGGACCGGGTCAAGCTGATTCGGGGCCGCGTGAAGGAAGCGATCCGGGTGGCCAGGAGGGCCAATGCCCAGCCCAAGCCCCGGGTGCTGACATACATCCGGTACGTCTACACGGACAGCATCAAGTACTTGACCGAGGTAAGTAAATTCGAAAGTGCCGGCCGCACTCGAGAGATAGAGGAGCGCGGTTGGAGCTCTGGGACTATTGACGTGGTTGACTCGGTGCACACTGCGGGAATCCGGGTACGGTTCTTTTTGAAGCTTATCCCATGTGAAATAGAGATTTGGGTTTGGGAGTTATGCATCGGTTAGTCCATTCGTTTGAAATTTAATGTGAGGATCCACATATTGAATTGGTTCTGCTGATTCTATCTATATAGCTAAAAGGAAAATAATAAAATGGGAAACAACCACATCCACTTAAAATATATCTATAAGGCACAAAGACCAATATTTATTAAACTGCTTCAAACAAAATTCTAAAAATATGAGAATAATTTTGCATATACTTTCGTAGGTGTAGAAAAGGACGAATTAATATTTATAAAAATTCTCATTAAAAATAACTTTGTTTTGATATTTTGATTTATTAGAACTTTCTGTATTTTCAATAATTATTTTAGACCTGATGATGGATGAAAGCCAGTAGACCAAAACGTCATGCAAAATCTGAAGTGTGCGCCTAGTTTTCACCGAAAAAAATAAATAAACTGAAGATATAAAAGTTCACGGTGACCCAAACCCTACCAAGTCAATTAGCTTCAAGAAACTAATCGATTGTATCGGTTCTTGAAACATGAAAATTTCCAGATACACGCTTTAAGCCTCTGCCTAATTGATTCAATAATTAATTTTGAAAATAGAGAATAATCCTACATGTTGTTAAATGTCGTACAAGAAATTAATTAATGATTTGAGTATTTTCGAAGTGCTAATAGATGCCAGGGATGCCAGACATACAGACATGTCTGTATTTATACAGACATTTGGTCTTGCATACAGACATCATACAGATTACAGACATTATACAGACTTTTGATTGAAGCTACAGACTTATACAGACATCCAGTTTTTAAAAACTTTGGGCTGCCAATCAGAATCCTGTTGGGTTATCCAATTAAACCATTTTGGGGTAAAAAAAGTCGAGTCAAGTACAAGACACTGAAGACGACCACACAGTTGTGGTCGAAATACGTATCTGCAAAGATAACGAAAATTACCTGGTGGAATTAAATGGACAGTACTTAATTCGTCTTAGATGGTTTAATACATTCCACTAAACGAGCTTAATATATTTTTCCATTTTGGGGTTTCAAACAAAACCGTAATGGGGTTTTCGTACGGAATTCTATAAAGATTCCAACTGGTATCGTTTTGGAATTCCGAGCAGAGCCTTTCAGGATTCTGAATAGGATTACTTTTGGGTTCCAAACAGAATCCTTTTAGAATTGCAAACGGAAAGATTCTTTGATTTCTTTCGGAAACCTAAAAAGATTCCATTCAGAAGTCAAAAATTGATCCGTTTTAAAGCGTAACATGATCCCGTTCGAAAGCCCAAAGCCCATTAGGGTGCCCAAAAGATATCCGTCTGAATTATGTGAATGTCCGAACATAACCCTTTTGGGATTACTAACGAGATCCCTTCGAGTAACTTTTGGTCTTCCGAACGGAATCTTTTTGGACTTTCGTAAGAACTACTTATGGACTTTCGATTTGAGTATTCTGGGCTTCTGAACGGAATCTTTGCCTGCTTCTGGACAAGAGGTTCCTTTTAGAATACTTATGGGATTTCCTACCGAAGCTCTAAAAGGATTTTGTTAGGAAGCGCAAAAGGAAACGATTAGAAAACCCAGAAGAGTTCCCTCTGAAAGTCAAAAAGAGCTCCGTTCAGAAAACCAAGAAATCTCGGTTCGTAAACCCAAAACGAGGCCTTTATCTTGGTTTCTGAACGCAATTATTTGGGATTCTGGAAGGAATTCTATGAACACAATTATATTGGGCTTTCAAAACAGAATTCTTTTGAATTTTTGAACGGAACCTTGCTGGACTTCTGAACGTAATTATTTTGGACTTTACTTTCAAACGGATTCTTTTTACACTTTTGAAAGGAAAGATAAGGAAGATGGGAAAGCCATCTGGGCTTCTGATTGGATTATTTTTCTGTTTCTGTATAAGTATACCCTTTTGGGATTCCGAAGCCTAAAAAGATCCCATTTGGAAGCCAACAGGATTTCGATCAAAAACCAAAGGTTCTCCGTTTGTTAACCCAAAAGATGTCTGTTCCGTTCCTTGGGTTTCCAAACGGATTTATTTCTTCTGTGCCTCTCCTCTTTTGGATTTCCCAACGGATTTTCAGTTAGAAAATTGCGTTAATATTATCAATTTATTCTAATGTAACAACATACAGTGGAATATCTTCACTCGTCATAAAACGAGATAGTATTATCCCATTTAATTCCACCACTTGATTGTAACTTTACAGTAACTTCCAAAATGCGTATTTCAACCTTAACCTTACTTGTCTTCAGTATCTCGTACTTGACTAAGTCTTAAACCAACTTTTAGATTTTTGAAACCTTGCTATTCTACGTTGTCAAAGTGCATGATTTTTGAAAAATTTTCATATCCTGTAACTTCAAAACTCCATTCAGACAAATACAGACATTTTGCTGAGATTGATACAGACTTATAAAAATTGTATCTGGCATCCCTGATAGATGTGTCGAAACTGAGCGCACGAATTCAACACAAGTGCCAAAGCATCCAGGTCGAATTCCAGAAACGTTGGTCGACCAATAAACCATCCAAAGCAATCAAGAACCTATTCAAAGCAGATTCAGTGAGCAAATTGATCCAAATTCAGTGTAAAACCACAATTACTGGCTTCGAGAACGAAAACAATACCACTTCAAAAGACGGGCAAGTACTTTGATCTTAATTTACTGCGGCATTCAAATCTTGCTTATATCCGGTTTCATTCCTGTTACGATTACTACCAGCCAGTAGTATCTTGTTTGGCATCAGTTCCCCGGCAAAAAAACAATAGGATACTTCTAACTTAACTACCCCCACGTTCTCTGATCCACAAAAACGACATCGGGATGAGCAAATACTTCCGGCCGCTCGCCGGTTTGCATTTGAACGAGCTCGGATTCAATTAATTATAGAAGCAAAATTGGAACTGGAACAGAAATGATTTCGATCGACTTTCAAGATAATTGATTTCCTGTTCGGTTCTACGGACGGTGGACGGCTTGATTGGAATTCGCTGCAGAAAGGATCAGATTTTCCTTCCGAGCGGGCGGGTGGAAGGGGCCGTTGTATTGAAATGAGGGCATCATAAAGTTTCAAGCGCTGAGCGATAAGGGTAATGTTGGAAGCTGAGTGAATGTTCCATAATAAAGTGAAACTCGATGGATCGATGGATTCCACGGAAAATTCTTCAAAATTTCTACAATAAGAAAATGTTTCGAATTTCCACGGGAATCCTCATACTTGAAGATTAAATCGCTGTGAAAGCATAATTGTAACTAAGAATAAGTGGTTGGATCGTTAACTGAGTCGAGACTTATGCGGTAAGTGAGTATTGTACCGGTTTCGGCTTATCATGTCGAAGGCTCTCTGGAACAGTGCCGGATTTATTTCGATAAGGGGTTCGTACAATAGAGGCAATAAACTATAGAGGAAGATTGTCGCTGTCGTCACTGGCGACAGATCTTTTGCTGGCGAGGATATGGCACTAAATGTCAACGGAGGAAAAATCAATACGTTTTGACAGATAGGTACCCAACATGTTTGGGGACGATAACAAAGGGAACAGCAGCGACAATCGTCCTCTATAGTTTATTACCTTTATTGTTAGTACATTCAAATTTCTAAAAATCTTTTATTTTAATTTTGGCCCAAAACAAACTTTACCCGATTTTCAAAGGCACTCCGTTTCAAAGGTACAGGCAGACAAGCGAAGCAGTGTCGCAGCACACCGACTGCGCTAGGTCAAGCGCCTGGAAAACTGGACAGTTATCGATAGAACGAGCGATCTCAATTGCTACCGCGATTATCTCGAAACAATATTTTAAAAGTTGGCGGACATCATGACTTAAAAATTTTCGCCCGATTTTCGAGCATTTTTTGTATAATTCGTACAGCCGTTTTTATCTTGAAAAAAATGACTCTCCATGTCATTCTATGTCTATTTTTGCGTCCGAAAACCTTTTTTTAGTTGTTAATTTTCCATTTTTAACCCGTTTCGGTCCGGGCTACGATTTCAAATTGTAAAATCCACCGTTCTCTTGTTTTTCGACCGATTTGCATGAAATTTTGAGGAAAGATGCATTAAACCCTATATTTTTGTGTAGGTGTATTGATTTGGTGATTGGGTCCTTGGGTACGATTTATCAAGAGGGTCCCCTGGGTCAAATGGGGTCAAAAATAGGTCAACTTCCTTTTAATCGTAGATAACTAGTAGTAAATGCTCTCAATAATGATGCAATCGTTTTTATTCATCATTTTGCAATAGTGGGAATAAAAACTGCACGTTTGGACCTCAAAAATCCGGTTACAGATGTTCCGGGAACCTGGTTCCCCCAGGGAAGTGGTCACTTTTTGAGATGTTCTGAATCCCAGCTTGCGACACATCAAACTTCATGATTTTGCTACACAAATATAATAGAAGACATTCGCAGAGCATCTGAGCACATTAGCCACGTCCGGATGTTCCCTGGGAACCTGAAGCCCTCAGGGAAGTGGTCACGTTTTTGATTGATTCTGAAACCCAGCTTGCGACACATCGACCTTCATGATTTTGCAACGCAAATACAATAGGAGGCATTTGCACAGCGCATTGGCCACTTTCGGAGGTTCCCTGGGAACCTGGTGCCCTCAGGGAAGTGGTCACTTTGTAAGTGGGTCTGAAACCCAGCTTTCGACACATCGAACTCCATGGTTTTGCAACGCAAGTACAATAGAAGACATTTGCAGAACATCAGATCACGTTGGCCACTTCCGAAGGTTTCCTGGGAACCTGATGCCCCAAAGGAAGTGGTCACTTTTTGAGTGATTCTGAAACAGAGCTTGCGAAACATCGAGCTCATGATTTTTCAACGCAAATACAATGGAAGACATTTGCTCAGCATCTGGGCACATTGTCCACTTCCGAAGGTTCCCTGAGAACATGATGCCCCAAGGAAAGTTCCCACTTTTTGAGTCGATTTGATACCCAGCTTGTGACACATCAAACTTCAGCTCTTATCATCACAAATAGACATTTATAGACATTAGAGCCATTTACAGAGCATCTGGGCACATTGGCCACTTCCGGAGGTTCTGGAAAGCTGAAGCTCTCAGAGAAGTGGTCGCTTTTTGAATGTTTCTGAAACCCAGTTCACAACACATCAAATTTTCTGATTTTGCAATACAAATACAATAGAAGACATTGGCAGAGTATCTGGGCACAATAACCTTTTGCGGAGGTTTCCTGTAAACATACTGCATTTCACAACCTTGGGTGGTTATGAAACCCAGCTTGCGACACATCCAACTTGATGATTTTGTAACATAAAGAAGATGAAGGCATTTGCAGAGCATCTGGGACATTAGGGTCATTCGCTGAAAACCTCGCCAAACAACCCCCCCCCCCCCCAAGTCATGAAACCCTGCATGCTATATATCATACATGATTTTGCAACACGAATACAATAGACAACATAAGCAGAACAGCAGAACAGCTTCGCGAGATGCCTGTGCAGCCAGAAAAGTGATTACTTTTTTATGGTACTCCAGCTTGCGACATATCAAGCTCCTCATGAAACCTGGTGTCTTCAGCAGTAGCGTAGCCAGAAAGTTGGTCTAGCGGGGGGTTCTGAAAAAAATTGTTTGAGAGGGTTCGAAAATAAATTTTCTTCCAAAAATTGTGCCTCTTCCAAAACTCCCCCCCGTGGCTTCACCACAGGTAAGTGGATATTTTTAGGTGGTTTTGAAAGCTATTTAGCAATACATCAAATATCTTGTAACAATATATTTTTATAATATTTTGTAACACAGATTCAATTAAAGATACTTACGCAGCATCTAGATACATAGGCCACTAATTTTTAAGGGTAAATAAGCTATATGATATTTTGGGGCCTTCCTTAGCCGTGCGATAAGATGCGCGGCTAAAAAGCAAGACCATGTTGAACAAAGCTGGATAAGATTCCCAGTTCGGTGCAGAAAAGAATGCTCCGAAACACACAGTAGATTATTTGGAGAAAACAAAATCTTTCAGTTTGGTGTGTCGCAAGCTGTTTTTCAGAACCAATTAAATGGACACTTCCCTGGGGTCATAAGGTTCCCTGGGAATCCCCGGAAGTGGCCAATGCGCTCAGAAGTTCTTTGAATGTCTCCTATTGTATTTGTGTTGCAAAATCATGAAGTTCGATGTGTCACAAGCTGGATTTCAGAATCAATCAAAAAGTGACCACTTCCCTTGGGGCATCAGGTTCCCAGGGAACCTCCGGAAGTAGCCAATGTGGTCAGATGTTCTGCAAATGTCTTCAATTGTATTTGCAATGCAAAATCATGATGTGTGTCGATGTGTCGCAAGCTGGGTTTCAGAACCACTTGCAAAGTGACCACTTCCCTAAGGGAACCAGGTTCCCAGGGAACCTCTGGAAGTGGCAAATGTGCACAGATGCTCTGCAATTGCCTCCTATTGTATTTGTGTTGCAAAATCATGAAGTTCGATGTGTCGCAAGCTGGGTTTCAGAACCACTTATAAAGTGACCACTTCCCTGAGGGCTTCAGGTTCCCAGAGAACCTCCGGAAGTGGCGAATGTGCACAGATGCTCTGCAAATGTCTGCTATTGTATTTGTGTGGCAAAATCATGAAGTTTGATGGGTCGCAAGCTGGGTTTCAGAACAACTCAAAAAGTGACCACTTCCCTTGGGGCATCAGGTTCCTAGGGGACTTCCGGAAGTGGCCAATGTGGTCAGATGTTCTGCAACTGTCTTCTATTGTATTTTCATGCAAATCGGTCGATAAACAAGAGAACGGTAGATTTTACAATTTGAAATCGTAACCCGGGCCGAAAACATTAAAAAAAATATACGTGCGATATTTAAAAATTTATCGCAGAAAAAAAAGAAAAATATCGATTTTGTTCTAACTCCAACGTTGTGGCCTCTGCGATGTCCGACAATCAACAGGTTGCAGTCGGAAGTCCCACGCTGGAGGTACTTATGTAGTAAGTGCAACGGTATCTCCAGCCGAGCCTGTCTTGGCTACAGAGCTGTCGTTCTCAGCAGAATAATCAAGCGCATAGAAGTCTACCGACTCAGTCGACACCAGTGGCAGACGATGTTTCCGCTTTACTAAAAAGAGTTGAGACCCATGCTGCGCTCGGAGCTGGAATCACTCCGTCACGAAGTCCAACCCCGAGGGATCGAGAACGATCTTCTCAAAAGGCAACGGGATAGCAAAGCTTTTCCCCGCGGAGCCACGATTCACCCCAAACCGATTCTTTTCCCTCTACCGTTCATCCTTCTGAGTTCTAAGACACTGTCTAACGTTTCTCCATCTGTCCACCGGCGCCAGCGGCGAATCTCCTCCTTATCTCCTTCAAAATGATAACTAAAACACGTTCCGGATCTCCTCAGGTTATCGCATTTTCTATTCTCCGCAACCAAAGACTTCCAACAGAGACCTAACCACTGTCAAAATCTCTACCTCTAACGTTGGAGTTGGCTTTAGAGTTTCCAACACTTCGAAACGGAGTCTTACGTACATCTCACAAGATCCTTTGTCCAAAGGAATGCACCAAAAACCCAGATTACGGTCGAGAAAAGAGTGGCGGTCCTTCCGCCAAACCTTTAGCCGAGGTACTTTGATTACCTTTTGCCTTTCTCGTATACAAAGTATACGTAAAGGCTATATGTTCGAACATTTTATAGGAGTCCCGGAGACCCATAGTGTTATATCCCGATCGACTCAGCTTGACGATTTGAGGTGATGTCTGTGTGTGTATTATTTATTTATTCAGACTAAGGCCAAAATGGCCTGAGCGGTATATAAGAGTCTTCTCCATTCGGCTCGGTCCATGGCTGCACGTCGCCAACCACGCTGTCTACGGAGGGTCATCTTCCACCTGATCGATCCACCTTGTCCGCTGCGCACCTCGCCTTCTTGTGCCCGTCGGATCGTTGTCGAGAACCATTTTCACCGGGTTATTGTCCGACATTCTGGCTACGTGCCCGGCCCACCGCAGTCGTCCGATTTTCGCGGTGTGAACGATGGATGGTTCTCCCAACAGCTGATGCAACTCTTGGTTCATTCGCCTCCTCCACGTACCGTCCGCCATTTGCACCCCACCATAGATGGTATGCAGCACTTTCCTTTCGAAAACCTCTAGTGCGCGCTGGTCCTTCACGAGCATCGTCCAGGTCTCGTGTCCGTAGAGGACTACCGGTCTAATGTAGATTGTTGGTTTGGTTTTTGTAGATTGTTAGTTTGGTACGGCGGCGAACTCTATTCGATCGGAGCGTCTTGCGGAGTCCAAAGTACGTACGATTTCCAGCTACTATGCGTCTCCGAATTTCTCTGCTGATATCATTTTCGGCAGTCACCATTGAGCCCAAGTACACGAATTCTTCTACCACCTCGATTTCGTCAACACCGATGCAAATTCGCGGTGGATGGCTCACATTGTCTTCTCTTGAACCTCT
Organism: Armigeres subalbatus; assembly: GCF_024139115.2. NCBI lineage: Eukaryota > Metazoa > Arthropoda > Insecta > Diptera > Culicidae > Armigeres > Armigeres subalbatus. Next base: position 310,097,597 of record NC_085141.1, read on the forward strand.
TCCTATCATGTACTTCGTCTTCGACGTGTTGATGACTAGTCCGATCCGCTTGGCTTCCCTCTTCAGTCTGATGTAGGCTTCCTCCATCTTCTCAAAGTTACGTGCCATAATATCTATGTCGTCGGCGAAGCCAAATAGCTGGACGGACTTTTGAAAATTGTACCACTCGTGTTAATCCCTGCTCTTCGTATTACCCCTTCCAAAGCGATGTTGAATAGTAGACACGAAAGACCATCACCTTGCCGTAACCCTCTGCGGGTTTCGAAGGGACTCGAGAATGCCCCTGAAACTCGAACTACGCACATCACCCGATCCATCGTCGCTTTGATCAACCGTGTCAGTTTATCCGGAAATCCGTGTTCGTGCATTAGCTGCCATAGCTGGTCCCGATCGATTGTATCATATGCGGCTTTGAAGTCGATGAATAGATGATGTGTGGGCACGTTGTATTCGCGGCATTTCTGCAGTAATTGGCGAATGGCGAACACCTGATCCGTGGTGGAGCGTTCGCCCATAAAACCCGCCTGGTACTGCCTACGAACTCCCTTGCAATTGGTGCTAGTCGACGGCATAAAATTTGGGAGAGTACCTTGTAGGCGGCGTTCAGCAATGTGATTGCGCGGTAGTTGCTACAATCCAGCTTATCGTCCTTTTTGTAGATGGGACACACGACACCTTCCATCCACTCCTGCGGCAAAACTTCCTCCTCCCAAATCTTGGTAATGACCCAGTGCAGCGCTCTAGCCAGTGCCTCACCACCGTGTTTAAATAGCTCTCCTGGTAGTTGGTCAACCCCAGGGGCTTTGTTGTTCTTCGGCCGGCCAATCTCCTCCTGGATTTCCTGTAGATCCGGAGCCGGTAGAATTATGTCCTGCGCGCGTTCCCCCAGGTCCATCACCATACCGCCATCTTCGTCTGCCACATCGCCATTCAGGTGCTCTTCGTAGTGCTGCCGCCACCTCACGCTCGTTCGTAAGAAGGTTCCCGTTTATGTCCTTACACATATCAGGATGTGACACGTGGCCCTTACGTGAACGGTTCAACTTCCCATAGAACTTTCGTGTGTTATTAGCGCGGTACAGTTGCTCCGTCTCTTCACGGTCTCGATCTTCCTGCTGGCGCTTTTTCCTCCGGAAAATCGAGTTTTGTCTGTTCCGCGCCTGTTTATATCATGCCTCGTTCGCCCTCGTGCGGTGTTGCAGCAATCTCGCCCATGCTGCATTCTTCTCTTCCACTAACTGCTCACATTCGCCGTCATACCAGTCGTTTCTCTGATCCGGGGGCACCGTGCCTAGTGTAGCGGTTGCGGTGCTACCAATGGCGGATCGAATATCTCTCCAGCCATCTTCAAGAGACGCTGCGCCTAGCTGGGAGTGCCACTTCCAGCTGCTGCGCGTATTCTTGGGCTAGTCTACCGTCTTGTAGCCGCCCAATGTTAAGCCGCGGCGTCCGACTTCGACGCGTGTTGTACACCGTCGAGAGTTTTGAGCGCAGGCATACTGCAACGAGGTAGTGGTCGGATTCAATATTCGCACTGCAATAAGTGCGGACGTTCGTGATGTCGGAGAAGAATTTATCGTCGATTAGAACGTGGTCGATTTGGTTCTCAGTTTCTTGATTAGGTGATCTACATGTGGCCTTGTGGATATTTTTGCGGGGAAAGAGGCTGCGAAATTTATGCATCGTTGGCCGTTGTTGTTCGATACGGTGTGCAGGCTATCCGGTCCTATGACCGGTCTATACATTTCCCCCTTCCTACCTGTGCGTTCATGTCACCGATGACGATTTGGACGTCCCGCAGTGGGCATCCATCGTATGTCTGCTCCAGCTGTGCGTAGAACGCTTCTTTCTTGTCGTCGGGTCTCCCTTCGTGTGGGCAGTGCACGTTGATGATGCTAGAGTTGAAGAAACAACCTTTAAATCTCAGCTTGCACATCCTTGCGTTGATTGGCCCAATCACACGATGGCGCATCTTACCCAGCACTATGAAGCCGGTTCCCAGCTCGTTGGTGGTGCCACAGCTTTGGTAGAAGGTAGCCGCTCGATGCCCGCTTTTCCACACTTTCTGCCCTGTCCAGCAAATCTTCTGCAGCGCCACGACGTCGAAGTTGCGGGGATGTAATTCATCGTAGATTATCCTGTCGCAACCTGCGAAACCTAGCGACTTGCAGTTCCATGTTCCAAGCTTCCAATCGTGATCCTTTATTCGTCGCCTAGGTCTTTGCCGATTATATCGAGTCGTTTTTCCAGGGGCTTATTGGGCCTGCGCAAACCTCCTGTCTCGTCGGAGGGCCGTCGTGTCAGGGCTGTTTAGCGTCCCACCTAACACCAGGACTTGGGCTTGTGCGCTTTGAGCGGCACACGGTCGCTTTGGCGGAGCCTACTTGCGGATACATGCAGCTTTTTATAGAGGTTTAACAGGGCCCACTGTCGAACCCCACCACATCGTAGGCAAGCCCCACAACTCGCAGATGGCCTGGGGAGGGATCGTCAAGCCCTTGGACATAGTCCATACTGCCCACCACCCTGCGAAGAGTTTAAAACGGTTTATAATAAGAACAGCATTTTTCTGATCGAAATTGATGATGGCTATGTTGAAAAGGTACAGGCATTTTCAAGCCAGTGATATTTATCACTGGAATTCATGGTTTGACGATTTTTGACGTTTGACGTTCAGCACGTAATCTATTTTTTTTTTGGAAATTGATGTGCAATAAAATATATTGAGGTGGAAAATCAACACAATCAGTGAAGATTTACGATATTGCTTCTATGCTTATTTTAATTTGATTGCTAAAGACTACACTATTTTGAGAGCGCTTGGTGATCAATATAATTTTTTCATTAGCTTTCACCCTTAAAATCGAACGCGCACCTCATTTTAATGCAAGTACAATAGAACAGCGGTTCTCAACATGTACCCCTGGGAGTACCTTCGCTGGCTCTAGGGGGTACCTCGGACAAAAATGCGTAATGGCGGACGTATTACAATTACAATCAAAACTCATTGATACAGTTTTGATAATTGTGTATTTTGTAATTGAGTTCTGCCTTCCACAACTAGCATAATGTATGAAAGGCTGCGGAAGATCGTACGTGCAAAACGTCGAATGAACAAAATGATTTTTTTTTTCACTAATGCTCGGTTGCTTCGTTGCAAGAGGATTAAAAGCATCCTTCTACGCATCTCGGAAGCCTTCTTCCAAGCTGCTCGGAGACTTCCTTTCAAGAGGCTCAGAAGCCTCCTCCTTTCAAGTGGATAGGTTGCCTCCTTTCAAGAGGCTCGTAAGCCTCCTTTTAAAAGGCTCGTAAGCCTCCTTTCAAGAGGCTCGGAATGGGCTTGAAGGGGCTCGGAAGCCTCTCTACAAAAGGCTCAAAAGCCTCTAAACAAGAGGCGCGGAAGCCTACTTTAAGGGATTCAAAAGCTGAAAGGAGCTTCCTTTCAAAGGGCTCGGAATTATTATTTCCAGAGGATTGGAAGCCCAACTGACCAACTCACTCTGGTAGCGATTCGCCCAACGACCGACAAATTTCAGATTTAAAATTTATTGTCCTTACCACTGCGTTCATTGAGTTGAACTTTTGTGGTATACTCCTGATCAAGTAAACAACCAGAATATGAAATAATAAAATCCACTAGTTCTATTTATTGAACGGCTGCTCAGTCTTACAATTTTCACAACGAGTTTATTATTTACCCGACGTTCCGACACGGGAATTGTGTCTTTTTCAAGGGGAAAACTAGATCTATACTTGTATAATGCATCACAACTGCAAAGCAGTTACAGAAACCATAGATATCATTCTGAACATGGCCAACATAATTTACTGCACGTCATTATAGACGGACTGGTTAAAAACATAACGGCGTCTCAAATAAACAAATAGTAGGAACTTTGGTAACATAAATGTATCGATAACATTTATAACGCCTTCATACGTTACTTCAAATTCATTATTACAAAGGTTTAAAAAACTTTTCGCATGGCAACTGCCGCTTGAAGAATAATGTTATGAAGTCTTCGTTCCTCGGTGTCGTCATGACGATTTGGTTGCACGACGAAAGCTAACGTTGTGCAAGTCATCGACGAGGCGGTGGGTAGCAATGAAGACAATACAACTCGTTGCTACATTTCGTACCGCAATGATGACTATGTATTGTCAGCCCTAGTTCCACCTTCTTGGAAAAACATGTTTCCGAGAACATACCAAGAATTTTGATGCCCGGGTCTCTTCTAAATGAGTTTGTAGCCTCTAAAAGCCCATCGGGAACCTGTTTCGGTTAATATCCATCCTATGGACTCAACTACATGTATAACACGTTTCCGAAACAATTCCAAGAATTTAAATACCCATATGCCAGGTTTTCTTCTATATTAGTTTGAGGCCACTTCAGACCCTCCGGGAGCCTGTTCCAGGATGACCAGTCCGGTTGATATTCATCCTATGGCCTCAACTATTTGGAAAACATGTTTCCGGAACAATTCCAAGAATTTTGATACCCATATTGCCAGGGTTTCTCCAGAATTAATTTGCGGCCACTATAGGGCCCACGAGAACCTATTCCGGGATGTCCGTTCCGATCAGATTCATGGTGATCAGGTTGCCCTAATACGTTGTGAAGTCATAATCCTCGAATTTTCTACGAAACTGATAACTCAGGATACAAGAAATCATCATTTGGATTCTAAACGATAAACTTCTCCATTTTTGAGACATGGTCTAGCAAATCCGGAATTCCGGCAACCAGGTACGACAATTGCCAGGCACGGCAAATGCTGGGTAAAGCGTACCATTGGTACTTTGCGTACCTGAAGTAATCAAATAGGCCCCATCTCGCGGTCCTTAGCTGCTTACCCAGCAACTCCTATCCCTACCTCCCCGTGGTGCTGGCCGGGATACGAGCAACCTTAGGGAAGATCGGGTAACCAACCCCGGTGGGAACTTTGGTCGTTTGCTGACAGGGAAGGGTGGGTTTGCTCCACTCCGGAGGTGCACATCTTACTGAGCGTTTGTTCTCCATGTTAGGGGCGGCTGATCATCGTGCGAGTGCTAGCGAGGGACTCTATGTGAAACTGTGCACCATGGTACACCGGGAATAAGGAGGACTGGTCCTCCTGAAATTTAGGGAGTTTGGTGTCAGGCCCTGCATGCCAGCCTTTAAAAAAAACATACGCAACGAACAATCAACAAGAGAGTGCAGACCGGAACCATCGGCGAAGACCACTGCGACGAAAAGGGACCAGCGATTGGAAACTCGGTTCGTGCCGCCTACAAAGTGATATCCCAGATCATCTTCCGACGTCTGTCACCATTAGTGAATGAGTTCGTGGGAAGTTATCAAGCCGGCTTCGTTGACGGCCGCTCGACAATGGACCAGATCTTTACTGTACGGCAAATCCTTCAAAAATGCCGTAAATACCAGGTTCCAACGCACCATCTATTCGTTAATTTCAAGGCGGCATACGACAGTATAGACCGCGTAGAGCTATGGAAAATTATGGACGAGAACAGCTTTCCTGGGAAATACTGATCAAAGCAACCGGGTGTAACAGCCGGGTGAGAGCCGATTTTCAACAGATCCAGTCAATTTATTTGTTTCGCGGATGACATGGACATTGTCGGCCGAACATTTGCAACGGTTGCAGCAACGGTGAAGCAACAAAAATTGAACTGGTGCTGAATGCGTCAAAGACAGAGTACATGCTTGTGGGCGGAACCGAGCGCGACAAGGCCAGCCTGGGAAGCAGTGTTACGATAGACGGGGATACCTTCGAGGTGGTCGAGGAATTCGTCTACCTCGGCTCCTTGCTAACGGCTGATAACAATGTTAGTCGTGAAATACGATGGAAGTCGGGCCTACTACGGGCTCCAGAAGAAACTGCGGTCATAAAAGATTCGCCACCGCACAAAATGTGTCATGTACAAGACGCTAATAAGACCGGTTGTCCTCTACGGACATGAAACATGGACAATGCTCGAGGAGGACTTGCAAGCACTCGGAGTATTCGAGAGACGGATGCTTAGGACCATCTTTGGCGGTGTGCAAGAAGACGGTGTGTGGCGACGAAGAATGAACCAGAAGGTAGTTAAAGCCGGAAGGGTACGATGGGCAGGGCATGTTGCAAGAATGCCGGACATCAACCCTGCAGAGATGGTGTTCGCTCCCGATCCGGCAGGTACGAGACGGCGTGGAGCGCAGCGAGCGAAATGGGCAGACCAGGTGCAAAACGACTTGGCGAGCGTGGGGCGCATTCGAGGATGGAGAGATGCGGCCACGAACCGTGTATTGTGGCGTCAAATTGTTGATTCAGTGTTATCTGTTTAGATGTAGACTAAATAAATGAAAATGAAGAGAAGCTTTTTGGAATTCCCAAATAAAATTGTATGGAATTTAAGCAGAAAATTCGTCGCAATTTACACACAGAAACTTCAAAATTTTCACAAAAATATGTTCTTGACTTCTACAGGAAAAACTTCCGAAATTTACGAAAAGTTTCTGTTGAATTTCTGTTGAGTATTCTTCGAAATTTGCCCAGAAAATTCTTGATAATTGTAGGATAGTGCAGCTGGTAGAATGGGTGTTTTACCGTTGGCTTTCTCAGTCTAAAATAATAAAGACGGCTAGTTTGGCATGGCCAACGATAAAATACTAAATTCCTAGGAATTTCCGCGGGAGACTCTAGTTTTCAAGAAAAACTCTCTGGAATGTTAACGAGAAATTTGTGTGGTACTAGCTTATATACTAGCAAACATTATGATGTTCACTGAACATGTGGAATGAATAACTTGACTATGTACATTCATCGTGAGACCAAATAAGCATCCAAGTAGTCGATGTTATACCTTGCCTCATTCAGTTTCCCAAACGTCAAGTAAACAGGACGCGCATCAATAGTGTTTGCCCGGAGTGATTCCTTTCCACTGGTATTTGGGTTTTCACATTGGCGATCCTGCCAGGTTTTACTTCTATTTTACGACAGCAAAACAAAACTTAGATCCTGACGTTAAAATACAAACTGGAAAGGAATCACTCTGAGCTGAAGGTGTAAACTGTGTTGTTATATGTGTGACAAAGTGTTGGGTAAGTTTCGGAAGGACCCCGCTTTAAGTGAATGGAAAGGACTGCTCCAATGCCGGTTGTTTTGGATCGCGCTGGTAGCCGGTCAACAGGATTACGTTGAAAGCGGGTTTAGAGAACTGCGCTGAGAGCGGGTCGAAAGGACCGTGCTAAAAGCGAGTTGAAAGAACACGCTGAAAGCGGGTCGAAAGGTCCGCGCTGAGAGCGGGTCGAAAGGACCGCGCTGAGAGCGGGTCGAAAGGACCGCGCTCAATGCGGGTTGTAAGGACCGCGCTGAAAGCGGGTCGAAAGGACCTCGCTCAAAGCGGGTCGAAAGGACTGCGCTCAAAGCGGGTTGAAAGGATCGCGCTCAAAGCGGGTCGAAAGGACCGCGCTCAAAGCGGGTCGAAAGGACCGCGCTCAAAGCGGGTCGAAAGGACCGCGCTCAAAGCGGGTCGAAAGGACCGCGCTCAAAGCGGGTCGAAAGGACCGCGCTCAAAGCGGGTCGAAAGGACCGCGCTCAAAGCGGGTCGTTCTTCTCTTATAGCATGAAAATGGGATCGCGCACAGCGAACTAATCGAATAATTTAGATCGACAAGACCGCGTACAGTTAAATGATATTGTCTTGCGCAGTGGCTCAGTACAACGAAGCAGGATAATAAAAAAAAGCCATGAATTGTCCAGCTAGCGAGAATTAAAAAAAAAAACCCTGATTAATCCACCTAGCGGTGATGATGCCTTTCTCTCTCGTTCAAAAGGGTTGACAAACATATTAGAAAAGTCTAATATATTTAACACTAAATAGGGCTTATTTTACACAATTGTTTATGGCACCCCTTACTTACCGTTAAATGCACAAAAACGATCCATAAATAACATCTGAATGTTCAATAAAACGCAACCTTAAATCCAAAAAATAGTTCAGGCTTATCCATAAAGAATAATTTTAAGATCCATAACTAAGCACTTTCAAACATGATCAAGAAAAACAATATCATTCCTGCTATTTTCCCATGAACGTATGACAAATGATCCATAAATGTTTGGAAAATCCATAGAAAACTACATTTAATAAAAAATACAATTTTGCAAATTTTTATCGTGATTATGATCCATAACTTCGGTAATATGATCCATAATTTTGTTCAATTGACAAACTTTCGAGTGTTTCCTGTTTTGAAGTCAGAATCCAGCTTAGGCTTCTGGCACCTTCTGGAATAGTATGATTCTTCATCATATAGATAAGAATTCATTTTTTGCTGATGAGCAGTTCCATTTTTGTCATTGAATTTAACCACTTTTTAACTAAGATTTACGAATTTGATCCGACTTAATAAATTCTGAAAAGAATTCTACTAGGGTTGCTTTTCTTCATATGGAGAGCATTTCGGAGTGATTAACCGGAGGTTTGATTAAAATTGATTAATTTTAATTTGCTTTTGTATATATTATATTGAACTGATCTAAAATTATTTATCAGATCACTCTGTACAGGTAAACTATCCCTGTACAAAATCAGATAGATTACTCGTAACAGAGCTGGTGCTACCCAAATCAGCATACTTGGGCCTATAATGTGTAATACTTTATATCATACTGATTGCATACCTGATATTATTCTATCAGGGAATCAAAAATCGTTGTTTGCGTTAGTGTAATTTGTTATGGATTATTGCAAGGATGTTTTCGATCATTTAGTAGTTTGTCAATAACTTATTCCAGAGGTTAAATGTCGAAAAATATTCGCATCAGAAGTCCACCATAAAACACGTTTCAAAATTTAACTTCTGGTATGAGTCATCGACAAACTAAATGATCAAACTTAGATTACTACATGATCCAAAACATGCTTGGATTGCAGAAAAGTTTGTATACATTTTCCATTGACTTGCCAAAAAGAAAAATTTTCTCCGAAACTCAGCTTCTCCCACATAATCCGAGTGCTATTTTAAATCTTCACACAGATATGTTGTCGCTATGAATGGGGTTCCAATTATATGGTCTAGTGAAGTCCAAGATTTAGGACTTATGTATAGCATGAATTAATTAACTATCAAAAACACAGAAGATATGCAAGCGAATAGGTACGAATATAGTAAGTTCATATTTATAGAAAATCAAAACCATTTACTAAAATAAATTGTTTTATTTACAAACTAATTGTTAGGCCAGCCATGTTTTACATATACTGTGCCAATATGAATTATTTGGTGTTTCAGAGGTGAGCCAGCCTTGGGCTGCAAGCCTCTTTAATAAAGTAATAAAAAAAATATTTGCTGCGACGCCAAGAAGAGTACATTACAGTGGATTCAAATCAAATGTTGAAATTGATTCTGAAGTTGCTTCCCTGCACACCAAAACATTATGAATATTAGGTGACATATCTGAATGAATTGACACAAAAGCACATGACGTAAACTCAATCGTATATGTTTTTCAACGTCAGATGATTTAAATATGCCACAGCACCCGGTGCGTTGCCGTTGCGTTGCACAAGCAGCCGATGATCAGTGCAAATTGCGTATAACCTGTTATACTTCGATCACCACTCTTTCAAGGAGTAAAGATAGCTGAGGGGTAAAGTTCTAGGCTCTCACTCAGAGAGTCTGCGTTCGATGCTCGTTAGATTCTATTTTTTTTTTCATAAACATATTTTCTAGTATAATACCAATGAACTTTAAACAATTTTTATTTTCTATAACTCAATACCAAATTTTTAAAACGACTTCTCTGCGTTTGTAAACAAAGATTAAAACATCGATTCGTCAAATCTGAGAGGCGAGAGCACTCCCACGCAATCCAACACCACCAACAGATAGCCGAAGTCTTCACCTATATGTCAGGCTACATATCTACACATGTTTTTAATCGAAATAATTAGACTTTCATGTTGCCAATCTAAAAGTAAATTAAATTTCGAACCCGAAAAATCCAACTATTTTCGGCTAAAATGTGTTTTAACGTTTTAACAATCATTTTAAAATTGACGCCCTATATCCCTTGCCGGGTGAAATAAAAAGTCATCATCCAGCCCCCATTTTGTTTACTCGCTTTCGTCAGGGCCAATGCGGTGTGTGTTGGTGATGCTTCTTTATGCGATATTCATCCGACGGCAAGCGACTGAAGCGAATGCAGTGCCGTTCGCTCCCGCCGCAATGTGCTTGCATAGCGTCCTCACGCACATCAGCTGCGCTCCCATACGCTGATTGAACGCCACAAAAAGATGCCACGTGAGAAGTTCACTCGTATATAGGGTATGCGAGTGCATGATAGCAAAATAATAGAAAAAATGGGCCTGATTACGTTTAGTAAAGAGAAACGTTATTAATCATAAAACGCTAGATAAACGTTATTACGATCATGCCCTCAGTGGAGACAATGGGTTCTTAATAATATTGTTCATCATTGCATTACTTAACGTTTGCTTTACTTGAAGCGACACGTTGTCATTATGCCATTATGAATACTAATTGAAAACAATAATTTCCCAAACAAATTGGCTTTCCTACCTTTATACTGCCGCCGCAAGCGTAACTGTTCCATATTTTCTTCCATGCAAAATCAATATTGGACGATTATGCTTGCGACGGCAGTATAGTGGAGCTCATTTTACCTCCAAGAAAGTTAGATTGATTATCAAGACGAAATGAATCCAATTTCATTTCTAGCAAATTCAAAGTATGTCTATTAGTTAATGCATTAAAACTATCAATTTCGAATTATCAAATATATATTTTCTTTCATTGATTCAATAATACTTCCAATATTGGTACCGTTACCCTAGCAGAGTGAACTCTGTGGCTTTGAAAAGAAATGAACATATACCAATTTGATGAATACTGTACGACTTATATTTACTCATACCATGTGTGTTCCGATGGTTTTGTGGTATAGCAAGCGCTTCCCACCCCAGAGGTCAGCGGTTCGAATCTAGGTGAATTCAGCATAGAACATTTTGCTATTTTTTTATACGCAAAAACAGTTTTTTGGCCATAACTCCAGATTGCGATGAGCTATTGATCTAATTTTCAATAGCAAACAATGGGACTGAATTCCGCGTCGACTGCAACTTGTTGCGAGCAAATCGGACAATGGGAAGTTCAAAAAAGTGTGTCTACAAAATTTGTACACATACACACATACACACACACACACACACATACATACATACACACATACAGACATCACCTCAATTCGCTGAGTCGATCGGTATATAAAAATCGGCCCTCCGGGCCTCCTATCAAAATTTTGTTTTTGGAGCAATATTATAGCCTTTACGTACACTTAGTGTACGAGAAAGGCAAAACGCTAATGGAATGTTATTAAATGAATCTGAGACAAAGGTATGTTACAAAAATCTCAAAAGAATTGAAGTAAGCTCTTCCGATTGCCATTAACTGTAGTGATGACAAGATTAATTTGTAATCGAAAGACAAGATGCAAAAATTCCATGTTGTCAGATATATTTGTTCGGATAGAAAAGACTTTCAAAGCATACATTTCTATAAAAAAACATTTTCCATATTGAAAATGCGTTAGTAGATTTAGAGTTAGAGTTAGAATTAGGTCGACAAAATTTTCTTCTTCAACCCACTACAAGAAGACAAAAGAAATGCGGAAGTCCCTACTTCCGAATTCTAACTTGGTGCTACACCGACAATAAGTCAATGTAGTTAACGGCCTGCCAATGTGATATTAGTGCACTTAATGATAGTTGTAGGAAAAGATGAAATATAAAGAAAGACACAAAAATGGAACAGGCCTGGGATTGAGCCCACATCCTCCCACGTAAAACCCTTAAGTGGTAAACATATATTATGATTCCAGTTGAAAATCGAATCTCGAAGTCGCGAAAACCGATTATATTCGCGTTCAACTTATAGCGCATCATTGCGCAACTGGTGCACATTATTCGCAACCAGATGCGCTATACAGCGCACCAGATGCGCAGAGATGAAATTTGCGACTAATAAATTGATTGTCGTGAGTTCAAAAATTCGGTTTTGAGCTGCACATATAATACCTACATGACTAGTAAGCCTGCTACGTTCAGGAGCGGCTGCTATGATGCACGGCATAAACAGGTGACACAAAAAAGAAACTACATACAAGTACAAACTGAGAAAAGTCAATGAAGGGAGATAGGGTGCATGAACCTTAGAGCGCAACCCCTAATATGAGACAGTTCGTTCATTTAACCGACAAGCAGGGTTTGAATTTCTCACTCACTCATACGATAACAGATTTCTCCTCTAACCACTTGATCCGGAGAACTTACTATGCGATAAACATCAACACCAGGGATATGGTGCGAAATTGGTTATCCTTTTTCCCGTGTTTCGCAACATCCATATGCCACCTTATTCGCATATTCAAACTGATTGCATCCGACAATGCGCCTCGATAATTAGTTGGTTCAATACAGCAGTTTTTCTCTTTGCTTTCAATTAGTTCGTGTGGTGGTGTAGATATAGTGGGCGCTCCAAACATTTTAAAATTGTTATGGGTTCAAATCCCTTTGCGGCTCTAAATTTTTGTGAAAATGTCTGCAAAAATTATCCTGAAATTGGCGACATGCAAGTGGCGCAAAATACTATAGTCCGGCCAGCCAGCGATCACGAGTTTATCACCAGTTGTTCTATCAGAAAAATTTTGTTTGTGAATTTTTTGCTCATACAAGAACATGGAAAAATCGCACTCCGCTAATAGGATCAATCCTGAAGGTAGCAATTATAGTGAATCCTATACCTATTGTTTGTTTTTTGTATCTAAGGATATCAGGCAACTACCCAATTACCATCTTCAGACATCTTTTGAAGTTTGGTGTGATCGTATTTGTGAGTCTTGCGCCATCCTAGAAACCCGTCGTCAGTTTGTTACCGTTGTCAGCTTATTAAGATCGATTAACCAAACACTGGTAGTCTAAGATGCGCTGCTAAATCAGCTATTTCTCCACAAACTCGTTATTGTAGTCCAAGAAGTAAGAGCATGACCAGACGGGGTCGAATCCTCAACCGATCCGTAGCAGAAATGAAAGGACGTTGAAAAGTATATATAGTGGACACAGCACAAGGAAGAGGCTACTGTAAAGTTAAGATTTAGCTAAGGAGTAAAGAAGTTAGAGAAGAGAAGAAATAAAGCTTGCACACGGGGAAAACCACCCTCCAACATAAGACAAAATCATAGCATCAGTTAATTGAACATGCCTTCACAGATTCACATGTCAAATACATTACTTGGGAATTTTCTGTCCAATATGGATCATTTGGAATTGTCTAGATTTTCCATTCTTGAACGAGTGTGTGACCACAGAAGCTACATATTTATCCCACCAAATAATTCCGTACATATGTTATAAATGAACCGAATGAATCGGTGGACATGGTGATAATTAACTGATAGTGGAAACAAAAAGTGTTTTAAAATTGGGCACAAATCATGAAAATCCGTTTACGAAATCTCAGAGATGCTTTTCGGTTTGATAGACCAGCATTTACAGTAAAGCCAATTAAGCAGCACTGCAACAAAGATCAATAGCAAAAAGAATGTGCTGGAATATTCTTTGCGTATGAAAAAAGAAGAAAATATAAATTTCTCACTAAACACTGACGTATGCCACTATTTTTTTCGGAGAGGGAGGTGGATGTGTGGTACTAGCTTATATACTAGCAAACATTATGATGTTCACTGAACATGTGGAATGAATAACTTGACTATGTACATTCATCGTGAGACCAAATAAGCATCCAAGTACACCCAGGTTTTTTTTACACGGTTTGGTTTTGGTCGTTTAAGACCTTCAGTGTCAATGAAACAATGAGTTAACTCCAAGAAACAATTTACAAAAAACCAAAGTAAATTCAGGGGATATTGAAAAAGCTGTGAAAGTTCAGGTTAACCGAAAAATTAATGAATTCCAACCGCGTAAATAAAAAACCTGGGTGTAGTCGATGTGATACCTTGCCTCATTCAGTTTCCCAAACGTCAAGTAAACAGGACGCGCATCAATAGTGTTTGCCCAGAGTGATTCCTTTCCACTGGTATTTGGGTTTTCACAAAATTCTCCGTAAGTTTAACGGAAACTTCTTTAGAATTTCCGCGGAGTATTGTTCAAAATGTCTCAACGAAAAATTGTTCAAAATTATTGGATTTCTACGGGACGTTCGATAACTGAAAGTCATTTGACTTCATTTCGATAGTTACATCAGTTTTGCAGTTATCGGACAGCTGAGCTTCAAAACAATCTCAAAATCGATGATAGCTGCATAGCACCGAACAATCAGCTGCACTTCTATTTGACGACGTCTGACAATTGTTTGGCGTCTAGAATGCGTCGCAGTTATCGAACGCCATTCGCTAACTGAAACGAAAACATGTTGCAGTTATCGAACGACTAGTGTATTGTCTATAAGAAATTCTTGGGTAATTCCATTGGCCGAGAAAGTCGTGGCCGAGAAAGTCGTTTTCCCTAACAGGTCGTATGGCCGAAATGGTTATTTGACAGAATGGAATATTTGTCCGAAAATATCGTTTAGGCCAACAGGTTATACGGCCAAATGTCAATAACTGCACGGGTAATTTAATCCAAAATATCCATTCGTTTGGCCTTGACATTTACGTTGAAAAGGCCTATTGTCAAACTACCGTTGAACAAAATTTCGCAACATCTCTACTACTCTACTACTACTACTACTACTCTACTAATCGATACTGGCCTTTAAGCCAAAGACCATCAGACCAAATCCCACTCAGCCGAATTGAACGTTTATCAGAAACTATTCGGATAAACGTCTTTTTAGTCAAATGATTAATTCAGCCGAACGACACTTTCCAAAGCAGGTTGCAAAAAGTACATTTTTGGGCCAAATGGCTCTTTCTTTTCATCCGAATGGCATATTCAGCCAAATGACCTGTTAGCATGGGCGTCGCCAGGATTTCGAGAAGGGGGGGGGGCAACTTTTTTGGTCTTCTAAATCGTAGTTTTATAGTAGTTTTATAAAAACACATGAATATTGACAAATGAAACCAAATCGAAACAATAATGATTAAAACAATAATGGATTTAAAAATGCGTGATTCATTGCTCATCAAATATTTTTAAATAAAGTGAGAAAATTATTAACGAACATAGTATTCAGAAATAATATGAAATCGGCTATATCAATTTTTATCAAAATCATGCATTTTTCAAGTTTAAGAAAACTAGAAGCATACGTCTAAATTTCTAAACAAATCCTCTCTGAATTATTATTATAAAATAGGCAGAAAGATCAATATGCAAGCTTTCTCCAGGAATTCCTTCGACAATTGCTCCTGGCATTCTATCCGAAATTCTATCAGGGATTCTTTAGAAATGCCTCCAGCAACTTATTCGGCAGTGTCTTTAGGAATTCCACCATAAATTTTGCCGGGAATTGATCCGAAAATTCCACCATTATTTACTCCAATAAATTCTTTACGAACTTCTTCATAAGTTCTGCAGAATTCCCTGCAATAATTCAAATAATTTCGTGCTGTTTCCCATAATTTTTAAGAATAAGAATATTCCATGGAAATTCCGCAGAATTGCCAGTAAACATTCCTGAGAATTTCACGAAGAATCTTCGAATTTCTTGTGTAAATTCCATAAAATTTTCCGTGAATTGCTTCGAATAATTTCTTGTGATCCTCCAGGAGTTTCTCCGAAAATTCCTCCGGGAATTCTCCCAGGAGTTCCATCGGCATCTCCACCAAGAATTTCTCTAGGATTTCCTTCGAGAATTATTCCGGTAGTTCTATCGGCAGTTGCTCAGAAAATTCTTCCGGGAATTTCGACAGAATTGGAATTTATTTAGGCTTCTTCAGGAATTTATATAGATTTTCCACCAGAAGCTCCTCCGAGAATTTCTCTGCGAGCTCCTGAGAATGCTTCTGGTAGTTTCCCCGGGGTTCCTTTGAAAATTCTCCCGGGAGTTTTTTCAGAAATTCTTCCAGAAAATTCCTTCGAGAGTTCCTCCGGGAATTCCACCAGCAATTCATCCGGGAGTTTCTCCGGAAATTCCTCCGGGAGTTCCACCAGAAGCTATTCCAGGAAATTATTCAGGCCTTTTTTCAGGAAATCATTTAGGCTTCCTTCAGAAATTAAGCTGGAAATTTCTCCAGAAGTTCTTCCGATAGTTTCTCTGGGAGCTCATCCGGGAGGTCCTCTAGGAATTCTTCTAGTAGTTCCTCCTGAAATTCCTCCGGGAGTTCTTACGGGAGCTCCTCCGGCAGTTCCTTCAGGAATCCCTCTAGGAGATCCACCAGCAGTTTCTACTAGAATCCCTCCGGGAGTTTCACCGGCATTTTCCCGGGAAAATACCTGTAAGAACTTCTGGGGAAATACTTGGACGAATTCCAGGAGAAATTCATTCGCTATTGAATGTTTGGAGGTATTCCCGGAAAATTTGCTGGAAGTAATCCCGGAGAGTTCCGAGAGGAATGCCCGGAGAAGTTCGTAGAAGAACTTCCGAAGGAATTTCTTATAGATTTACAAGTGAAATTATGGAGCTAAATCGGAGGATTTCCATCATAAATTTTTGAAGAAGCTTCTGGTAGAATTTTGGGAAGAAATTCTGTATGTATTCTTGACGGAACTCTCGAATGCATTCCTGAAGGAAATGCCGGATTCTTCCTGAAGAGAAAATAACCGAAGAAATATTCGGATTGACCAATGCACCGTTCACTATGTCGAGACTCATGGACAAGGCGATAGGTTTTGAACTAGAACCGTACGTCTTCGTCTACCTTGGAGACATAGTGATCGCGTCGCACACCTTCGAGGAACACCTAACTGTTCAAGGAGCGACTATTTCGAACGGTCGGGTGCAATAGGGAAATCCACGTACAATCAATTTCCGGAAAAAAAAATCTTCCAATAAAATATCCGGAATAATTCCATCAGTAATTTCATATGGTTTTACTAAAAGAAAAAGGAAGTTCCTAAGGAATTTCTGTAAAAATTTTCTTTCCAAAATATGTTCCGAAGAAATGTCAGAAAAATGAAGGCGTAATATTCTAAATTATCTCTGTAGGGAATTCATCAAGTGGAAAGGATTTCTAAAGGATTTTTAGAACAAATTCCTGGAGAAATTTCAGAATGAATTATTGAAGAAATTTCCAAAGCCTGAAAGATTTTCGGATAGATTTGACAAAAGAATTGCATACGGTATTTTCAAAGGAATTGTTACTAGAATTTACGATGGACTTTCCAATAAAATTACCGGAGAAATATCTATTTAAATTTCTAAAGAAATTTCTAGATTTGTTTCAAAAACAACTCCAAGAAATCCTTCGGAAGTTTTTCCAGGAGCAATCAAAATTTTAGGAAAATATTTTTTTTGCAGAACAATTTTGACAGATATAATTACTTGTCACAAGAGTTTGTACTATCCCATTCAATTCCTCCTCTTTATTGTAACTCTGACAGATACGTATTTCGACCTCGACAGTGAGGCCGTCTTCAGTTTCTCGTACTTGACTCGACTCGAGTCGTGGAATTAAATGAGATGCTACAAACTCGACTCATGACAAATGAAGACATTCTTGTAAAAGCTAGAAATAATGTTCTGATCAGATACATATAATTAAATTTCATTCGATTTGGTGGCTCATGTGCCCCAATATAACTCCACCAGTGCTCCAAATATTGTTCCCTCAAGGAAGTGATTTTTTATAACTTAATGTATATGATATAAATTTCATGCTTCAACTATTCCTTTATGCATAGTTTCTGATTAATTTTGGGGCATATATATTTCAAATTCGGAGTCTTTTGTGGCATAGTGGTAAGATGATCGGTTACAAAACACGACTATGCCTGAGCTAGTTCGGTTCCTCCATTCTAGTAAATTACTGTCAATCTCATTTTAGAACACTAAGGCGCGAAGCGGCAATACCCCAATTGAGGGATGTAACGTCAGTAAGGGAAAAAGTCTATATTTCAGTCGACAAAGTTTTCCGAACAGTCATTTCAAGGATGGAAACTAAACTTCGGAAGCGAATAAATTCGACGCCAAATCGGCACCAATCGAACGCTATACTGCTGCTCCCCTTAACGAAGCGCGAAAGTTCAAAGTAATTGCCCTCACTGGTTCAGTTGCTTCCGGAGTCTGAAATTTCCGTGACGCTGATGGCGAAAAGTTGTCGGCTCGCTTCACTTGGCGCAAGGAGTCAAGTCTTTAATTATTTTGTTGTCGCTTCGCATTCATCCATTCGGGAAGCGACGCGACAACGATGGAGAGTACAATCCCGAGCGGGGGAAATTAGGGATTTTCCTTTCCAAGCCTCGGCGAAAATGTCTCAATTTCTTTTTGCCAGTCAAGTGAGCCTGTCATTACCAAAATTATACACCGCTGCTGCTGGAGGGCGTCGAGTTTTGTGTGAAATTTTCAACACTACCGCAGAAAAGACGTAATTCTATCAAACAATCCTTCACGATAAATGAAGAATGATGAGTAACAAACATGTTAAATTGAGAAAACCATTCACATTTTATCATCCTGCAGACAAACAACCCAAAAACCGTTCCGGTGTAGAACACGTGCTTCGACCCAACGAAAAAAAAGGTTGACTGACCATATTGAAACGCATCCAACCGTCCATGATGGCGGGGTCCTAATCGTCTTAGCATTTTTTCCTTGGTTGACCAATTTCATCTTTTTCCTTACCGGTTGGCATAAATGATTTAATTCGGTTTGTTTGGATGTCAGGATCCAATATAAGTCAATTTTTGTGGGTGAGAGAAAATGTTAATTATGCTAACTTTTATTGAAACGTCTTTTCTATTTCGAGTTTGTGACGGTTGGTCGGTCAGAAGAAAACTCGTGACCCCTGTTTCAATGTGAGCAAATCTTTCGGGCTAAGACGAGGGTGGGGGGGTCGCAGAAGCACGATAACAACAGGAGCTGTTTGTTTCGATTGCTTTCAGGGAAATTTGAAAGCAGCTTAATTTCCATAAGAAGATCTAGAAGTTGGGTGTAGAGAAAAAGGGTGGAAAAATAGAGTTAGTGGAAAATTAAGCATGGAGAACGTTTGCGATTGCAACAAGACAGAATTCTTTTTCAAATAAGACTTCTATTGTTTGGCGTTTATATTGTTAGGAATAGACAACATTAGAGGAACCATAGAAACTATTCACATAATGATTGCACTATAATTTATAGTTCATAAGTCAAGGGGTTTCACAAAGGGTTTATTTTAGTATCGAGAAAGAGAAGAAGATAATAAAAGTCAATCGGTGAAACTGCAGCGTCCTAGACGATCGTGACTCAAAGTAGCAATTTTAGAGGTCCATTCGCCTTTTTCGATCAATTGCATTTACATCTATTCTACTGCGCTAAAAGCACTCAGCACGTGCTTCAGATTTCGTCTGTTTTTCTCAAAACTACTTGAAGATCGTTTCCAAATACCTACTCCAACTGCGAAGCAATTCTCGGTCGATCACGTTGTGTGTGAAGCTCGTTACGAGCGACTTCATAATATGTATGATTATATAAAATCGCAATCAGATTAAATGCTTTTTAAAAATTCGATTGTCACTAACAATATGTTTTAAATTTCCACAGCCGGATTGGATCAACGCTTTTAATGCCATGAAGCAGTTTGGATCCGATGGAGTCATCCTTTGGGGAAGCTCATATGATCTCAACAACAAGTAACGCATTATCAGTTTTAATAATTTCTCACATTCAAATTTCTTATTTTATTCCACCAGAGAAAAGTGCTTAAACTTCAAATCCTACATGGACACAACGCTGGGTCCAATTCTGCAATCTCTCCGGCAACGGTACGTCGTTGAAGCTCCCAAAACCATGGACTTCCCACTGTTGCAGTGGACCTAAACCGAACCATCGAATCGAATAGCGAAACCAACGGCAGTATTCATGAGCACCAAATAAACCCAACCATTAGCATCAATGTGATCGACAAATCCAAATGCAACCATTTTTTAGGGTATTCGACGTATTTCTAAATAAGGCCATCGTACGATAGATAGATGATTTATATTTTTATGTAGTAGGAATAAAGCAAGTCAAACGACACATCCTTCAGAAAAGGCATAAATATGTATATCGGATTCCAATTAGTTGATCCGAGTCACATGTTACACAATTTTCCGTTTCTCTCTGTGATTTATGACTGCCACCCACCCCTGGCACTTAGAAGGAGACTCCAGTTCTTCAAAGCAAATTTGCGGCGGCAGCATGAAAAACAAAACCCATCATCGTCAAACCGGCGTTCCGTCGCGAAGTTCCTACAAGCGTCTAGCAGAGGAAGTCGACACCGCCGGGGACACCTATACTACGTTCATTTCCCATAAATGCTGGAAAATTGATGCGCGTTCCACGTCTTGTCTCATTTGTCTCTGCTGACGCGACGACAACCGATCGACGAGGGTGTTTTTACGCGCAATAAAAAGAGAAGCAAGTAGGAACGCCAGTTGCTTGAATTCGATTCCGTTCCGTCAGATTATTGCTCGTACATGGGTTTTGCGGATCAAATTATATACGATTTTAACCAACCCGCCAGCCGAACCTCAAGTGGCGCTCACCATGGGATTTTGCGAAGAAATTCACGAATCCTGATTCCTGCTAACCTAAATTATTTCCATTTGGGGTAATACGGCAGATGTTTCAAGGCATCATTTAATACTTTCAAAATGCTACAAAGTCTTTTTATTAGTTGAGTTTTTTTTTTTCTTTCAGAAAACAATATTACTGTAAAACCTCTTTTTACGCTCCCTCCTTTTACGCTCCCTCCTTTTACGCTCCCTCTTTTTACGCTCAAAATTCCAAATAACGCTCCCTCTTTTTACGCTCCAAATTCGAAATAACGCTCCCTCTTTTTACGCCCTATAGGAGCGTAAAAAAAGTTTCAAGCATTTTTATGATGCAAATTTGGATTAGTTTCGGAGGTTGCTTTTAGATGATCTAAGTACTACGGATGTTCTAGAAACAGAATATAGGCTTGCATGCGAAGTGGTATTAGCGGTTGTCATGATCTACGAACTCCACACAGTCAAGATCTGTTGATCAACCTTCGTAATGGAGACAGTTATTGAAGAATAAACAAGTTATGTGACCCCTTCTTGGTATATGTTTGTATTCCAAGTAGTTCTTGTTGTTGTCGTGGACTCCAGGAAGTCTACGAACTCCACAGAGTCAAGGTCTGTGGATCAACCTCCGTAATGGAGGCAGTTATTGAAGAATAAACAAGTTGTGTGACCCCTTCTGGGTATATGTTTGTATTTCTTGTTGTTGTCGTAGGCTCCAGGTAGTCTACGAACTCCACAGAGTCAAGGTCTGTGGATCAACCTCCGTAATGGAGGCAGTTATTGAAGAATAAACAAGTTGTGCGACCCCTTCTAGGTATATATTTGTATTTCAAGTAGATCTTGATGTTGTCATTGATGCCAGGTAGTCTACGAACTCCATAGAGTCAAGGTCTGTGGATCAACCTCCGTAATGAAGGCAGTTATTGAAGAATAAACAAGTTGTGTGACCCCTTCTTGGTATATGTTTGTATTCCAAGTAGTTCTTGTTGTTGTCGTGGGCTCCAGGTAGTCTACGAACTCCACAGAGTCAAGGTCTGTGGATCAACCTCCGTAATGGAGGCAGTTATTGAAGAATAAACAAGTTGTGCGACCCCTTCTAGGTATATATTTGTATTTCAAGTAGATCTTGATGTTTTCATTGATGCCAGGTAGTCTACGAACTCCATAGAGTCAAGGTCTGTGGATCAACCTCCGTAATGGAGGCAGTTATTGAATAAGAAACAAGTTGTGTGACCCCTTCTGGGTACATGTTTGTATTCCTTGTAGTTTTTGTTGTTGTCGTGTGCTCCAGGAAGTTTACCAACTCCATAGAGTCAAGGTCTGTGGATCAACCTCCGTGACGGAGACAGTTATTTGAGAATAAACAAGTTGTGTAACCCCTTCTTGGTATATGTTTGTATTCCAAGTACTTCTTGTTGTTGTCGTAGGCTCCAGGTGGTCTACGAACTCCACAGAGTCAAGGTCTGTGGATCAACCTCCGTAATGGAGGCAGTTATTGAAGAATAAACAAGTTGTGCGACCCCTTCTTGGTATATGTTTGTATTCCTTGTAGTTCTTGTTGTTGTCGTAGGCTCCAGGAAGTTTACCAACTCCATAGAGTCAAGGTCTGTGGATCAACCTCCGTAATGGAGGCAGTTATTGAAAAATAAACAAGTTGTGTGACCCCTTCTGGGTATATGTTTGTATTCCTAGTAGTTCTTGTTAATGTCGTGGGCACCAGGAAGTTTACCAACACCATAGAGTCAAGGTCTGTGGATCAACCTCCGTAATGGAGGCAGTTATTGAATAATAAACAAGTTGTGTGACCCCTTCTGGGTACATGTTTATATTCCTTGTAGTTTTTGTTGTTGTCGTGTGCTCCAGGCAGTCTACGAACTCCACAGAGTCAAGGTCTGTGGATCAACCTCCGTAATGGAGGCAGTTATTGAAGAATAAACAATTTGGGCCCCCTTCTTGGTATATGTTTGTATTCCTTGCAGTTCTTGTTGTTGTCGTGGGCTCCAGGAAGTTTACCAACTCCATAGAGTCAAGGTCTGTGGATCAACCTCCGTGACGGAGACAGTTATTTGAGAATAAACAAGTTGTGTAACCCCTTCTTGGTATATGTTTGTATTCCAAGTACTTCTTGTTGTTGTCGTAGGCTCCAGGTAGTCTACGAACTCCATAGAGTCAAGGTCTGTGGATCAACCTCCGTAATGGAGGCAGTTATTGAAGAATGAACAAGTTGTGTGACCCCTTCTTGATATATGTTTGTATTCCTTGTAGTTCTTGTTGTTGTCGTAGGCTCCAGGAAGTTTACCAACTCCATAGAGTCAAGGTCTGTGGATCAACCTCCGTAATGGAGGCAGTTATTGAAAAATAAACAAGTTGTGTGACCCCTCCTGGGTATATGTTTGTATTCCAAGTAGTTCTTGTTATTGTCGTGGGCTCCAGGAAGTTTACCAACTCCATAGAGTCAAGGTCTGTGGATCAACCTCCGTAATGGAGGCAGTTATTGAAGAATAAACAAGTTGTGCGACCCCTTCTAGGTATATATTTGTATTCCAAGTAGATCTTGATGTTGTCATTGATGCCAGGTAGTCTACGAACTCCATAGAGTCAAGGTCTGTGGATCAACCTCCGTAATGGAGGCAGTTATTGAAGAATGAACAAGTTGTGTGACCCCTTCTTGATATATGTTTGTATTCCTTGTAGTTCTTGTTGTTGTCGTAGGCTCCAGGAAGTTTACCAACTCCATAGAGGCAAGGTCTGTGGATCAACCTCCGTAATGGAGGCAGTTATTGGAAAATAAACAAGTTGTGCGACCCCTTCTAGGTATATATTTGTATTCCAAGTAGATCTTGATGTTGTTATTGATGCCAGGTAGTCTACGAACTTCAAACAGTCAAGGTCTGTTGATCAACTTTCGTAATGGAGACAGTTATTGAAGAATAAACAAGTTGTGTGAACCCTTTTTAATATATGTTTGTATTCCTAGTAGTTCATGTTGTTGTCGTGTGCTCCAGGTGGTCTACGAACTCCATAGAGTCATGGTCTGTGGATCAACCTCCGTAATGGAGGCAGTTATTTGAAAATAAACAAGTTGTGTGACCTACTAGGAAAGTTCTTTTTGTTCTCTTGGGCTCCAGATAGTCTACGAACTCCATGGAATCAAGGTCTGTGGATCAACCTTCGTAATGGTGGCAGTTTTTGAAGAATAAACAAGTTGTGTGACCCCTTCTAGGTATATATTTGTATACCAAGTAGATCTTGATGTTTTCATTGATGCCAGGTAGTCTACGAACTCCATAGAGTCAAGGTCTGTGGATCAACCTTCGTAATAGACGCAGTTATTAAGGAATAAACAAGTTGTGTGACCCCTTCTTGGTATATATTTATATTCCGAGTACTTCTTGTTGTTGTCGTGGGATCCAGGTAGTCTACAAATTCCATAGAGTCGAGGTCTGTAACCCCTTCTTGGTATATATTTGTATTTCAAGTAGTTCCCGTTGCTCTCGTGGGCTCCAGATTGTCTACCATAGAGTCGAGGTCTGTGGATCAACCTCCGTAATGGAGGCAGTTATTGAAGAATAAACAAGTTATGTGACCCCTTCTAGATATATATTTGTATTCCAAGTAGATCTTGATGTTGTCATTGATACCAGGTAGTCCATGAAATCCGTAGGGTAAAGGTCTGTTGATTAACCTACGTGATGGAGACAGTTATTTAAGAATAAACAAGTTGTGTGAACCCATTTTAGTATATGTTTGTATTCCTAGTAGTTTTTGTTGTTGTCGTGGGCTCCATGTAGTCTACGAACTCTATAGAGTCAAGGTCTGTGGATCAACCTCCGTAATTAAGACAGTTATTTGAAAATCAACGAGTTGTGTATATATTTATATTTCAAGTACTTCTTGTTAATGTCGTGGGCTCCAGGTTTTCTACGAATTTCATAGAGTCAAGGTCTGCAGATCAACCTCCGTAATGGAGGCAGTTATTGAAGAATAAACAAGTTGTGTAATCCCTTCTTGGTATATATTTGTATGCCAAGTAGTTCTTGTTGTTGTCGTGTGCTCCAGGTAGTCTACGAACTACATAGAGTCAAGATCTGTGGATCAACCTCCGTAATGGAGGCAGCTATTGAAGAATAAACAAGTTGTGTGACCCCTTCTAGGTATATGTATATTCCAAGTAGATCTTGATGTTGTTATTGATGCCAGGTAGTCTACGAACTCCATAGAATCAAAGTCTGTGGATCAACCTTCGTAATGGAGACAGTTATTGAAGAATAAACAAGTTGTGTGACCCCATGTTGGAATATGTTTGTATTCCTAGTGGTTCTTGTTGTTGTCGTGGGCTCCAGATAGTCTACTAACTCCATGGAGTCAAGATCTGTGGATTAACCTCAGTAATGGAGACAGTTATTGAAGAATAAAAAAAGTTGGGAGACCCCTTCTAGGTATATGCTCGTATTTCATGCAGTTCTTGTTGTTGTCGTGAGTTACAGGAAGGGTCGGAAGGGTATGATGGGCAGGACATATTGCAAGAATGCCGAACAGCAACCCTGCAAAGATGGTATTCGCTTCCGATCCGGCAGGTACGAGACGGCGTGGAGCGCAGCGATCGAGATGGGCAGACAAGGTGCAAAATGACTTGGCGAGCGTGGGTCGTATTCGAGGATGGAGAGATGCGGCCTCGAACCGTGTATTGTGGCGTCAAATTGTTGATTCAGTGTTATCTGTTTAGATGTAGACTAAATAAATGAAAATGAACTGTATATTTTCGCATTCCATGTACTGCTTGTTATTGTCATGGGTTCGAAGTAATCTACGAACTCCGTAGAGTCAAGGTCTACTGGTTACCCTCCACGATGGAACCATTAATTAAAAAAAAATAATAAGTTGCGCATCTCCATCTGTTGGAATGTGTGCATCCCAAGTAGTTAAAGTTGTTGCCATTAGCTTCAGGCAGTTATTGAAGAACAAACACGGTGTGTAACCTCATTTTGAAATATTTGCATTCCAAGTAGTTCTTGTTGTCATGGGTTCCAGGTAGTATACAAAATTCATTCAGATCACGTACGTAACTGTTTATTCCTTGGAAATGCAAAATGTGAATAAATTGGAACGAGACAACTTCACGTCGGAAACGCAAGGAAAAAAACGGACTAATATTGCACAGACCATGTACCGTATTTATATCAGGTTAAAGACCAACTAGTTATTGGTGTAAGCCTAGAAGTATTACTCCATAAATTTCTAGGATGGCCATTAGCATATGCCATGGACACATTTTATTCTATGAACCACAAAGCGGTTGTACCACTTTTGAAACAAGCCGAAAGATTTCTGGTTACTCGTGTAGATCTTAAGGCCTTTTCAAGAGTTTTTTTTGGATGACCATGAACCTATGCAATGGACGCATTATATTTTACGCACCACAACGTGAGCTTGTACCACTTTTGAAACAAGGCGAAAGATTTTTGGTTAAGCGTGTAGATTTTAAGGCATTTTTCTAAGGGGTTGTACCACTTTCAAAACAATCCGAAAGATTTTATATTACGCGTGTAGATCTTAAGGCCCTTACCCAGGGTTTTCTTGGATGACCATGAACCTATGCAATGGACGCATTATATTATATGTACCACAAAGAGGTTGTACCACTTTCAAAACAAGCTGAAGGATTTTTGATTACGCGTGTAGATCTTGAGGCCCTTTCCAAGGTTTCCTTGGATGACCATGAACCTATGCAATGGATGCATTCTATTCTATGTACCACAAAGGGGTTGTACCATTTTTGAAACAAGGCAAAAAAAGCACTGGTTACGCGTGTAGATCTTAAGGCCTATTCCAGGGTTTTCTTGGATGACCGTGAACCTATGCAACGGACGCATTCTATTCTATGTACCACAAAGGGGTTGTACCATTTTTGAAACAAGGCAAAAAAGCACTGGTTACGCGTGTAGATCTCAAGGCCTATTCCAGGGTTTTCTTGGATGACCGTGAACCTATGCAATGGACGCATTCTACTCTATGTACCACAAAGGGGTTGTACCATTTTTGAAACAAGGCGAAAGACTTCTGGTTACGCGTGTAGATCTTAAGGCCTATTCCAGGGTTTTTTTGATGACCGTGAACCTATGCAATGGACGCATTCTATTCTATGTACCACAAAGGGGTTGTACCATTTTTGAAACAAGGCAAAAAAGCACTAGTTACGCGTGTAGATCTTAAGGTCTATTCCATGGTTTTCTTGGATGACCGTGAAACTATGCAATGGACGCATTCTATTCTATGTACCACAAAGGGGTTGTACCATTTTTGAAACAAGGCGAAAGATTTCTGGTTACGCGTATAGATCTTAAGGCCTATTCCAGGGTTTCCTTGGATGACCGTGAACCTATGCAACGGACGCATTCAACTCTATGTACCACAAAGGGGTTGTACCATTTTTGAAACAAGGCGAAAGATTTCTGGTTACGCGTGTAGATCTCAAGGCCTATTCCAGGGTTTTCTTGGATGACCGTGAACCTATGCAATGGACGCATTCTACTCTATGTGCCACAAAGGGGTTGTACCATTTTTGAAACAAGGCGAAAGATTTCTGTTTATTCGTGTAGATCTTAAGGTCTATTCCAGGGTTTTCTTGGATGACCGTGAAATAATGCAATGGACGCGTTCTATTATATGTACCACAAAGGGTTTTTACCATTTTTGAAACAAGGCAAAAGAGCTCTGGTTACGCGTGTAGATCTTAAGGCCTATTCCGGGGTTTTCTTGGATGACCGTGAACCTATGCAATGGACGCATTCTATTCTATGTACCACAAAGGGGTTGCACAATTTTTGAAACAAGGCGAAAGATTTCTGGTTACGCGTGTAGATCTTAAGGCCTGATCCAGGGTTTTCTTGGATGACCGTGGACCTATGCAATGGACGCATTCTATTCTATGTACCACAAAGGGGTTGTACCACTTTTGAAATAAGGCGAAAGATTTCTGTTTACGCGTGTAGATCTTATGGCCTATTCCAGGGTTTTCTTGGATGACCGTGAACCTATGCAATGGACGCATTCTATTCTATGTACCATAAAGGGCATGTATCACTTTTGAAATAAGACTAAAGATTTCTGGTTACGTGTGTAGATCTTAAGGCCCATTCCAGGGTTTTCTTGGATGACCGTGAACCTAGGCTATGAATGCATTCTATTCTATGTACCACAAAAGGGTTGTACCATTTTTGAAACAAGGCGAAAGATTTCTGGTTACGCGTGTAGATCTTAAGGCCTATTCCAGGGTTTTCTTGGATGACCGTGAACCTATGCAACGGACGCATTCAACTCTATGTACCACAAAGGGGTTGTACCATTTTTGAAACAAGGCGAAAGATTTCTGGTTACGCGTGTAGATCTTAAGGCCTATTCCAGGGTTTTCTTGGATGACCGTGAACCTATGCAATGGACGCATTCTATTCTATGTACCAAAACAATGGTTCACAAGGCCTATTATGACCGTGAACCTATGCAATGGAATTCTAGTACCACAAAGGCCATTTTTAAACAAGGCGAAAGATTTCTGGTTACGCGTAGATCTTAAGGCCTATTCCAGGGTTTTCTTGATGACCGTGGACCTATGCAATGGACGCATTCTATTCGATGTACCACAAAGGGGTTGTACCATTTTGAAACAAGGCGAAAGATTTCTGGTTACGCGTGTAGATCTTAAGGCCTATTCCAGGATTTTCTTGGATGACCGTGGACCCATGCTATGGACGCATTCTATTCTATGTACCACAAAGGGTTGTACCATTTTGAAATAAGGCGGAAGATTTCTGGTTACGCATGTAGATCTCAAGGCCTATTCCAGGGTTTCCTTGGATGACCGCGAACCTATGCAATGGACGCATTCTATTCTATGTACCACAAAGGGGTTGTACCATTTTTGAAACAAGGCGAAAGATTTCTGGTTACGCGTGTAGATCTCAAGGCCTATTCCAGGGTTTTCTTGGATGACCGTGAACCTATGCAATGGACGCATTCTACTCTATGTGCCACAAAGGGGTTGTACTATTTTTGAAACAAGGCGAAAGATTTCTGTTTATGCGTGTAGATCTAAAGGCCTATTCCAGGGTTTTCTTGGATGACCGTGAACCTATGCAATGGACGCATTCTATTCTATGTACCACAAAGGGGTTGTACCATTTTTGAAACAAGGCAAAAAAGCACTGGTTACGCGTGTAGATCTTAAGGCCTATTCCGGGGTTTTCTTGGATGACCGTGAACCTATGCAATGGACGCATTCTATTCTATGTACCACAAAGGGGTTGTACCATTTTTGAAACAAGGCGAAAGATTTCTGGTTACGCGTGTAGATCTTAAGGCCTATTCCAGGGTTTTCTTGGATGACCGTGGACCTATGCAATGGACGCATTCTATTCGATGTACCACAAAGGGGTTGTACCATTTTTGAAACAAGGCGAAAGATTTCTGGTTACGCGTGTAGATCTTAAGGCCTATTCCAGGGTTTTCTTGGATGACCGTGGACCTATGCTATGGACGCATTCTATTCTATGTACCACAAAGGGGTTGTACCATTTTTGAAATAAGGCGAAAGATTTCTGGTTACGCGTGTAGATCTTAAGGCCTATTCCAGGGTTTTCTTGGATGACCGTGAACCTAGGCTATGGACGCATTCTATTCTATGTACCACAAAGGGGTTGTACCATTTTTGAAACAAGGCGAAAGATTTCTGGTTACGCGTGTAGATCTTAAGGCCTATTCCATGGTTTTCTTGGATGACCGTGAACCTAGGCAATGGACGCATTCTATTCTATGTACCACAAAGGGGTTGTACCATTTTTGAAACAGGGCAAAAAAGCACTGGTTACGCGTGTAGATCTTAAGGCCTATTCCAAGGTTTTCTTGGATTACCGTGAACCTATGCAATGGACGCATTCTATTCTATGTACCACAAAGGGGTTGTACCATTTTTGAAACAAGGCGAAAGATTTCTGTTTACGCGTGTAGATCTTAAGGCCTATTCCAGGGTTTTCTTGGATGGCCGTGAACCTATGCAATGGTTGCGTTCTATCCAATGTATCACAAAACACAGGTATAAGCTCCAGGAGGTTCTTGTAAAACTTTAAGTACGTGAAAACGTCTTACTGTGCGTTATCAAGGATCTGCACCACTCATGATTTGTTGATTTTTTGGCGTACCAGGAACATCTTAAGGCCTCAGCATTCAAACAATTGGACGACCATGATAACGGAAACAATTTGGACGACCCTAATACCAAAATTGGTAAAAGACCCATCTTAAGACTAAAGGGAGTTAAATATCAAATTTTGCTTACCTAAAAGATTGCAAACTTTTTTTACGCTCCAAATTCCAAATAGCGCTCCCTCTTTTTACGCTCAAAATTCCAAATAACGCTCCCTCTTTTACGCCCTATATTCGAAATAACGCTCCCTCTTTTACGCTCTGATTCCATTTACGCTCCCCGTTTTGAGCGCAAAAAGAGGTTTTGCAGTATTAATAAGCTTTATGTACCCGGCTTTGTTTGGGATTAAAAAAGTAAATTTTGTCTTATTGTGGCACCTTAGCAGACCCTAGCAACACACATATTCCATATAGGTTATTGCAACTCATATTTGACCTGATTCAGTCACAATCAAATTGCTGTAATCAATTTTGTCTGACTTGGTGTTGCTCTGAACTCACAATAATAATTCTTGAGTGCTTTGAGAATAGGTCGTATGTGCAAAAGAAAGTTTCTCTTTGTCCTGAGCAACATTTTGATTTGATATGATGTACTCATCGCAGCAAGCTGCGAATACCATTCGAATAGGCTAATTACAGTAGGCCGCGACTAAAATGTCACTTTCGTTGGTGGACTGGCGTTCAGGTAAGACGTGTTACAGACTCTTCCTTTCAATTGATTGACCTAAATAATGAAGACGTCGTGGGACGAAGTCGACGGAACGATTGGTTTGAAGATGAGTGCAG
Source organism: Armigeres subalbatus (assembly GCF_024139115.2). NCBI lineage: Eukaryota > Metazoa > Arthropoda > Insecta > Diptera > Culicidae > Armigeres > Armigeres subalbatus. Next base: position 310,128,215 of record NC_085141.1, read on the forward strand.
ACAGGGGATTCGGCAGAACGTGGAACGTTATGGACGGAAGCGGAGAGAGCAGATCCGCCTTTTTCAGGAATAAAATACGCCGCCTGGAAGAAGCGGAGTGCGAGGAGATGGAACAGCTGTGCCGTTCTCAAGAAACACGTGGCAATGCCCTTGCTAACAATGCGATCAAGCCTATGTAAATGTTCAAACATGTTCAGCGTCAGGCATCTAGGAAAAGAGGTAAGGCTTTGATAAACTGTAAATATATTTAAACACGCACGCACCCACAAAAAACGCACACACATTCATATATATACACATATACACATACACAAATACACATTTACATACATACACTGATGCTGTCACATGTGGTCTGGATACTACCCCGGACAACCTAGTTCGGAGGATGTGTAAAGATGAAGTTGGCTGGAACGCCGTTTTATCGGCTATCGTCCAAATCGTCTCGGAGCTACACAGAAGGTGGCGCGTGGACTCAAGGATGGCTAGTTCAGGCGCAAATAAGAGAGTTCGGAGTCGGTTTCATGGGTCATACTGGTGCCCTGTTGTCGAACTCGACCCTTTTATCGAACAAGTGGCCGCGCGAAGAACAACATGGTATCGTCGCTTTCGCGGCGTCGGTCAACCGGGCGGGTTCCGAGCCTGAGGACGTAAAGGGGTCCTCGACAAGGCTGGGGCAGGCGTAGGCACCGCGTCGGCAAGTCCCTCTATGTGTTGGCGAATAGGCCCTATCGCAGAGAGGTCAATTTGGGGTGCACGCGGCATCATCATTCTTGATACCAGTCGTGCAGAGGGAAGCAGGCGCGAAGTCGACTCTTCCCACCTTCCGAGGACATAGGGCGTGGTAAGGCCACCTGGAAAGCCGGCAATGCGCTGGCACGATACCATGGTGTTCTTCTAAAAAAGCGAGTCACGATGTTCGGTGCTGCAAAGACACGCAGCTAACCTCGAGGGTGCGTTGTGCACTTTGAAGCATTACTTTCTGGTTGTACCGAAGGGACGATGGGCTTGGCGGCAATGGAAACGGTTTAGCGGGTCGGGGATGTAGTCCTGTCTCCCTTGTTTACTGTTGGAGGTGGACCATAACCCCGCACTACCTGGACAACCCAGGATGTCTGTTGAGCAGATTCCCCCTATATTGCTTAGGAAGAAAATAAATACATAATAATAATAAATACGACCGAGGGCGTGCCAGCGAAGACGGTGCACATTGGGCCACGGAGCGGAGCTAGCCCGACAAAATACCTTGGAGCTTAGGGGATGCGTAATTTTGAGTTGGTGTCTTCGGAAGAGTGTCGTGTTTTGAAAAAATATGAAGCCCAGCGTCGAGCATTAGTTCAAATTTTCGCCCCATAGGTGGCGCAGCAATACGAACTTTTTTGTTTTACGGTTTAGAGCTTTGGTGTCTTCGGCAAAGTTGTAGAACGTGGAAAAATAATTGTAGTTGCCGAAGACACCTAAGCTGTATTCCTTCTATTTGGAGAGATATAGTAAAAATTGTAAAGTTTCATCTTTTTTTCGATTTTTTTGGACTATTTACGAAAAATGTAAAAAATTACATATTAAAACCTATTAGTCTGTCACAGTTGATAGCTCATGGTTTATGCAAGAGTTTTTGATATTTCATCAAGTTGAAATAGAAATATTAACCTGAATATTGAAACATATCATGTTTTTTTTGGTATCAAATATAGCAAACAATTCATGGCTAACCAAGAACGAGTTTGCAAACACAATACACTTCAGTTGCCTTCTATTATTTTTCCCAGACTACAACTTTTATTGGACAACGTGACATATGAAGGACAAAATAATCAAAAATGACTAATCTACAAACAATTATGAAAACGCTTCTATTTGCACATTTCAATAGTTGTTGCACTGATTCTGGGAAGAAATCTCTGGTCGTTTGAGGAAACTGTTTTCTCGACAATTGTTCGTATGGTGATACTGGATACTGATATACTAATTCATGTATGATATGTATAAACTGATTAAAATAACTTTTTGATAAGAAAATTATTTTGAGCTTTTAGTGAATGTCTTCACTTGTCATAAGATTAATACAATCATTGAATTCCACCACTTAATTGTATCTTGACAGATACGTATTTCGACCTCAACAGTAAGGCCGTCTTCAGTGTCTCGTACTTGACTCGACTTAGACTTAGTCGAGTCAAGTACGAGACACTGAAGACGGCCTTACTGTTGAGGTCGAAATACGTATCTGTCAAGATACAATTAAGTGGTGGAATTCAATGGGATTGTATTAACTCGTCTTATGACAAGTAAAATAACTTACCTTGAGCCATATCGATTATCGGATAAAAGCAAAAAAACACATTCGCTATAATGTTTAACAAGAAAACCATAATTAATGAAGATGAAATGTTTTGATTTTGAAATATCACCTGCATAACCCTCGGTAAATTTGTATACTAAGATCAACAGCATACGCTTTGCCTACTACGATTCTTAATCGATATGTTGTGGCAAATATTTGCAGAACACGTTATCGTGCATCGATTATCAATATTAACTATAATTGGGTTGTTTGGTGGTATATTTGTTTTTACATATTCTGAATCTGCATAAAAAACTAAGCCTATCCCCAATTTTTCAGAATTTTTTGAGCCACGGAACTATTTTTAATTTGCATTTTAAATTTATATGGGATTAAAAAATGTTCTTATGCTGCATGGGCCAACTGTCATTCTATGAATGTTATTGTCATTCTATCGATTGAAATGGCTTATTGTTTGCTGTATAAAAATGTAAATAAAAGGTTTACAAACAAAATAAAAATTTGTTCGAGATTAGCTAAGCATGCTTTTTATGTTAGACTATAAAAAATCTCATATTTTTCTTTGCTAAACAACCCAATTGAACATCCTAGTAGTAAGACTGAATTTATCGTAAACAAATATATATGACTAAAAATGTCAATCATGTTATGCGTTTAGATTGCATTTATCCGATGATTTGTACTGTGTGTTTTGTTACTCGATAAAAATATGGACTACTCTGATCGGTTCCTTTATCTTAATATGATAGTTTAATGTTTCGAATTCAATAACTTCCCTAACTCTATGATAATTTATACCAAGTTACAGTAAAAACAACTCAAGCATGGACCATAACCATAATCAGTTGTGTAAATCAGTTAGTTCTGCCGCGTGTGATTAGCTTTTTTTGCAATTTTGGGTAAAATAGTGCGAGAAATATAAAAATCAATGAAATTTTACAATTTCAACTATATCTCAGCAATTTGAAGACATAGAGCTTAGGTGTCTTCGGCGACTACAGTTATTTTTTTACGTTCTACAACTTTGCCGAAGACACCAAAGCTCTAAAACGTAAAACAAAAAAGTTTGTATTGCAGCGCCACCTATGCGGCGAAAATTTGAACTAATGCTCGACACTGAGCTTCATATTTTTTCAAAACACGACACTCTTCCGAAGACACCAACTCAACATTACGCATCCCCTAAGCCCCAAGGTATTTTGTCGGGCTAGCTCCGCCCCGTGGCGCAGTGTGCGGTGGTGCCAAAGTCTACCCAGACTGAGGCTCAAGTATTCGCGGGCACGTTGGGGGTGACTGCTCCAACGGAGCAGACACAAAAACGGGGGAGACAGTCTCCAGGGGATGAGCTCCCTGGGGGCCGCTCCAAAACGCGGAGGGTTACTACCCCGAACAAGGGTAGTGGGGCTGGGAAGCTGAACCCCGGCCAGGTACCTCCAAAACTGGGGGAGGAAGGACCTGGAAAGGTCCGTCCACCCAGGAAAGACGGTGGTAAGGGGTTACGGCAGGCTGAGAGCTCTCAGCCGCCCCAGACCAGGGAAATAGAGGGGGATGACGCCTTCTGGAGCCTGGTCAAGAACAAGAGGAAACCGAAGACGTCAAGGGCCGAAAAGAAGGCCCAGGCGAATGAGGGTAGCAAGAAGTCTAGGGTAGGCACCAATCGCTCCAGGGGCGATGCCCTAGTCATCAAGACGGACGAGGCTAAGTACTCAGACGTCTTGGAGGCGATGAGGAGTGACGTCCAGCTCGGTGAACTCGGCGCCGACGTACGTCGAATAAGACGTACCCGGATGGGCGAGATGATCCTCGAGCTGAAGCGGGGCGACTCGCAAAAGGGCGCCGCCTACAAGAAGTTGGCGGAGGAAGTCCTAGGCGAGACGGTCAAGGTGAGGGTACTCACGACGGAGGTGAATCTAAGGGTTAAAGACCTGGACGAGATCACCGAAGTCGAAGAGCTCGTCACGGCACTGCGGCGACAGTGTGAAGTGGAGGCGTCCACCGCAGCCGTTCGGCTACGGAAAGGTCCGGCAGGGACACAGGTAGCATTGGTTCGGCTATCTGCAGCGGACGCCTCCAAAGTAGTCAAGTTAGGGAGCGTCAAGGTGGTCGGTGTGCCGCAGTTTGCTTCAAGTGCCTGGAACCGGGGCACAAGCAATGGGACTGCAAAGGCCCTGACAGAAGCAAGCTCTATCGACGCTGCTGATTGGAGGGACATAAGGCACAATGCTGCACGAACCCTCCCAACTGTTTGATCTGTTCCAGCAAAGCTGCGAACAGCATGCACCCCATGGGGGGTTCGAAGTGCCCGGCGTTTTAGCGTGCTGCAAAATAACAGTGCAGGTAACGCAGCTAAACCTGAACCACTGTGATGCAGCCCAGCCACTGCTTTTGCAGACAGTTGCTGAACGTGGGACGGATATCGCCATCATAGCGGATCCTTACTGGGTACTCGCCAGGAACGGTTATTGGGTCACCGATGGGTCTAAATGGCGGCGATATGGACAACGGGGAAATACCCAGTCCAAGAGTTGGTGTCTTCGACACACGAGGGTTTCGTTATTGCCAAAATCAACGGGGTCTTCTTCTGCAGCTGCTATGCGCCTCCTCTATGGTCGATCGATCAGTTCGGTCGAATGCTAGATTGTTTGACGGCTAACTTGATGGGGTGTAGGCCGGTGGTGATAGCGGGGGACTTCAACGCTTGGGCCTGGAATGGGGAAGCCGATCCACGAATCAACGGGGGCAGATCCTGCTGGAGTCACTGGCCATGTTGGATGTGGACTTGGCTAATGTCGTCGGTACCAAAAGTACCTACAGCTGGAACGGGGCCGAGTCGATTATCGACGTTACGTTCTGGAGCCCTGGTCAAACGAGTAGTTCGAACAAGAGGGTAGATGATGGCTACACTCACAGCGACCACCTGGCGGTTCGTTACAGTATCGACTATACGACCAGCATTCAGCGGACGGAAGAAGGGGCGAGGCCTAGCCCTCGTATGTGGAAGACATCATACTTCGACGACGAGGTGTTTAAGGAAGCGCTCCGCCGCGAGCACAATACTCTCGGTCTGAGCGGCGAGCAGCTGGTAACAGTACTCTCGCGTGCATGCGATGCCACCATGCCTAGGAAAGTCCACCCTAGGAATGGGAGACCACCGGCTTACTGGTGGACTCAAGCAATTGCGAACCTGCGCCGCGCCTGCCTTCGGGCAAGGAGGCGGATGCAGTGAGCACGCACAGAAGAGGAGCGTGTTGAACGACGGGTGGCGTTCGTGGCTGCTAGAGCCGCTCTGAAGACTGAGATTAGATCAAGCAAAAAAGCCTGCTTCGAGGGCCTGTGTCAAAGTGCCAACGCGAATCCATGGGGTGACGCCTATAGGGTCGTAATGGCCAAGATACGTGGGGCGATGGCCCCTACAGAGCGGTCTCCAGAGATGCTGGAGAGGATCATCGCGGGGCTCTTCCCACGTCACGACCCAAGTCCCTGGCCTCCCTTTGTGGAGCTGCCAGGGGCCAGGGTGGCCGACGAGGGAAGAGTAACTGTGGCGGAACTTGCGGAGATTGCACAGTCCCTTAGTGTAGGTAAGGCGCCAGGACCGGATGGTATTCCGAACCTGGCCATCAAAGCGGCCATTGCTGAGGCTCCCGAGATGTTCAGATCTGTCATGCAGAGATGCCTGGACGAGGGAGTCTTCCCTGAAGCATGGAAAAGGCAGAGCTTGTTCCTATTGCCAAAGGCGGGAAAACCACCGGGGGATCCGTCGGCATATAGACCAATATGCCTGCTTGATACGGCGGGGAAGGTGCTCGAGAAGATCATCCTCAACAGGTTGTTGATACGCACGGAGGGTGCGGATGGTCTATCGAGTAACCAGTTTGGCTTCCGTAAGGGTAAGTCGACCGTAGACGCTATCTTGTCGGTTACCAAATCCGCGGAGATAGCTATCCAGCGTAAGAGAAGGGGAGTTCGCTATTGTGCAGTAGTGACTCTCGACGTGAGGAATGCTTTCAATAGTGCCAGTTGGGCAGCTATTGCAGATGCGCTCCTGGAAGTGCGTTGACATAACCTCAGGGGTTCCGCAAGGTTCCATACTGGGTCCGGTGTTATGGAACGTCATGTACGACGGTGTCTTGAGGTTGAAGTTCCCGGTGGGCGTGGTAATCGTCGGCTTCGCTGACGATATTACGCTGGAGGTCTACGGCGAATCGATCGAAGAGGTGGAGTTGACTGCAGCCCACTCGATCGCAATTGTGGAAGAGTGGATGAGTTCCAGGAAGTTAGAACTGGCTCACCACAAGACTGAGGTGGTTGTTGTTAACAACCGAAAGTCGGAACAACAAGCGGTGATAAGGGCAGGCAACTGCACGGTCACCTCTGAACGCTCCATCAAACTCTTGGTCGACGATAAGCTCACCTTTGGTAGCCACGTCAATTACGCCTGCAAGCGTGCCTCCACAGCTATAGCGGCATTGTCCCGGATGATGTCCAATAGCTCTGCGGTTTATGCCAGCAAGCGCAAGCTTCTGGCTAGCGTTGCTCTGTCCATACTGAGGTATGGGGGGCCAGCTTGGGGCACGGCCCTGCGTATTAACTGCTACAGAACGAAGTTAGAAAGTACGTATAGGCTCATGTGCCTAAGATTTGCGAGCGCGTACCGTACCGTGTCGAACGATACACTTTGCGTCATCACCGGTATGATGCCTATTGACATCGTTATCGGTGAAGACATAGAGTGCTTCGAAATGCGCGGCACGAGAGGCATCCGTAGGATTGTCAGGTTGGCCTCAATGGTCAAATGGCAGCGTGCGTGGGACAGTTCCACTAAGGGTAGATGGACACATAGGTTGATACCGGAGATAGGTAAGTGGGTCAAGAGGCGCCATGGGTAAATCATTTTCCACCTGACCCAGGTCCTTACAGGCCATGGTTGCTTCAGACAGTACCTCGCCTCACCAGAGTGTCCGGTGTGCGCAGGTTTAGAGGAAACGACGGAACACGTGTTGTTCGTGTGCCCGCGTTTTCGCACAATGCGTGACCACATGCTTGCCACATGTGGTCTGGACACTACCCCGGACAACCTAGTCCGGAGGATGTGTAAAGATGAAGTTGGCTGGAACGCCGTTTTATCGGCTATCGTCCAAATCGTCTCGGAGCTACACAGAAGGTGGCACGTGGACTCGAGGAATGGCTAGTTCAGGCGCAAATAAGAGGTGGTCCAAGGGTTCGGAGTCGGCTTCATGGGTCATACCGGTGCCCTGTGGTCGAACTCGATCCTTTTATCGAACAAGTGGCCGCGCGAAGAACAACATGGTATCGTCGCTTTCGCGGCGTCGGTCAACCGGGCGGGTTCCGAGCCCGAGGACGGAAAGGGGTCCTCGTCAAGGCTGGGCCAGGCATAGGCACCGCGTCGGCAAGTCCCTCTATGTGTTGGCGAATAGGCCCTATCGCAGAGAGGTCAATTTGGGGTGCACCCGGCATCAACATTTTGGATACCAGCCGTGCAGAGGGAAGCAGGCGCGAGGTCGACCCTTCCCACTTTCCGTGAGAAGGCCACCTGGAAAGCCGGCAATGCGCTGGCACGATACCATGGTGTGCTTCTAAAAAAGCGAGTCACGATGTTCGATGCTGCAAGGACACGCAGCTAACCTCGAGGGTGCGTTGTGCACTGGCCCCCCTTTGAAGCATTACTTTCTGGTTGTACCGAAGGGACGATGGGCTTAGCAGCAATGGAAACGGTTTAGCGGGTAGGGGATGTAGTCCTGCCTCCCTCGTTTGCTGCTGGAGGTGGTCCCTAACTCCGCACTTCCTGGACAATCCAGGATGTCTGTTGAGCAGATTCCCCCTCCATTGCTTAGGAAGAAAAAAACACATATACATGCAAACATAAACACGCACATAATATTTATCATATATATTAGGTATCTTTTTTATCGCAAGCATTTGGTACGGGAGGTCTACGCTTTTTTCCTTTCCCCTCAATTCCAACATAAAACCAAATCAAGGTAAAAACAGCCGTAACGTTCCCAATATTTGCCAGACTTGTCAAGGTAGCGGAGGAGATAACTACGTCAGTTCAGCGGACGATGAAAGCCAACCAGCCCCCATCTTGAGGGAAGTTAAGGATGCCATCCATAAAGCAGCTGTTAAGGATGGTAACGGAGCTGAGCTCATCAAGATGGGCCCGGAAAAGCTAGCCACTTGCCTGCATGAACTGATAGTCAGAATCTGGGAAACTGAACAGCTATCGGAGGAGTGGAAGGAAGGGGTTATATGCCCCATCTACAAGAAAGGCGACAAGCTGTCACCATTAGTAAGTGAGTTCGTGGGAAGTTATCAAGCCGGCTTCGTAGACGGCCGCTCGACAACGGACCAGATCTTTACTGTACGCAAATCATACAAAAACGCCGTGAATACCAGGTCCCAACGCACCGTCTGTTCGTTAATTTCAAGGCAGCATACGGAAGCTTATCAGAATGATCAAAGCAACGGTGGATGGTGTGCAAAACTGTGTGAAGAATTCGGGCGAACACTCCGCGCCACGCTGCCGCCGTCAAAAATGAATCGGCGCGCCGCTGCTTGGAAATTGTCCAAGCCGCCGAATATTTTTTTACTATGCCGATAGCATTTTTACTGTTAAGTCTTGATTTATCTAGCCTGTCAGAAATGCAATACAATTCCTGTCGGAAATACTTATTTTCAGCCAAGATCATATGACAATTATCTTCTTTACAATTGCATTTATTCTCTCTTCAAGAAAGTCTAAACCCAACAAAATTGAAAGCTGATGAAGGGCTTATTTCATTAAAAATAGTCTTTTTCAGCTAAAAAAGTAGCTTTTTTTAATCTTTATTTAGGAGACTTTTAGCCCAAGGCTGGCTCGTCTCCGGAAAAGTAATAGTAATGAAATAATAAAGTAGCTTAGTAGCTTATTTAGCCTAAATTTTTTGTTGGGGGACTACTACATTCCATACATGCTAAGTCAAACAAAACAATAAAATAAGGGAATTGTTCTTCAGGAATTTAAGGAATTGCTCCGCTAACTTCTTAGGCAGTACGTATTATAATATTTCGGTCAGCAAATATTTTAGAATTTCATTTAAAAATTGTAATACGCCTACTTCTAGAATTTCTACAGACACTCTTTAAGGAAATCCTTCAAAACTTTCTCCTGTAAATCCATCGGGAAATCCACACGAAATCCATTCAAGAATTTATATGAACATTTTGAGTTTCAAACCAGTAATTCCTTTGCAAATTCCTTCAAGAAATACTTCATGCATTGATCATCAAAATCTTTTATGAACTCCTTCGGATATTCCCACAAAAATTCCGTCGTGAATTCTTCATGGAAGAGGAATTTCCCGGAGCAGTTCCTTGAGGAATTTTCTAGATATTTTTTTCCAGGAGAACATATAGAGATATATGATATATGGAATTATCACGGATATTTTTATAGGTATTTTTGAATATTCTTGGAGAATTCCTAAAGAAGTATCTGAAGAAAAAGCGGGGGAAATTTCCGGATTTTCATTATGATATTTCGGAGTAGTTTTCAACGGAATTTTCCGAAAAAATCCTGATTTCTGGGCGAATTCTTGGTGAAATTCTGGAGAAGTTTCCGTGGAAATTTCCGGGGAGATTCTGGGAGGACTTCGATAAGGAGTTCTTGGAAAAAAATCGAAATAACTCCTAAACAAATAAACCCGGATAAATAATTTTCAGAATAATTAATTTGTGAACGACTTCCCGAGAGAATCCTTGGGGGAATTTTGGGATACGAATTTCTGGAAAAATTCCCAGAGAAATGCGCGAAGAATTTTCTTGATCTAGATTTCGCAATTTAGTTTCCGTAAGAACTTCTTCAAGAAATCCTTGACAATTTTTCTAAAGACTTCCCGGGAGGTGGGTTTAGTGGAATTCCTTGTAAATTTTGGATAGAATTCAGAAGAAATGTCGAAAGAGTCCTCGTGGTACTTTCTGTGAACTTTGCAAAGTAATTTATGAAATATTCTTGGAGGAACTCCAGAAAGAATTCCAGGAGAAATTCTATGAGTAATTATTTAAGAACCCGAGCAGCACACTTGTCATACACAAGTTTCTGTAACCTATTTGTGAGCAAATAGAGCTTTTCCCTGCTCCAAATAAACAAATAAACAAATAAACAAATCAAGTCAAATTGGAGTTGCTGCAACCAAATCAGTCAGAACTGTACTGCTCGGGAAGGTACAGGACTTCTTGGGAATTTCTTGAGCAACACTCTGAAGCATTCATATAGGAACTTCCGGAGGGATCCCTGAAGAATTTTTGAAGCCAATTCTGGATAAATTCCTGGAGGAACTTCCGGAGGAACTTCCGAAGGAATTCATGGAGGATCTTCCGAAGGAATTCCAGGGGGAACTTCCACAGGAATTCCAGGGGGAACTTGCAGAGGAATTCCAGGGGGAACTTCCAGAAGAATTACCAGGAAACTTCCGGGGGATTTCTTGGGGGTTCTTCCGGAGGAACTCTTGGGGAATCTTCTAAGACAAGATGGTGGACTTTCGTGCCTGTTGTTGTTCAACATTGGAAGGTGTCATGCGGAGAGCCGGGGTACGATTTTCAACAGTTCCAGTCAATTTATTTGTTTCGCGGATGACATGGACATTGTTCGCCGAACATTTGGAAAGGTGGCAGAACTGTACACCCGCCTGAAACGTGAAGCAACAAAAGTTGGACTGGTGGTGCATCGAAGACAAAGTACATGCTTGTGGGCGGAACCGAGCGCGACAGGTCCCGCCTGGGAAGCAGTGTTACGATAGACGGGGATACCTTCGAGGTGGTCGAGGAATTCGTCTACCTTGGATCCTTGCTAACGGCTGATAACAATGTTAGTCGTGAAATACGAAGGCGCATCATCTGTGGAAGTCGGGCCTACTACGGGCTCCAGAAGAAACTACGGTCGAAAAAGATTCGCCACCACACCAAATGTGTCATGTACAAGACGACTCTACGACACTACCCATAATTCCATTACCCATAATGCCATTACCCCGAAGGCCACTACCCCGAACGCCACAACCCCGAATGGATCACTACCCCGAATGCCATTACCCCTAATGGGACACTACCCCGAACGAGCCAGTACCCCGAATTAGTCATTATTTCAAGTTGATACTTCATTTCAATGAAAAAAATGTTAATCATATGAATGAACAATAATTTGAACTGAAACTGTTTTAATGCAATATGGAACTAAGTATTCTTACTCCGTAAGATCCCGTTCCACTTCGTATGGCACTTTTGAAGATTCCTGAATGGCAGGGGGAGATTATGCAGCAAGTTTTCATGCACAACGCAGAGAGTTGGAGGCAATTGCGGTCCACGTCAGCATGGCTACTAGGGCAACAAGGTAGAAGTTGTTCCTTGGTCGCTGTAGTAAAAGCAACGGATTCTGGATGAAGCGTGGTCTAAATCTCAAAATCGACGAGGGGGTGAATGGATGAGTAAGAGTGAGTGAGTGATTTAGTGAGTGAGTAAGAGTGAGTATGTGAGTGAGCGAGTAAGAGTAAACGAGTAAGAGTGAGTGAGTAAGAGTGAGCGAGAAAGAGAGAGCGAATGATTGAATGTAAATGAATGAGTAAAAGTGGATGAGTGAGTAAGAGTGGTTAAGTGAGTAAAAGTGGGTGAATGAATGAGAGTGGGTGAATGAGTAATAATTAGTGAGACAGAAGAAGTGAGTGAGTGAGAGTTTGTGTATGAGAGTGAGAGAGAGGGGGATCTTGTTCGTCTTCGGGAAGTTGCGTTGACTTAAAGAAGGCATCATCTCGTTTCCCCTTCTATCGAGCAGACGCTCCTTTTAAAAAGGCAGTATTTCCTCTGTGTGCCTTATCGAGGTATAAGCACGTTCATTAAAAGGTGGTATCATCTCCTCTGTCTGCCTTATACCGGGCAAACGCGTCCATTTAAAGAAGGCATCATCTCCTCTGTCTGCCTTATACCGGGCAAACGCGTCCATTTAAAGAAGGCATCATCTTCTCTGTCTGCCTTATACCGGGCAAACGTGTCCATTTAAAGAAGGCATCATCTCCTCTGTCTGCCTTATACCGGGCAAACGCGTCCATTTAAAGAAGGCATCATCTCCTCTGTCTGCCTTATACCGGGCAAACGCGTCCATTTAAAGAAGGCATCATCTTCTCTGTCTGCCTTATACCAGGCAAACGCGTCCATTTAAAGAAGGCATCATCTCCTCTGTCTGCCTTATACCGGGCAAACGCGTCCATTTAAAGAAGGCATCATCTCGTTTCCCCTTCTATCGAGCAGACGCTCCTTTTAAAAAGGCAGTATGTCCTCTGTGTGCCTTATCGAGGTATAAGCACGTTCATTAAAAGGTGGTATCATCTCCTCTGTCTGCCTTATACCGGGCAAACGCGTCCATTTAAAGAAGGCATCATCTCCTCTGTCTGCCTTATACCGGGCAAACGCGTCCATTTAAAGAAGGCTTCATCTTCTCTGTCTGCCTTATACCAGGCAAACGTGTCCATTTAAAGAAGGCATCATCTCCTCTGTCTGCCTTATACCGGGCAAACGCGTCCATTTAAAGAAGGCATCATCTTCTCTGTCTGCCTTATACCGGGCAAACGCGTCCATTTAAAGAAGGCATCATCTCCTCTGTCTGCCTTATACCGGGCAAACGCGTCCATTTAAAGAAGGCATCATCTACTCTGTCTGCCTTATACCGGGCAAACGCGTCCATTTAAAGAAGGCATCATCTCCTCTGTCTGCCTTATACCGGGCAAACGCGTCCATTTAAAGAAGGCATCATCTACTCTGTCTGCCGTTCATTTAAACGAGGAATAATTTCCTCTGTATGCCTTATACCGGGCAAACACGTCCATTTAAAGAAGTCATCATCTCCCATTCTGCCTTATACCGGGCAAACGCGTTTATTAAAAAAAGATCATATTTACTCTGTATGCCTTATACCGGGCAAACTCGTTCATTAAAACAAGTCATCATCTCCTCTGTTCGCCTTATACCGGGAAAACGCGTTCTGTTGGAAAAAATTATCTCTTACTCAATTTCGTGAAATAGTACTTTTCCAGGTCATAATGATAGGAATGACTGTTAAAGCTAATTAGAAGAAAAATCAAAACCGTTGGTTAAACTGGTTGGTTAAAAACTGTTGCGATTCATCGATATCTCTTGGTGTTAAACATAATAATAGAATACTATAGATTCTAAATGTTTTCGGGATAATTGCCTTTCGGGGTAATGGATTTCGGGGTAGAGTCCCATTCGGGGTAATGACTTTCGGGGCACTGTCCCATTCGGGGTAGTGGCCTTCGGGGTAATGGCATTCGGGGTACTGGGATTCGGGGTACTGGGGTGGAGCCGTACAAGACGCTTATAAGACCGGTTGTCCTCTACGGACACGAAACATGGACAATGCCCGAGGAGGACTTGCAAGTACTCGGAGTATTCGAGAGACGGGTGCTTAGGACCATCTTTGACGGCGTGCAAGAAGACGGTGTGTGGCGGCGAAGAATGAACCACGAGCTCGCACGGCTCTACGGCGAACCCAGTATCCAGAAGGTAGCTACCGATCAATAATGTATAACAAAATAATAACAAGGGGAGTTATTTACTTCAGAAAAATATTGTAACCAAATGTGATTTAAAATTGGCTGGTTAGTTGTTAAAATAACGAAAATTATATCAAAAATACCTCTAGCCGTAATGCAATTAAATCAGAGGTTGATACTTTCATATCAACATTATAACAAACGTTGATATAATTTTTTCTGTACTACAATTTACTTTAGAGGTAATTGCCTACAACACGGATAGAAATCTGGTACGCTACCACGAATGATTTCCATCCATAATGAAGGCAATTAATTTTGTTCCAGCTATGTATTCACATCGAGCGGGTTCAAGTTATACTGAAGGTGATTACTTCCTATTTTTCCGATGTCTAAAAAAATAGTAGGCAATTGTAGGCATTCGAGGATAGAGAGATGCGGCCTCGAACCGTGTATTGTGGCTTCAAATTGTTGATTCAGTGTTATCTGTTTAGATGTAAACTCATTCTTTTAGTTGCTTACGGGTCTTATAGAAAATGTTCACGTGCAAAAATTCAGAGTGCTGCTAACTGTGCCTTCCAATGGTTGTCAGGCGTCGGGTTCGAAGTATCTGTGCCCAAATGTGAGCTGCTGCATGCATGCCACAATCGACGACATCGTGGATCAATTGAAAATATAAAACTTGAAAACGTGATCGTTCCTCTTGTAAGGCAAATGAAATTTCTCGGAGTAGTGTTAGACAGTAAACTGAATTTCCAAAACCATGCAAAGAATAGAAGACAATCAGCTATAGGGATACTGAATCTTCTCAAGATAATATCGAGGAAAAAACGCGGAAATCGTGTCGCGTTAATTAAACGTGTTCATAGTCTCCTAGTCCCTCGTTTGCTATACGGCTGTCCTTTAGCTGCTAGAAGCAGAGATAAAGTACTACCAATTATTAGTCCGATATACAATAAAGCTATACGAATATCTTCTGGAGCATTTGCCACAAGACCTATCAAAGCAATAATGTGTGAAGCAGGACAATTACCACTGGAGTATCTTGCAAACCTGGTCCAAGCTAGAACAGTCACACGATTACTGGAAATGGAAAGAATATCTGACGAGTTGCCAATTGTAAAAAGGACAAGAACATGGTTCTCTATGATAGCAAATTCAGATTTCCCCAAAATCACTCGCACTTGGAGAATGGGACCACCACGATGGAATCAACATAGCTTGATAGACTGGTCGCTTCAGTCTAAAGTTCGAGCTGAAGATTGCTCGAGTAAAGTAGCAGTATATTTATTTGGTAGGCACTCTGTGTTCTTAACCGATTCTGTGCCGTGACCTACTGTGGTGCTCTTCTGTACAGAAACCCTCACAGAATCTATTTTTAATTATCCACAGTTCCTTATTGTTGTAGTTACCAGTTTATCTCATCGTGAGTCCGTTGTGTTCATTTGTCCATGTGGTGAGAATCCAGTGATCGTTGTTCGGTTGCCATTAATCAAAGTATGTTGGAGGAATGCCTCCGAGAAGAACAGATTTGTCAGTCGTCATTAGGCAGCCGTGTCGGTGAGGCGCGTTCCCCAAAGCCACCGTACGGGCGCTTCTGGCGACTGGCAAGGGTTTGGTGGAGGGGCTGGGAATCGAACCCATGACCATTCGCTTATGAGGCGAACGGGTAGCCAACTACGCTACGGGACCCCCCTAGTAGCAGTGTTCTACAGAAAACTTTTAAATGACAAATATTCGCAGCACCAACATATATTCACAGATGGCTCTAAGAGACATGGAAGAACAGGATACGGTGTGTACTCCAGAGATTTCGAAATATGCGGCAGAATTAATAATGAATGTTCAGTGTACTCTTCTGAGATAATGGCAGTATGCATGGCTATTCGAAACATAGAAAACAATCGCAAGGCTGTAATTTTTTCAGACAGTGCAAGCACCCTGAAGGCCCTGGGATCTGGGTGTTCAAAAAACCCATGGATTCAAGCTTGCGAAAATGCTTGTCAAGATAAAGATGTATCTTTTGTCTGGGTTCCAGGACACACTGGAATCCCTGGGTATGAGGCCGCCGATTCATTAGCAAATAAAGGGGGATCTTCAGATATTGTATATGATAAATTAGGAAGAAGTAATGCTAATCACTTCATCAAAAGAAAAATTTGGGAAGCTTGGCAGTTGGAGTGGAATTCGGCAAACCCAAGCACTCAGTTAGGGAAAATTAAAGAAAGACAGACGTGATCAGTACCAACAAAAAATTCTTACTCGGTTGAGAATAGGTCATAGTAGGTTAACCCATAGTTATCTTATAACTCCATATCAGGATCGTCCTCGATGCTCTAACTGTAATGAAGTATTAACCATCACGCACATATTGTTGGAATGTAGGACTCTAAATAATTTTCGAAAAGAATTGAACATAGGAAGTAATTTGAAAAGTATTATGAAAAATGATGAAAAACGAGAAGATAAGTTAATACAATTCGTGAAAAAAACTAGATTTAGTTAAACTTTTGTAAGAAACTGTATTGGATTGTTAAATAAAAGCAGACGTGAATGACCGTTAGGGGTTAAAACGTAAAAAAAATAGATGTAAACTAAATAAATGAATGAAATGAACCGTAAATGAAGTGACCCCGGCAACCTTCACCAACGACACAAGCACTCCGTGTGATAAGCAACCAGCATTATTGAATGTAAGTAAAGTGCTTAATTTATATAGGGAGCAGGACCATTTGGGCAGCACCCACTATTCCCATCCACAACGTTAATAACTCGACCGCGTTCCAACCAAATGGCTTGATTGTTTGTACATCACTAGATATCGACAGGAACTAACCATGTACTAGAAAACAAGTACATAATTCGATTGTAATGCGCTCGAGTAATGAACTTTGCTGACGGGAATAGGGGATACTGCCCAAATGGTTCTCTACCCTATAACGATAGCTTATGATAGTTCTTTTTCGGGCTTGTCCGACTGTAGTGAGCAGAATAAGAAAAACTTTGGGACGACCAATGGATTTCTTGAGTTTTTCCTAATGTGGTGAGATTGTTTCTCAACGAAACCGTTATGGGGAAAAACGTAATCGAGCATGCGGAAAAAGGCAACCGAAGACAACTGGAATTGAAGAAAATAGTTGCGAGTTGACGTTTGCTAAATCGCACGACGCTTTACTAAAGTGACTAATGAAGTTCAATTACACTTTGTATTTATAAACACAGTTGATCTCAAGACGAATCGATAAGTGAGAAAATCTTGCAAATCGGTCCATCCATTCGTGAGTTATATTTGTGAGAAGATAGAAAGAAAGATAGAAGAAAGAAGAAGATAAGGAAAAATATTTTTATATAGAGAGAAAAGAACAAGAAAATTTGTATAGAACAAACACACATTGAAATACTTTGCGACCACTAAACAAATTTTTTATCAATTGCAACCCTCTATTTTAACAGATAGATTTCATTACAGATATCGATACAGATTTTTTGAATAAGAATTACAGATGAAAAGATTGTTTAGGTAAAAAACGCTGATTTTCATTTGGCAACCCTGCAACCAAGCTTATATGGTTCAACACACAATTTTCTTCATAACTTTTGAAGGCAAAAACTGATCGTGATTATATTCCATAGTGATTAGCTGTGGGCCCTCCTTAGCCGTGCGGTAAAACGCGCGGCTGCAAAGCAAGACCATGATGAGGGTGGCTGGGTTCGATTCCCGGTGCCGGTTTAGGCAATTTTCGGTTTGGAAATTGTCTCGACTTCCCTGGGCATAAAAGTATCATCGTGCTAGCCTCATGGATATATACGAATGCAAAAATGGTAACCTGGCTTAGAGACCTCGCAGTTAATAACTGTGGAAGTGCTTAATGAACACTAAGCTGCGAGGCGGCTCTGTCCCAGTATGGGGATGTAATGCCAATAAGAAGAAGAAGAAGATTAGCTAGGGACGAATGCAACTTGTTGCGAGAAAATCAGTTAAGTATTACTGTACGAAGTAAACAGTGAACAAAGCGTGTGGCCGGGGTTCTGCCAAATCACACCAAGCATCAATAAAAAAAATCCCGTTTTTTTGCCCAAGCTTTCATTTAGCAGATTTAATTGATCACAAATCGTATCGGATATCCCTCAACTCCATAACTGAGGATATCCTACAATAAATATAGGTATGAATTGATACGAAATGACATCCGTTTTCCTTTTATGAACAAAATATCACAAGTCAGTCAAAAAACTGCTGGTTCGTTGGTTCGGTTTGGCAGAACCCGACTATTTTTGACTTAATAAACGTTTCTCTCGCCTGCAATGATTGTTGGGCATTGTGATGGAAACGAGTTTATTTTTGAAGTCAACCGCTTGGCGGTGCTAGTTTATGAGGACAAGCTCACAGGCTATGTTACATGATTTTGAATATTGACCTCGTTTGATGACAAATTCTTGAAACTGTCTGAAATATCTAACCTTTCTCATCATGAATTGTGTCTCGTTTTATTGTCCCAGTCGATCATTTGAATTATTGATGGAAACTTCTAAAGAACCAATATTGTTTCTCGAATTTGAACCGACTATTCATCAAAGTCAATTCGAATAAAAATCAAAACTTCATGTTTTTTAGGATTTCTCTTTCTTGCCTAAAGGAGGCGACAAGCACAATCTTGGACAACATCAACACGTTAAAAAATGAAGGAAGAAAACGCAAGCTGCAGGGTGAGGAGCACGAACTACGACTGAATAATAAAAAATCATCTACAAAAGAACTATACGAAGCGGAGTTCAGCACTTCCAGAAATGCTTACGATTGGCTATTGCACATAGACCTGTGCGCCGCCGCGCCGGCGATTTTGGGTCGGCGCGCCGCTGATCATAATTTTGCCACGCCGATGACTAATCGCAATAAAAAATTAAATTAACTTGACTCGAGTCAAGTACGAAACACTGAAGATGACCTAACAGTTGAGATCGAAATACGTATCGCTAAAGCAATACAACGTGGTGGAATTAATTGGAATAGTACTAAACTCGTCTATTGTCAATGAAGTTGAGGTGGAACTCGTCAGAATTCAAATTCAAATCTTCCTCAATCGACGGTGTCTCTAAGTCGGTGTAGTGACATGTATTATCTTGGTTAATGAATAAGTTGGTTGATTAGATTGAGAGTTTGAATGAAGCTTTTTCTAGTAAAATAATACATAAATTGTTTAACTGGTTTTGGAATTCGTCTAAGTCAGGGCCTCATTCAGTTGGGCACCTAAACTTGTAGGAGACTCCTAAAAAAATATGTTTGCTGTGGTACACAAGCTTTTGTGAGGGCCTGGACACATGCTCAAAGCGCCTCCTCCCATTCCTATAGGATCTGACAAAGGTGTAGGCAAATCATTACAGTTCAGCAATATCAAGTTTAGTGACACATTCATAATCTTGACAATATTTTCTTTTTTATTTAGGCCGTTACAAATATTTATTTAACTTTTTGTCCTACTGGTCTCCGAAAGGTCAAGGGGGGATAATAAAAAATAAATATTAAAATGAAAAAAATAAAAAAAACTCCTCGGATTTGTTAAAGAATGTTTTGAAAATCCTCAAAATTATCCAAATTTTATTTTGTTGCCCCCTCAAAATATTATTTTTTGGCAAAAAAAATCCGAGGGGAGGGGGGAGACAAAATAGATATTAAATATTTGTATCAGCCTTATTAAAATCATCCAGGCCAGCTTTCTTTGTTTTTAGATTTGCGCTATTATCCAATTCCTGGAATTCCTGTGAATAATCCAAAAAGTAACGTTTCGACATTCATTTAAGATTTCCTTCGAAATTTCTTCCAGGGATTCCTTCGGAAAATATTCCAGAAATTGAGGCTTCGGAAATGAATCATGAAATTTCGTTGGAAATTCCTCTACATCTTCTTCTTATTGGCATTACATCCCCGCACTGGGACAGAGCTGCCTCGCAGCTTAGTGTTCATTAAGCACTTCCACAATTATTAACTGCGAGGTTTCTTAGCCAAGTTACCATTTTTGCATTCGTATATCATGAGGCTAACACGATGATACTTTTATGCCCAGGGAAGTCGAGACAATTTCCAATCCGAAAATTGCCTAGACCGGCACCGGGAATCGAACCCAGCCACCCTCAGCATGGTCTTGCTTTGTAGCCGCGCGTTTTACCACACGGCTAAGGAGGGCCCAATTCCTCTACATATTCCTTCGAAAAGTTTCATTTAAAAACCTTAGAAAATTACTTCAGGAATTCTTCCGGAAATTTCTTTATATATTTCTTTGGAATTCCTTACGAAATTTCTTACGATTCCTTCAGAATTTCCATTACCGATTTCTTTAGAAAAACCATTACGAATTTTATTCGGATTTCTTTAAAAAATACATACGAAAATGAGTGCAGGAATTCCTACGAAAATTTCATTGAGAATTCCTTCGGAGAATCTTTAAAGAATTCCTTCGGAAGTTTATTTAGCAATTCTTCCTTTAGCAAAATTTCCTTAAGGAATTTTTTTAGAATAACTTCCAGCAATCCCTTAAAAACATTTTCCGGGAATTCTTTCAGAACTTCCTGCAGGAATTCCTTCGAAAATGCCTTCATGAGTTCTTTCCAAAAATCTTTCAGTAATTCACTCTAATTTTTTTCTACAGTTCTTGCTGAAAGTCTTTTAGGGTTTATTATAACAAAAAAATATAACAATGAATTAATTTTTAGATTATTTAATGAAGGAGGAGTTCTCAAAGTGTATTTTTAGAGGAGTTTTTGAAAAAAATCAATGGGGGTTTTGTACAGGAATTTCCAAATTAACTTTTGAAGGCATTTACAAAAAAAAACCTGAAAGGTTTTCGTAAATAATTCATGAAAGAACTGCTAAAAGAATTTTTGAAGGTATTTCTTAAAGACATGCCAAAAAAATCCTAGAAGAATTTCCAAAGGGATCCATAAACAAATTTCTGAAGGAATTTCCAGAGGAATTCTAAATGGCATTAACGAAAAAAAATCCTAATAGTGCCTACTGGCATTTCTGAAGTAATTTCTAAGTTTCCCAGGAATTCCTTTGGACTTTTTTTCCAGTAATTTATTCGCATTTTCCTCCACAAACTTCTTTAAAGATTCCTCTGGTGATTCCCTCGGAAATTGCCTTAAGGAGTTCTACAAAAACTCCGGAAAAGAATTCCAGAAAGTCTTTCAGAAATTCTTTCGGTATTTCCTCCAGAAATTAGTTCGAAATTTTCTTCACGTATTCCTTTAGAAATTTGTATAAGAAAACCTTGAGAAATTCGTTAAGGTATTCTTAAAAAAGTAAATTCAGAAATTCTTTTGAAAACTCTTTTGGAATTCCTTGCAAAGTTCTTGGGCGAATTTCTAGCAAATTCCTTAAGAATTCCTGAACAAGTTGCTGAAAGAATATCCGAATTGTCAAAGCCTTTCCTGAAGGAACTTCCGACAATCTTGAATTTCTTCACATTCCGTCAAGAGTCCGTTCAGAAATCCCTCTAGGGATTTCATCGGAAAATTCGCAAACATTTTCAGGATATGAATCTAGAAATTAAATAAATAATGTTGAAATATTCCTCCAAAAAATCAAAAAAGGTTTTCTAAGAACTATTTCAAATCTTCCCTCAGGAATCTTTTAGGACTTCCAACAGGATTTTTTTTAGGAAATTCCTTTGGTAAAACTTCTGGAATTCCTTAGCAATCCTTCACAAATTTCTTTTGAAATATCAACAGAAAATACTTTAGAAGATCTTTCGAAAATCCGTTTGAGAATTCCATAAAAAATTAACTAAAAATTCCTCCTGAAATTCATTTACGATTCCTTTGCAAGTTCCTTTGGCTTTGGCAAGGCTTTGAAAATTTGCTTAGAAATTTCTTACGGATTTTTTTGGAAATTACTAAGGAAATTTCTCAGAAATTACTGTATGGGATCCTTAGCAAGATTCTAGGCATTTTTTCCTAAAATTCCCATAATAATTCTTTCAGAACAACCTTAAGCAATTCCTTGGAAAATACTCAGGTAATCTTCAGAAACTCCTTCCATTTCACAAAGGAATTCCTTAACTTTCGTTTTTTTTCGGGAATCTCTTCAGAAATTCATTCAAAGTCCTTCAAAAAATTCGGAAATTACTTTGAAATTTGGGATGCAATAGGAAATTCTATTAGGATTTTTTTTTGAAAATGTCTGTCTTCCAGAAATTCTTTCAAAAAGTTTACCGGAAATGCTATCACAAACTCTTTCGGGCATTACATCAGGAATTCTCTCAGAAAGTCCTTTAGGAATCCTTTCAAAAATTCTTCATTTAGGTAATTCCTTCGGAAATTCTTTCACGAATACCATCGGAAACTATTTCGTTCCTTAATAAATTTCCGAATGAATTCCAGCAGGAATATTGTATAATTTTACTGAAGAATTTCCCAAAGAGATTATGAATGGATTTTCAGAAGAATACCATGTGTTTCCGCGGAAATTCCCATAGGATTTTACCAAGCCAAGCTCGGTGGTCTAATGGCTATTGCTTCTGTCTTATAAGCAGGAGATCGTGGGTTCAATTCCAGGCTCGTCCCTTTTCCTACTTTGTATTTATATCTTAGTTTTTTTTCTGTATTTCACGTTCTACCAATACGATTCCTACCAAACGACTCCAAAACGATTCCACACTAACAATTCCAAAACCTTCTGTGCCACCAGAGTTCTCTGCATCTTTCATAAGTAGGTGTCAAACTAAACGATGGTTTCTGGGGCCCTCCTTGGCCTAGCGGTAAGATTCTCGGCTATAAAGCAAGAAGCTCGCAGTTAATAACTGTGGAAGCGTTAAATGAACACTAAGCAGCGAGGCGGCAATATCCCAGAAGGGGATGTAATATCAATAAGAAGAAGAAGAAGAAGTTCAACTAATAATCCTTACCCTTCCCCAGCGTTCGCAAGGACGTGGCCAGAACAGATCTTACCTGTTGAAGGGTGCCTTGCTTCCATCTAAGAGATAGTGATTAGTTTGTACCACCTACGAATTTGTGCGAATTGCTCAATGCTAATGCTAAATTCTCAAGGAATGAAATTTCCCAAGTAATTAGGAGTGCAAGTTATTGTGTATATTATATTTAACCAATTTCAAAAATCTGCAATAAAATTGATTTTTTCAGCCATTGATTTTTTCATCCACGCCGGTTCACGCCGCCGCCGCCGCCGCCGATGAAAACCAACGGCGCGCCGCCGTGACGCCGCCGCCGCCGGGGCAAAAGTGACCACCACGCCGCCGCCGCCGACAATGACGATAAGTGGAGTTGGAGACCATCGTTTTTAATTCGATCAAGACAACATAAGAAGCGCAACTATTGTGATCAGATCTTCAACTCCATCTTGTGAAATGAGTGAGTTTGAAATTAAATTCACTTTAATCCTGTTTTAACGAGTTTTACCTTAGAAATTTATGTATTACTGTACTATACTACCAAAGCTAAATTGATTCTATTCGTAACAAGCTACAATAATTTTGAATTAATCTCATAAATAGTAGTTTGTGCAAATAGCTATGGTTACTACTGCATGGTTGACCAGATTTAGTGGAATTGCACAAATAATCAACTGAATGATTGACTGGGATTGTTCAAGCATTCTCAGTGTGCAAATTTTTTTTAGTGATTCAAATGTTCAATAACGGCACCAGCCACATCCTTGTAGTCAGTTAGGAAGAGAGAAGGTAAGTGGTTTTTGTAATTCGAAGAGCGTTTTTATCTCAGGATTCTCAGGTAGTCGGTAGGCATCGTTGGATCTGACTTCACTCTGATAAGTGACTGTGACCGTGCCAATTTTTTACACAATTATTTTAACGAACTATAATTCGGTCGCACGAAGAAGAACAAACTAACTACATACTTGCTTGTATACCAAGCGGGAACACGATCAATTGCACACCTATTGATATGCTTTTCGATCAAACAATGCACAAGGATACCAGATTGTGTCTAAGAACCGAGAATGAACAGGGTCAAACGCTAT
The DNA here is from genome assembly GCF_024139115.2 of Armigeres subalbatus. NCBI lineage: Eukaryota > Metazoa > Arthropoda > Insecta > Diptera > Culicidae > Armigeres > Armigeres subalbatus. The sequence continues at coordinate 310,152,069 of NC_085141.1, forward strand.
ACACGCCCGGTGACATATGTAAACTGTGGAGGATCGCTCTTTGAACGACCGGAATGACCCGCAATATTAACATACGGTCTTCTAAACACTAATCAATTAACCTTCGCTGTCCCTCGACGAGAAAAAAAATCACACCATGCCGCCCAGTGGCCCACATGCACATTATACCAATTAATTTTCTTTACTTCGATGCTGAAGTTTATTTTTTCGCGTTCTCCCGGATTAGCTGGCGTGCCTAGCACCAACATAATCTATCCCGGTTTAATTTTTGGCTCTTCGGAAGCTTACTGTGACCCACAGAGTGTTCTTCAGCAATCCAAACCCTTAGCCATGACGCCAAACCACGCACACCCGCCTTGTTGAACGTTGACAAGTTCGTCGCATGCAACCGACCGACACTGGCAATGGCAACTGATCTGATTTGATTCACGCCGAGAGGGTGGGCCCGCCTTAGTCTGCGAATTCGACAAACGGAACGAAGCGCTCTCATTGTTAGCAATTTGCCATTCCGATAAGTTTCATTTTTCATCGCGAGCGCGACCAAAGAAAAAATATGCTAAACAATCTTTTTGCTTCATAACGAGATTTGCTGCCAGCGCCGGTGTTTGGCGTGTTGACTTTCCGGATGGCAATGGTGTCGTGAATTCCTGCAAGCACGGCAAGGAGTCATAAATTGTCGTTAAAAATTCATTACGCACTGGTATCTGGAAGACTGTCGAGTTTTGGACGCAAGATGATCGATCGCACGCTACCGGGGCATTCGCGAACCTTATGATGAATGGAAATTTCTAAACCAATGGAAATTTATTCGATAAATATTTAATAGAATGTGTTCCTTGAAGCACTCCAGCCAGCAAACACTTGAAATCGTAATGCAAATCGTTGCCTAACAAATCACTGCTCATGTTAACGAAGGAAGGACCTGTTAAGTAGAAGCTCTTCTGGGAACATAAATTCTACATTACTTTATAGACCTCCAATTGTAGATTATAAGTTAATAACACATTATGTATGTTCCATGAAATCCTGAACAACGACAGAAGCACCCGGGTGCCGTCGTCGTCGTCGTCGTCAATCAATGTCTTGCATCATCAATCTGTTTCTTCACGAATGTTGCACGGCCAGGCAGCTTCGTACTACGAAAGCGTACACTTCCATCAGTACTCCACCCAGATGAGTTGATTGCTTTAATCTTTATTCATTAGGCTCTTGCCTAGGATACAGCCCAGAGATTGATTGATTCCTTCCGACGTCGAACAACAAAAGTAAACAGTAGTGCGAACGACCGGGCGGGCGGGCCCGGAATATAAACGACACCGTAATGCAAGCCGACACTTACTCGGGATTTGCTTTCTAGAGCGTAGTGTGCAAATTGACTTACAATTTTTCCGAGAGGACATTATGCGCAAATGTTTACCTACTCAACATTTCCTGGATTGGTGGTGGTGGTGATTCACCTAGCGGACTGGGGCAGCATTGGGCTGCGCCTTTGGCAGATGCAGAGAGCTGCTGCATGTCATATTTTACTTGGACGTTCTTCGCTATAACAAAAGTGTTGCAAAAATTTGAAAATAATTTTACAATAGGTATACTTTAGTTAAAAATATGAAGAAAAATCCTCTGCAGTATTGATTTAATGCTATGTGTTAATGCTATCAACTGATTTATATTCAAGGATTATTTCACAGTCAGCGCCGTAGCGTACGTTTAACCGGGTTGGCCCCCGCCAAGGACACCAGCCTTCAGGAGGCGCCGAAATCAATATTTACTTTTTGAGGGCAATTATTCCAGTTTTACTGACCCAGCATCATGGGCGTATCCGGGATTTCGTGCAAGGTGGGCCCAACTGTTTAAGATCCTCTGAATCATAATTTTGGCAAAAGCTTGCATTGGAATTATTGCATATTCTGCACGTTTATAAAAACTCATGAATATTAGTGCTTGGCATTATTTCCTTCCGAGCTCGAAAATTTTTAAAACCAAATCCACAACCAACAGTAACTGACCAGCTGAGGACAGAAGAGACTATCCGGCAATCTTAATGTCGGATTCATGGACAGTCGTCGTGGATAGTTCTGAACCGTATGGTACCTACGTCTTTTCTTCTTGAAAAAAGACAGGATTAGATACTATTCCAATCAATAATTTGAATTTAAATTATACTACAGAATCCAGATTATACTTGGCAAATAAAACTCAGTATTGTGTAGCTCTACATTATCTATTGGCGGTGTACTGCTTCCTTGTTCTCTCTATCGTCAGTCAGACCGGTCACCACCCACAGTTAATTACATGTGCTAATAAAGTGGCTAGCAATATCGGGAATAAAATCGTTTTTGCCTTTCTCGTACAACAAAGTTGTACCGAAAGGCTATCATTTCACTCCAAAATCGAACTTTTTATAGAAGTCTCGGAGACTCATGATGTTATATACCAATCGACTCAGCTCGTCGAACTGAACAAATGTCTGTCTGTCCGTGTGTATGTGTGTGTGTGTGCACACGAAAACCGAAAAACATTAGCCACTTTTTCATATAGTAATTCTTAATCGATTTTCTCGCAACAAGTTGCATTCGACAGGGGACAAAGCCTTGTTGATCACTATTGAATTTGATAACGATCGACCATTGCGTTTAAAAGTTATTAAGAAAATGGAATCGAACTATAAAAGCGCCATATAAGGTTGGTGTCTTGGCTAAATGCGAGAAAGGCAGTATCACCACTCGGTGAATTAAGTTTTTTTTCCTTAAAAAGTATATATTCGCGTCGTATGTAATCATGTGTCAAGTGTAACCTCCGAAGTTTATGCCTGGTTTCGATTTCGTTCAGAACACTTTGGTGCCGTGACCAGGATCACGCGTGTGTGGATATCGTTTTATTTGATGTACTACGACGACGCCGATACCTAACCCTATCTCCCGCCGGGAGGTTTACTCGCGGATTGCTGTACCGTACAAGACATACAAGGCCTGTTTTTGGACAGGTACATGTGAGTATCTGTCCATTCCTTCCCATCCCCATTGTACGGTGCTTCCTGGGTCTTTTTTGGATCGATTTCAGACTGCTCTGGAATTATTGCTGCTAGGTGGCACTTGCTCACTATTGGAGTGATTGATTACTGCTGATTGGACTGGTCCCTGAATGACGACGCTACAGTGCGCTTGCTGATTGCTGTATTGGATAGTGATACTTATACCCTAATTGTTCAAAAGGGTCGACACTGGACAACGACGGCTATAAGGTTCCGAGTCGACTCCCAACTCCCAACAGAGTAGCGATACGATTGACTCCCAACAGGTAGCGATACGATTGAGCAGACTGGACCAACTGATGGATACTTTCGAGGATAACAAGGTGAATATGAAACATTTGACGAGTCCGATAAATTCGTTAAGCATAATATGGGCATTTGAGCAAAGGTAGAAGAGCATTTTTATCGGGTTAAAGGTAGGCTGACTTCCCTTCCGTGGCACCGACGCCAGCACAAGTGGTAGCGCCAGTTCCAGCTATTTCCCACTCTATTGGTGTCAAGCTTCCGACAATTACACTACCGCAGTTCGATGGAGATTTAAACGAGTGGTTGACGTTTAATGATTCGTTCAGTTCTTTGATTCATTCCTCGGCGGATATTCCATGTATTAAAAAATTTCAATATCTCCGATCTGCACTAAAAGGTGATGCGCTCAGGTTAATAGAAACCCTTACGATCACCGCAGCAAACTATAGTGTGGCATGGCAGTATCTTTTCAATAGATATGCCAACAAATATTTATTGAAAAAGAAACATCTACAATCAATTACGCACCAACCCAAGATGCTTGCCAAGTCCGCTTCAAAGCTTTGTATCGTTGTCGAGGAGTTCCAACGCCATGTTAAAATCCTGGAACAATTGGGTGAACCAACCACGCAATGGAGCAGCTTACTGGTTCATTTACTTTGCTCTAGAGTGGATGAGCAAAGCCTGGAGGATTGGGAGGAGTTCATGTCCGCTGGTAACGATCCCACGTACGCCAACTTGATTGAATCCCTCAACAAGAAAATCCACACTTTGAATCACTTTCAATTACTGCGGTTCAATTTGCATCATCGCATGTCTTTCGTCCTTCGTTTTCTCAAATTAATAGTTACGCTACAACTGAGAGCTACCTACCTAGTTGCCATGCATGCAACCAACAACACTTGTTTATTGTGTGATTTCACCAACAGACTACAATTGGCCCTAATGATGTATGTAAATACTAATTAATACTAAAAACGCACATAGTCAAAAAAAATATAACATAGTAGCATTGTCAAGATAAAAAAAATTAAAACAAATAAAATGCAGCCTACAATCAACTAAAAAATTCAGAAAATCTACGACGAAGAACATCCCGCGTCAAGTTGAAGTCGAACATGGAAGAAACTCTATTAAACGTTCTCTGGAGGCCGTAGATTGCAGTTTCTGCACCGTAGTTAGTGCGACGAAAGGGGAGCCTCAGCATCGAACTGTTCCGTAGCGGTCTTGGTTGAACGTTCATGTTGACTTGTTGTAAAATTCTTTCGCAATCTATTCTTCCTTGAAGTACATCAGCTACACATAGGGCTCTGCCCACATCCCGACGGATACGCAGTGGCTCTAAGGCAATCAAGCGACAGCGCTCTTCGTAACTAGGAAGATGCAGCGAGTTTCTCCAGTTTAGTCTTCGAAGCGCAAACCGCAGGAAACGCCGTTGAATAGATTCAATAATACGTCCTACGCCGTTGTTGTAATACGAGCTCCATACTGACGAACAATACTCTAGTGTAGAGCGCACCAAAGAACAGTACAGCGATTTCAGACAATAGACGTTCGTAAAATTTTTCGCTGTTTTCATGACAAAGCCCAGGGTTCTAGACGCTTTGTCGACAACGTATAAAAGGTGGTGTGAAAATGTCAGTTTTGAGTCTAAAACCACACCCAAATCCTTCTCGTGATTCACCCGTTCGAGTGTAGTTGCCAGCAAATGGTAATTGAAGATAATCGGCTCTTTTTTGCGTGAAAATGTGATAACGGAACATTTTGTCGGATTAACAACCATCCGGTTCGTAGTGCACCAATCAGCGAAAGCATTGATTTGACCTTGGAGAGTATGGCAATCAGTAACCGAGCAGATACGTAGGAATATCTTGAGATCATCGGCAAATGATAATCGTGGACCCTTAACAGCGTGATGGACATCATTGAAGTACATGATAAAAATCAGCGGTCCTAAATGGCTGCCTTGTGGTATACCCGACGTTGCACGAAAGTACGTTGATCGGTTGTCGCCTAATGCGACCGTTAATTGGCGGTCAGTAAGATACGAGCGAAACCATTTCAAAAGATCCCCACCGATACCTAATCGGTCCAGTTTTGCGATCGCGATGTCATGATTCAGCTTATCGAACGCAGCAGAAAGGTCTGTGTAGATCACATCCGTTTGGGCCCGAGTGTTCATACTTTCCGTGATGTACGAGGTTAGACACAGTAAATTCGTAGTTGTGGAGCGCCCAGTTACAAAGCCATGCTGGTCTGTGTTGATGTGTTGCTTGCAATGTGCACTGACGCAATCAATGATAACATGTTCAAATTGCTTCGATACGGCGCATAACGATGTAATCCCCCTGTAGTTATTAACATCGCGCTTGTTACCCTTTTTATATACAGGAAACATTTCGGCTATTTTCCAACAGGAAGGGAATACTCCGCTGGAGATTGAAAGCTGGAAAATCTTTTGAACTGGAGCCAGTAGCCATTCGATACTTCTTTTAATAAAACAGGATGGCACCCCATCAGGACCGGGCTTATATGAACCCTTGAGTTGAGATGCGGCTTTAGTAATAAGTTCAGCACTCACGTCAATGCTAACCAGCTGTTGGTTAGCCAAGCGGACGTTCTCGGCTGCGGAGGTGATGGAGTCGGCGGACAGTAGCTCTTCTTCGAACACACTGGAAAATTTAGCCGAAAAAAGGTTGCAAATGTCCTGTTGCGTGTCAGCAGTTTCGTCATTGAGAAACATGGATGAAGGCAATCCGCTTTCCTTGCGCTGTTCATTTATGTAATTCCAGAAAGATTTCGGGTGAGCTTTTAGGCGTTGTTGGATCCTTCTTTGATAGCGTCGGAAAAGGAACCGACTTAAGCGCTTGTACTGATAATTTATGCTGACATAGTATCGTTTCAAAGAAAGTGAGCGGAATTTAGTAAACCTTTTTATTCCTTCTTAACGAGCGAAGTTCGTTAGTCATCCACGGAGTGCGACTGTCAGACTGGACAATTCTTTTCGGGACATGCCTATCGATGATGTATGCCAAGACATGAGAGAAAGTTTGTGCAGCTGTGTTGACATCGATCGGATCCAAAATTCGATCCCAATCCAGTTCTGAAAGAACTTCGACAACACTGCGATAGTCGGCCCTTCGAAAATCGTAGGTCACTGCAGCCACAGTGCTAGAAAAATCACGGCCAGCGGTTTCCTCGACGGTAATTACGAGAGCTGGGTGATGAGCGACAAATTTAACCAAAGGGACCGGTGCCTTGGAGATAACTGGAGCGGTTTCACGAGCGCTAGTAAAACAGAGATCAAGCGAACGACCGTTCTCGTTTACAATTCCATTGATTTGAGATAAGGTAGCCATAAGGTACACCGGGGCAAGTTGAAATGCGGGGTAAGTTGAAACGGAAGCTGTAATTTAGATCGGAAATGACCCAATGCTCTGATTATTTTTTACAACAAACGATTGCAGCTACAAAAACGCAATCCCTGCCTATGTTTATTTTTCGCCCTTTGCAAAATTTTAACCAACTTTTTGACGTGCCAATAAAACAGGTCTCAAAATGATGTTTGGAAGAGTGCTTTCCTCAAATTTTCACGGTAGGTAATCATTCAATGTTGAACAAACATAATGATTATGAAAAATCGATGGGAGATCCGTTTCAATTTTTGTATTTTGGTCGTTTGAAATTGCTCCGCAATTTAAACCCATCGGGGCAAATAGAAATGTGTGGTGCGGGGCAAGTTGAAACAACGATTCAAAACGTCTCCCTAGCAATTTTTTTTTCTAAAATTCAGATACTTTATAGTAAGCTTTTAGGGCACTAAAATGGAAAGTAGGCTTTGAAATTAAAACAACAAAAATCAAAAACAAGTCGCCACCCACAAAACGCGGAGTTTCTGCCGCCATTGTTCTCCGGGTAGAGCATAATTGCACCAGAAGTAATGGGCCAAACACAATGGATACGTTTGCGTGCGTTTTGACAGTTTTGACAGGAAAACTGTCAAAACGCAAGCAAACGTATCCATTGTGTTTGACCCTTAACTGTTTTTTAATTGCTAATTGCGAATCATTACATAAAATAAGTGGACTACAAATCGAAGGGATCGCTTTTCAAGGTGCGTATTGAACTATTAACAATGGTAGTTTGTTTAATCAGTCTGCTTCAATTTAAATATTTAGTTTAAAAATAGCTGTTTATTTATTTATTTATTTTATTTCGTCAACCAACGTAGACTAGTACATATACATATACATGTTTGTTTTTGTAATGCTATAGTATAATTAAATAATAGGTTTTTTTAGTAAAGTGATGTATAATTTTGATTTTGAATTTATGTTGCTGAATTTGTAATGTTTATTCTTTGGAAATACTGTCTAATGTTATGCCGAGACATTGTTAAGTCAATAGTTTCGCAGTGTTGATTGTAAACGGCCATCATTCGGTTGAGAGGCCCAAATTTGGCGTAATTTGTTCGGCAGTGGTTGGTTAAAAATAATGTTCTATGTCGAAGTAGCCGAGAAGGTATGTAAAAGTTAAATTTCGATAAAATTTCAGTTGAATCAACACGTTGAGAAACTATATCGTTAACAAATGAAACCGTTGCACATTCTCGACGCTCTTTCAAAGTTTGTATATTTATAAGCATGCAACGTGCTTCATAAGATGGAAGAGGAAATGACGTCCAACCTAATTTACGAAGAGCGTATAATAGAAATTGTTTTTGTACTGACTCTATTCTTTCTTCATGTGTGGTTGTATAAGGCGACCATACAATGCTACAATATTCCAGTATAGATCGTACATATGAAATATATAGTGTTTTGATTGTGTAGGGATCCTGAAAGTTGAAGCAAAAACGCTTGATAAAGCCTAGCATATTATTAGCTTTGTGGATGATTGTGTTATAGTGATCAACAAGAGTTAGTTTCGAATCTAAAATCACTCCTAAATCCCTAACTCTTTCGTGTCTTTCTACAGTATTGTTCCCTAATACAATTTGTGTATTTGGTGTTATTCTTTTTCTGCTGAATGATATTATGTTGCATTTCTTAACATTCAGTTGCAATAGGCTTTTTCTGCACCATGTATAGAACATGTGTATTTCATTCTGGAATATGATTATGTCGTCTTCATTTTTTATTTCCATAAATAGCTTTATGTCATCGGCATAAATTAAAATCTTTATATTTTTGAGAATGAAGGTAATGTCATTTACATATAATATAAATAAAAGAGGGCCAAGATGAGAGCCTTGTGGAACTCCTGAAGTGACTTGAATGGGATTGGATTTCTTTCCGTTAAATTTTATTATTTGTTGTCGGTCTGTGAGATAAGATTCAAGCCATCTAAGGAGTCCTGGCTCAATTCCACTTTTTTGCAATTTAAAGAGTAACATTGGAATGTCAATACGATCAAACGCCTTGCTAAAGTCAGTGTATAGAGCTTCCACGTAGTTACCATTATCCATTGCATTAAGAGAATAGTCAATGAATTCTATTAAATTTGTAGCGGTAGAGCGACCTTTGAAAAATCCATGCTGCTTATTCGTAATTCTGTTTTAAGTTGTGAAAATAGTTTTCATTGATAATGGATTCAAAAAGTTTGGGAATGCAAGAGATAATGGCTATTCCACGGTAATTACGAATGTCAGATTTTTTGCCTGATTTGAAGATAGGCACAAGATAGGAGCTTTTCCATACCCTGGGAAAATTTCCGGATTCCAATGACAATCTGAAGAGCCAAAACAAAGGTGCAGTCAGCTCTTTAGCCAGACTCTTCATAAATATCGGTGGAATACCATCAGGACCAGGGCCTTTAGATGCATCTAAGTTTTTAAAGCGTTTAGAATATCGTTCACCATGATCTGATTAACACCGATATCCCTAGCGAATTCTGGGATAGGCGCAAAAAAATCTAGGTCGCGATCTTGTTCCGAAAAGGTGGTGTATATTTCTTGGAAGAAATCTCCGAAAAGATTACAGATATCTTCCGAGCAATTACCGACGCGTTCGTCTAAATACATGGTTGACGGAAAATTGTCTGATTTTAATTTTGATTTTACGTAATTGAAGAAGTTCTTTGGACATTTTATTTCGTTTTCTGTTTTCGTGTTGTGTTCTTCAAATGCTACATCAATTGCTAATTTTAATTGATCGCAGATGTTCAAATATTTTTCCAAATTTTCATTCGTCTTGTCTAGCTTGTAAGTTTGTAAGTTTTACGGATTATGATCCTTTGATTCAAAATACGTGCGCGGTGGACGGATTTCGATTCAGGAGTAGTTGATTTAACTCATAATTTTCTCATGTTTTCCGTAGTTTTTATGTGTAAATGTGAAACACTTCAAAAGAAGAAGCCTTCATTTTCCCTTGTCAATGACAAACGATTTCTCGCTTAACTTTTCAAAAGGTCCTAAGTAACATTTTTTTCATGAATTAATTTGAGTACTGCAATCAAAAGCTTTCATGTTGTTCTATTGATTGCGCTATTCAAATTAATTAATGAAAAAAATGTTAGTTAGGTCCTTTTGAAAAGTTAAGCGAGATTTATTTGCATTCGATTTCTATAGTCTAGTCTAGAGTACGGATTTCGATGTCCCACGGTATATATTGATATGAGACAATTGAATGGACCATATTTAAGTTTATTTTTTGAATAAAAGGATATCAATATCTGTAATGTGACTTTTATGCGAGTAAATATCAAGATGATGCGACACAATTTGGGATTTGGTTTAAAACTTTGAGAACAAAGCCTACTATGTTATCAGTTTTTCTTAAACGGGAGACAATTTTAAGCTAGTTTCTAGAAAGAAAATCAAAATCATCAAAAAATTACATGGGACTCTTATGCGAATTTAGTCACCTTTACAACCTCGTGCATCTTGAGTCTCACTGAGTACATATATTGTGATTTTAATACGGAAAAATAGCTTATCTCTGTATGTAGCGCAGTGTTTCAACTTGCCCCGATACACGGGGCAAGTTGAAACGATGCACATAAAAAAGTAATTTCAATATACAAAATATTTAGAAAAAAGTTTGGTGAGGTTGCTTATTTTTTATGTATAATCTTTGGCCCGTTTCAACTTGCCCCGGTGTACCTTACTATAATTATCCAAAAGCTTCGTGGCACCAACGTGAAAAGATGATCTTTCAAGGTCGAAGCCGTAAAAACCGCTGTGAATTCGTGTCCATGCGATTCCCACGAAGTTGAAGTCACCAAGTATCATCAATTCGTCGCACGGAGCGGCATCGTTCGACACAAATGAGAGAGACTGACAGTGTGTGTCGATAAACTCCAAATCAGGCGTCCGGTATGGAGGAATGTAAAGTGCGCAGATAAACAATCGACGATCGACGAGTTGAATAGCGACCCAGACTTGCTCCACGGCCTTCCAGGTATTGTCCTCAATAGCAGTCACTTTTAGTCTGGAGCTTACAGCGATAAGAACGCCTCCTCCTGTGGATTTCCTACTGCTGTTCAAATTGCGGTCGCAGCGAAATATTTGGTAACCATGCAAAAAAAAACATAACTTGAGATGGTTCTAGAATCCAGCCAGGTCTCAGTCAGAACGATTATATCGTAACATAGATCGATAACGGCTAAGTGATAGTCGTCCAGAAGACCGTTCATTCCGCCAACGTTCTGATAGTAGATTGTGATGACGGATGATGCTGGCAGGACGACAGATGCACTGGAAAGCGAAGCACTATCAGATGCTGGAAGGTTTTCTGGGTAATCATACTTGCCGACAGATGGAGATCGGAAGCTCCCGTTTCCAGTCTCAAACACAGGACCGGGACGGCTGTTGGTCGCTGGCAGCAATAGCTCGACTGTGCTGAGTGGATAGGGAGCTTCCTCAATGCAGCAGTTGTGCGTCCCAGTGGGTGGCTGAATCGATGAGCAACAGGCGCTTGACATGGTTCTGAGTGGAGACACTTGTTGATAAAGTGTCCCGTATTTGAGAAGATGTCCTTAGAGGATAGGCTAAACGTTGTGAACGCCAAGAAGATTTGCAGTAATTGCTTTCGCGGAGATAACTGTGAATCCAAATTTTTCTGCCGCGTTTGTCAAAAGCGGCATCACACCTTGTTGCATCCAGGATTTGAACCACTGACGACCACATTGGGAACATTAACCTCAGTCAAGGTCATCATCAAGGATCAACTTCTAACGCGGCACGATGTGAAGTCGAGGCGATAGCTGCACAAACCAACTCTGTATCGGACCCTCGCAGTGTGAATGTATTCCATTCAACAGTTGTACTCATCATAATAGATGGTGATGGGAGAGAGCACCTTGCACGAGCATTATTAGATTCGGGATCTCAATGCTGCCTGATGAGTGAGCGACTTTGCCAACAGTTGCGATTGGTTCGACGTCAAATAAACCAACACATATTCGGTGTCGGTGAATCTCAGGTACGTGCTGTTGGCGCGGTTTCCACCGAAATTCGATCGCGACTAGAAGAATTTTCGGTTCCTATTGAAAGTCTGATTCTACGCAACATCACCACAAGCTTACCTGCGGTTACAATACCGAAAAATAATTGTTTTATTCCCGAGGGCATCGATCTTGCGGATCCTGACTACAATGTGTCGCGGAGAATTGATATGATAATCGGAGCTGAACATTTTCATACTTTTCTGAAGGGTGGCCGGATGAATTTGGGTGAATCGTCACCGACACTTGTGGAAATCGTGTTTGGCTGCCTGGTGACTCTGCTGACCCTCCACTTTGTCATATTTCCTCACTAGAATTGCTCGATAGGAACATAGAGATGTTTTGGCAAATCGAATAGGTGGATACGAAAGTTCTTTCCCCGATAGAACAACACTGTGAAAACTTCTACAAAAGCACTGTGTCCAGAGATCCCTCTGGTCGGTATGTGGTCAAATACCTTAAAAAGGATGGACTTTCTCATATGCTGGGCGAATCTTATACCAATGCTGTAGGTACGACGGTTGGAAGGTCTCGAAAGAAAGCTGGAGCGAAATGAGTTGCTGAAAGAAAGGTACCACATCTTTATGTCAGAGTTCGTTAACCTTGGTCACATGCGTGAGATTTCCCTAGATGAAGAAGCATTTTCCGTGGCCTGTTTTCTCCCACATCATCCAGTTGTAAAAGAAGCGAGTATGACCACGAAGATCCGTGGCGTGTTCGACGCTTCAGCGAAAACTAGTACAGGTTACTCCCTTAATGATGGTTTGCTAACAGGTCCTGTTCTACAAGATGAACTGTATCTGATTATTCTCCGATTCCGAGTATAAAGGAATAAAGTAGTTTTATTGGCGGACATAGAAAAGATGTACCGCATGGTTCGTATCCATCCAGATGATCAGCCTCTTCAATGCGTACTGTTTCGCTTCAGTATAGTTGCTCCTATAACCAAGTACGTCCTCACTAAAGTGTCATATGGATTATCTCCATCGTCATTTCTAGCAACGTGTACTCTCCATCAACTTGCCGAAGACGGAGGAAGATCGTATCCTCTCGCTGCTGATGCCTTGAAGCAAGATTTTTACATGGACGATTTCATCCGAGGAGAAAATTCCGTTGATTCGGCGATGCAATTACGACGGCAAATGACTGAGTTACTTCATCGTTGAGGCTTTCGGTTGAGAAAATGGTGTTCCAATTTCCAAGAGGTCCTTGATGGAGTTCCCGAGGAGGATTTAGCTGCTCAGACCAATCGTACATTCGACCCTGACGAAACGATTTAGACATTGGGACTCAGCTGGGAGCCATTGACTGATCAGTTTCGTTTCGACGTGAATATAAGCATGAAGCAGAGCAAGATCACAAAGCGCATAATACTGTCGGAGATTCCTCGTTTGTATGATCCACTCGGATTAATTGCTCCGATAGCGGTTCGGGTCAAAACAATCATGCAGCAGTTATGGATGTTGTCTCTGGAATGGGACGAGGAAGTGCCTACAGATATCCAAACTAAGTGGACGACCTTCGTCAAGGAATTGTCTTCCCTATCCAAATTTATAATAGATAGCTTTGCTTTCAAGGTGGGGTGGTGCAGCTGCATTGTTTTGCCGATGCATCCGATGATGCATATGGGGCGTGCATTTATGTTCACCCAGTTGACACCCACGGATATGTGAAAACTGAGCTGTCAACCGCAAAATCTCCAGCAGTCCAATCGCGTTGCAGACGTCCACGACGTGGCGTCGCCCCCCTAAATTGTGGAAAGATTGAACGGGTACTGAAATGAATTCCCTCAAACCTGTGCACTTTACGATCCAATCATATACAGAAATAGGTGGTTGAAATTCAAAAGATTCCCAAAACTTATTAGGGCATCCAGGATCCATAATATATTCAAGTTCAAAACAACTCGAAACATTTCGGGCTCAAAAATTCTCCTTGAAATCCTTCTACAAGCTCCCCTGGGAACTTCTGAATTCCTCCGGAAAGTTATCCACAAATACCTTTGAAAATGGTTCGAAAATCCTTCTCATGTAATTGTAATTCCTCCTTATCTAGAAACCCCCCACTATTTTTTTAGGAAATTTTCGAGGAAATTGCGAGGAAATTGCTTTTCTTCTCTCCAAGATTTACTTCTATATAGTTCCTCGGCTATTCTCTCTTCAGGAAGAATCCGGCATTTCCTTCAGGCACGCATCCGTCAAGAATACCTACGGAATTTCATCCCAAAATTCGACCAGAAGAGAAATTTATGACGGAAATCCTTCGATTTCGCTCCATAATTTTACTTGTAAATCTATAAGAAATTCCTTCGGAAATTCTTCTACGAACTTCTCCGGGCATTCCTCTCGGAACTCTTCCTTTAATTCCTCCGGGATTACTTCCAGGAAATTTTCCGGGAATACCTCCAAACATTCAATAACGAAATCATCTAGCATTCCAATCTGGAATTCTTTTCGCAATTACTTCAGAATATCCTTCAAGAAATCCTCTAGAAATATCTTCATGAATTTCTCCTGGAATTCGTCCAAGTATTTCCCCAAAAATTCTTACAGGTATTTTTTCGGGAGTTTCTTCAGGAATTCCTTCAGGAATTCCTTCAGGAATTTCTCCGGGAGATTTTCCGTGGAAGTGTACTAGAATTCCTTCCGGACTTTACTCGGAATTGACTCAGATATCTGGTAAAAGTTCTTCCAGAAATTTCTTCGGAACAATCCGCAGGGATTTTCTTCAGCAATTCATCTGGGAATACTTTCAGGATTTCATCAGGGAATTTCTGCATTAACTCCTCCTGGTATTTTTCTGAGAATTCCTTCAGATATGTTTTCGGAAATTCCTTTAGGAACTTCTCTACGAATTATTTCAGGACTTCCATGTGAGAATTCCTCCGGGAGTGCTTGTGGAAGTTCCTCCGGGAGTTCTTCCAGGAGTTTTTCCAAGAAATTCTCCGGTAATACCTCCAGGAACTTCACAGAGAATTCCTGGACGATATTTGGCAGGAATTTTACGGGAAATGGGATTTCGGAAGTTTCTTCAGAAATATTTTTTCTCTTCCTCTAGGGTATTCCACCGGATGTTCCTCTGAAGTTCCACCAGTAGATCCTGCGGAAATTCAATCAGGCTTTCTTCCAGGAATTCATTTAGCATTTCTTTAGGCATTTATCTACAAATTCCTCCAGAAGTTCCTCGGAGAATTTCGCTGGAAGTTCTTACGGGAATTCCTCCGGGAGGTTCTTTTAAGAATTCTTCCAGGTGTTCCTCGTGGAATTCTTACGAAAGTTCCTTTGGAATTTCATCCTAGAATTCTTACGAGAGTTCCTCCAGGATTTCCTCCGGAAATTCTTCCTGTAGTTCTTCAATAAATTTCTCCAGAAGTTCCACCGGCAGTTCCTCCGAGAATTCCTCTGATAATTTCTCCGGAAATTTCTATAGAAAATCCCCCGGGAGTTCCTCCGGAAATTACTCTGGGAGTTCCTCCGGGAGTTCCTTTTCAGAGAAACACCCGGAGAAACTGCCAGTGAAATTCCCGGAGGGATTCTCGTAGAAACTGCTGGTGGATCTCCGGAAGGAATTCCCGAAGGAACTGCCGGAGGAGCTCCAGTTAGATCTACAGTAAGAACTCCCGGAGGAATTTCAGGAGGAACTCCTAGAAGAATTCCTAGAGGACCTCCCGGATGAGCTCCCAGAGAAACTATCGGAAGAACTTCGGGAGGAATTTCCAGCTTAATTTCTGAAGAAAGCCTAAATGATTTCCTGAAAAAAGCCTGAATAATTTCCCGGAGGAATTTACGGAGAAACTCCCGGATGAATCGCTGGTGGAATTCCCAGAAGAACTCTCGAAGGAATTTCCTGGAAGAATTTCTGAAGAAACCCCCGGGAGAATTTTCGAAGGAACCCCGGTGAAACTACCAGAAGCATTCTCGGAAACAAGAGAATTCATCTTATAGACAAATCTCGTCTAGCTGAAACCTTTGTTGGGGTTTGTAACTGGATCATCATCACATCAGAGGATTCCCTGAGGAGCTCCCAGAGAAATTCTCGCAGGAGCTTCTGGTGGAAAATTTATATAAATTCCTGAAGAAGCCTAAATAAATTCCAATTCTGTCGAAATTCCCGGAAGAATTTTCAGATGAACTGCCGATAGAACTACCGGAATAATTCTCGAAGGAAATCCTAGAGAAATTCTTGGTGGAAATGCCGGTGGAACTCCTGGAAGAATTCCAGGAGGAATTTTCGGAGAAACTCCTGGAGGATCTCCCAGTGGAAATCTTGAAGTTTCCACCGGAATTCTTTCAGGATTTCATTGCGAATTAATCTAGGAATTCCTCCGAAAATTCCATTGTTGATTTCATTTTCAGTATAATTTCTGTATAAATTTCTGGTGAAATTCCTGGAGAAATTCTTTGAAATTTTCACAAGAAATTATTCGAAACAATTCACGGAAAATTTTATGGAATTTACACAAGAAATTCGAAGATTTTTCGTGAAATTCTCAGGAATGTTTACTGGCAATTCTGCGGAATATTCTTATTCTTAAAAATTATGGGAAACAGCACGAAATTATTTGAATTATTGCAGGGAATTCTGCAGAACTTATAAAGAAGTTCGTGAAGATTTTCTTGGAGTAAATAATGGTGGAATTTTCGGATCAATTCCCGGCAAAATTTATAGTGGAATTCCTGAAGACACTGCCGAAGAAGTTGCTGGAGGCATTCCTAAAGAATCCCTGATAGAATTTCGGATAGAATGCCAGGAGCAATTGTCGAAGGAATTCCTGGAGAAAGCATGCATATTGCTTTTTCTGCCTATTTTATAAATATTATTTCAGAGAGGATTTGTTCAGAAATTCAAATGTATGGTTCTAGTTTTTTTAAACTTAGAGAGTAGTAGAGTGCTACAAGGATGAGAACCAGGCTCTAAAAAAGGGAAAATCAGTAGCAAATCGATCCACACTGAAACTTTTAAATCCGTTTGTGGATTCAACTGGCATAATTCGAGTCGGTGGCAGGCTTAGACCATCTGCACAACCCTACGGATCAAAACACCCCATTCTTCTACCAGGGTTTCACCATTTTACACGTTTGCTTCTAACATTTTTTCACCGCAAGCTGCTACATGGTGGTATTTTGCACACCCTCGCTGTGGTTCGAAATGACTTCTGGCCAACCCATGGCAGAAGAACAGTACGCAGCATTATTTGGAATTGCCATTGCTGTACACGTGCTAATTCTAGACCAATTGCTCAGCCTGTAGGACAAATTCCAACTGCCCGAATAACGTCCAGCCGACCGTTTTCCTCAACCCGCATTGATTATTGCGGTCCGGTATTTATTAAATCGAAAATTCGCAAGTCAGCTCCTACGAAGGCCTATATAGCACTCTTCGTGAGTTTCAGCACTAAGGCTGTTCACATTGAACTGGTTGGAGATTTATCTTCATCATCCTTCCTCTCTGCCTTGCGCAGATTCATTGCTCCACTTTCTAAAACTAAAGGAAGTAATATGGGTAACATATCCAGAAAGTTTTGGAACCTTTGGCCTAGAGGATCTATACTAAAAAATACGCTAGAACAAAACTAATTTGGTTTTCGATAAAACCACCCTGATCCCCCCTTATCAAGCCTCCTCACCTTCCTCTTATGTTGAAAAGCAATAAAAAACAAATACTGAGGAAATGCTTCAGCGCTTTTCTTGTGGATTCCTTCAAGGACTACATCCATAACCTACCGATAGATCGAATTTCGAAGGACCCTCTTGTTCCTAAGACTGATGCCAGAAGGTAGTGGTATGGGTTTGTGTGGATTTGAGACAAATTTGTTCGTATATTCTGGGAATTTGTGTCTTTTTTTGTGTTTCGGCTTTTTCAAGGGTGAAACTGTCTGTACCCTTAGAAAAGGCCAATATAAAGGGCCGAAACGTCGTGCAAATTGACTACAATTGACTGAGCAAGCCAAAAATTCCCAGAACAAATTTTTCAGTCGATTTTTATATTTCTAAAATTTGTTCGTTTAAAAATTAAATAATTGTTAAGAAAAACTTATCGTAAGCTGAACAACATGGAAGTTTAATTGGCAACGGCATCGATGGATTACGGTAACTCCTTAATATCTACTTTGTAAGAGTAGTAATTGATTGGAGAAGAATCTCCTTGATGTCAATCAGTGTTCATTGTGGATTTTCCTTCTTTTCTTCTAATATTATAAAAATCCATAGCCTCCTGCTTCCAATGGACTTTTATCGATCAAGCCGCCTTAGAGTTGGATTTTATTGACCCAACTATGTGCATAACTGCCTCCAAACCACCAACAACCGATTTCATACACCAAGATCTAAGATCTAATAGCAATTCCGACTCCAGACCGCCGACTCCAAACCGCCGACTAAGCCACGCCAGATTCGGTATTTTTTTATTTAGGTACGACAGCGATTCCGAACATCGATCAACATACTTCAAAACTGGATTTCATTTACCCAACTAGGTCCAGTGGTATCTTCAAACTATCCGAAGACTTACTCCAAATTTGAATTTCACTGATCCGAATAGGTCCTATGGCGATTCTGGCAATCGACCACCTCACCCCAGAGTGGGATTTTATTTAACCCGAATAGGTTAAAGATTTTTCTTGATCCGAAGAGATCCGACAGTGATCTCGAGGATCGGCCGGCCCACTTCAGAGTTTTTTCTTTAGTTTTTTTTTTTTTCGAATAAAACGACCATAGATTACGGAGGCTTTCAATACCCATAAAGCAAATATTCATTAAGGGTTGTATGTCAATGCCCAGAATACCAATCCCCAGAATCAGTTCCCCAGAATGGTATTTCCCAGAATTCCATTTCCCAAAACGACCAATTCTCCAGAATGATATTCCCCAGAATGCACCATTTCCCCGAAAATAAATCCCCAGAATGACCCATTCCCCAGAAGAAAAAAGCCCGAATGACCCATTCCCCAGAAACCAAAAACCCAGAATGACCCGTTCCCCAGAAAAAGGTATCAGTCTAAGAAACTATGTTTTTCGCTGTCATTTCTATAAATTAAAAATACTAGATACTATATTTCTATGCAAAAATACTTATATTGAAGTACGCATTTGCCCGGAATAAGGCAAAACGACATATGCTGCCTTATTTTAAAGCACGCATTTGCCCGGAATGGAGCCCATTTGATATGTTTGTTAGGGCTCACATATAATACGAAGGAGCATATAATCCATTATACTCGTTGTTCATATTGGGGGAAGCCCATATGGCATAAAGCCGTTTGGCATAATGACCATTTGGCATAATCGTTGAAAAGAGTATGAAATGCAATGGGTCGTAAGAATATATGTTTTCCATTTGTAGAAGTATGTATTTACCTGGAATAAGACAAAAGAGTAGATGACTCCTTCTTTAAAAGTATGCATTTGCCCGGAATAAGGCAAAAGAGTAGATGACTCCTTCTTTAAAAGTACGCATTTGCCCGGGATGAAGCAATTATGAAGTATTTAGTCTAAGCTAGGAAATGGTGCATTCTGGGGTATGGTATTCTGGGGATTAGGACATTCTGGGGAATGTCTTTCGGGGGATGGAGGCATTCTGGGAAATGTCTTTCGGGGGATAGGGGCATTCTGGGGAATGTCTTTCTGGGGATTGTGGTATTCTGGGGAATGGTTTTCTGGGGAGTAGTACATTCAGGGGAATTAATTTCTGGGGAATCACTTTCTGGGCAATGGGTTTCTGGGGTATGACATACAATCTCATTAAGTACATGATACAAAAAATTAACTTCCCTTCGACCCATCTTCTCACGCCATTGTTTTAAATATTTAAATTTTCTATAAAACTCCTAAAGCTTCCCAAACCCTCCCTTCTTAGAGACTACCGTAAAGAACTTTCAGTAAGCTTTATGAATTTCGTCCGGCTCTGCCACGTTTCATACATTATCTGCGGCAAAAACTGTCACAAAAAATAAGGCTGTTTTCTGCAATCCACATAGACTTTTAAGTATATACCCTGAAAAAAATCTATTTGAAGCATCTTCAAACCACTACACCTTCTTATCTTACTTTCTTTTAAGATTCAAATTGTTTGTCAGAACAATGTAAAATTTGTGCACTTTATTTCCCTAAGTAAAAGAGGGGCACCCAATAAAGATTTCGCCTAGGGCGCTGGGAGTCCACGCTACGACTCTGCTCATAGTTCAAATTACACACTTTAATGATCGACAACACCAAAATTAATGAATAAAGTTTGTATTTTGAATCTCAACACTGGTTCATTGACTGAAATCTTCAATAGCTAACAAACTCTTGTTGATGAAGTTAATTACAGCTGTTCGCTAAAAATTATCTCCGATTTCAAAAGTGTTGTGATAGACTTTGGAATTAGTATGCCACAAATGATTCATTTATGACTTGAAACGAAGCAATTATGTGATATAGCTCTCTCGTAGTTTGTATTTACAATTGAAAATGCAAAACAACAATCACAACATTCCTACAAACAACAACAAGCTGACTCGTCATCGTATACCGCCGGGCTCGGGCCGGGAAGTCCGCGCTTTCACTGCGTTGTCATGGCGCGGACCGTTCTTGAACCACCCAGCCTGGAGGCCCATTCATCCAATCAAGGTACATTACGCGGCACAGTAAACAGCGCACCGACCGCCACGACTCGACACTGCAGCCGCCGTTATTTAAACAACGTGCGATAGGAATACAACCAACATAAAAAAGAAAAGAAAAACAACGTCATCGCAAAAATGAGAGGCATAATGTGCTAAATGGATTACTGGCGGACGGGGGACCGTGAATCATACCTCAGTTGTCCGACTTATTTACGCTCTGCAGAACGACAGAGGAAACTGCAAATAATTTGAATTTAAGATCGTGGTTATTCATGGCAGTTGTCTTTTGAAAATCTTTGTTTTATTCTCCTGGGATCTTGTTTTCTTGTCCTCTTCAGTGTTGATAGAATCAGAATCAAATCTCAACCAACGAGGCCTCATGTGCTAGTCAACTCGATTAGGGCTGTCCATGAACCACGTAGATTCTCAAGGGAAAGGGGAGGGGTTCCAAAAAAGTCCACGTTTGTCTACGAAGGGGGACCGAGCGGTATAGAGTACACGTGGACTTTTTCTTCTTTTTTGTATAAAAATCATTCACGGGAGAATTTCTCCAGGAACATCTTATGAACTTCACTGTAGTAAAATTCGGCGTTAAACCATCCGTTAAATTCTTCTGCATCCTGAGTATGAAGTAGCATAGTATAAAGATGGAAAATTCAATGTTTTCTAAAAAATCTTGGAAAACTGTTTGGTATTTTCACTTCTTTGGAGATGAGACCGAAAAATCGGTGGACTTTTTGCAGGAACTTCTTTGGAAATTGTACAAAAATTCTTGAGATTTTTTTCGAATTTCAACGGTTCTTTCAAGAAAAAGTATTTGGAATTTTCAAAGGAAATTCTTCAGACTCTCCACGGAATTCTTCAGAGGAGGAGAGGAGAACTTTTCGGAATATAGGCGAAAAATGATGGGAAATTACTTCGGGATTGTCATTGGAAATTCGTTGGCTTTATCAATGGAAAATCGTTGGAACTTCTGAAGAAAATTATTAAAATTTTCCACGCGAAACTAATGCAATTCCACGCCAAAAATTCTCCGATTTTTCATTAAAAAATTATCGAAGGGAAGAATCGTTCGAAGTTTTTATAAATAATTTTCTAAAAAAAATTAACGCGAAATTAGCATTAGCATTAGCATTGAGCAATTCGCACAAATTCGTAGGTGGTACAATCCAAAACTATTGTATGAAAGTAGTATTACTTTCATCCGTTACAACAGATATTGATTTGGAACTAATCACCATCTCCTAGGTGGAAGCAATGCACTCTCCAATAGTCGATATCTGTCCTGGCCACGTCCTTGGGAATGCTGAGGAAGGGGAAGGATGGTTAGTTGGACATCTACTTAAGAAAGATGCAGAGAACTCTACGACCTCTTATAGGTACCACGGGAGGTTTTTGGAATAGTTAGTGTGGAAGGTTATAATAGTAAGAATCGTTTTTGATAGAATGTGAAACACAGAAAGAATTAAGATAGAAATACAAAGTAGGAAAGGGGTGAGTGTGGAAGTGAACCCAAGACTTCCTGCTTATAAGGCAGAAGCGGTAGCCACTAGACCACCGAGCTCTTCTTCTTATACATTCACGCGAAATTTGCCAAAATTTCCACTGGAAATCCAAAATACAAAATTTCTATTTTATTTGGAATTTTTTTGTGAATATCAGTAATTATTCAGAATTTCTTAGGAATTTTAACTCAAATGCTCAAATCTTTTATGTTCCCTAATGTCTGCTAAATTCAAGGTTTATCTCGAGAAATAAGAAAGAAAGAGAGAGAAAACTGGAGTATCAACGGGAAGTATTAAAATTATCGATGGAATTTTTATTTCGAAATTAACATTGAAAATTATTTGGGCTTCTTCAAACTTGAACCGGTTTGGAAAAATATTGTCAGAGCCGTTGAAGATTTTAAACAGTGACACGCTGATGCAAAAATGTCGGTGGCGAGGGCGCAAGGAGGAATCAAATCTACCGGAAATTCTATTAGTTGATTCCATTGGTAGATTTGGTTATGTTTCAGATTTTGCTTGATTTTATTTAGTTTGAGTTTGTTCTGTTTGAAATTTGATGTTTGTTGTGACCTACCTAGTAGAATCCCATATTGGATGCAACCCACCAGGTACCACATGCCTTTATTTTTAGAAAGAGGATAGAAATGAGTTTGCGTTAGATTGCTGAAACTATGGTAACAAATTGTTTCATATCCCTTCATTGTACATATTTGCCAAAATCTCAGCAATTTGTTTTTTTCTGTTTGAAATGGATTCAAATTGGTGAATCCGTATTAGATTTTCATTGGATTTGGGTTCGATTTGGATTTGGAACTAATTTGAATTGACCTTTCCCGTCAAAAAACTTTATTAGCTTAATCGATTCTTTGGCTTATTTAAAGTCAACTTTCCCAGCTTTTTGACGCCTCTAAGTAATTTTAAAATTTAAAACAAAAATCAAAAAAGTACTGTTTTTTAAAGATTGGCCTGATTTTGAACGAACATAGGGTGAATTTGTCAGGCCGGTTCAGGGACGGGAACGGTTGACATTTCTTTTTATCATTCAATCTGCCACGAAGTAAAAGAAAAACAAAAACACGGCAGCCGCAGCAGCAGCCACGACCAAGCAGACGACAGTCAGCACATGATTTTATTATTTCTCTCCCCACAATTAATGTTTCTGTACGCTCATTTCACGACGTATGACCGTTTTTTGTGGTAAATGATTATTTCTTTACTCCTTGCTCATTTTAGAGACTAGAACTAATGAATTAGTACCAACGGCTAGCATTCTTTCTAGGCTTTGCGCCACAGGCAATTAAACTCGATTCTGTTTTGTTTGCGCTGCGCACGAACCGAAACAAAAAATCTGCTGACTGTACCGACGGCTCGACTCTCACGCAGCAGCAGGCAGGAACATACAAACAGTTTGCCTCATCGGTAAAAAAATGTCACAATGAGGCGTACATTTTTTTTGGAAAACTGTTTCGGTTTGTGCGGTGCGTGAAATTTGACCGGATAAAATGTAAACATTCGCATAATCACAGTGTTTTACTGTACATTTCCCGACACTGGGCCGGTTCACACGTGCAGCACTTTTTCGGGCTTTGTTTTCGATTTTAAAAATAGTTAGAGGCTTAAAAAAATATGGGATTTTCGGGAAAGTTGACCTTAAGTAGGAGGCCAAAGAATCGACTGAGATAATAAAACGAGATAATTTTTTTGACGAGAAAGCTCAATTGCATTTGGATTAGATTTAGATTGATTTTGGATTGGATTTGAATTAGATTTGTATTGCATTAAGGCTCGATTTGGATTGAATTTGGAATGGATTTAGATTTGATTTGGATTGGATTTGAATTGGATTTGGGTTGGATTTGGATTCGATTTACATTCGATTTGGATTCCGATTTGGATTGATTTTGAATTGGATTTGTATTGGATTTGGATTAGATTTGAATTGGATTAAGATTGGATTTGGATTGAATTTGGAATGAATTTGGTTTGGATTTGGGTTGGATTTGGATTTGATTAACATTCGGTTTGGATTTGGATTGAATTTGGATTGGTTTTGTATTGTATTTGGATTGGATTTGGATTGGGTTTTGATTGAGTTTGGAATGGATTTGGATTGGATT
The DNA here is from genome assembly GCF_024139115.2 of Armigeres subalbatus. NCBI lineage: Eukaryota > Metazoa > Arthropoda > Insecta > Diptera > Culicidae > Armigeres > Armigeres subalbatus. The sequence continues at coordinate 310,176,021 of NC_085141.1, forward strand.
TGGATTGGATATGGATAAGATTTGATTGTATTAATATTGGATTTGGGTTGAATTTGAATTGGATTTATTTGGATTGTAGTTTGTTCAGATTTGGAATGTCTTTGTATGAGATTTGGATTGGATTAATATTGGGATTGGATTGTGTATCCATCCCTGGGCATAGTGTATCCATCGTACTTGCTACACAAGACACATACTCATGCAATGGCGGGCATAGAAAAGCTTTCAATTAATAACTGAGGAATTGCTAATATAATATTGTTGAAAAGCAGGCCAAGTTCCAATTGGAATGTAGAGCCATAGAAGAAGAAGAAGAAGAAGAAGAAGAAGAAGATGGATTAGATTTAGTTTGGTTTTAGATTGGATTTGAATTGGATTTTTATTCGATTTGGATTGGATTTACATTGAATTTGGGTTGCATTTGGATTCGATTTACATTAGATTTGAATTTGAATTGAATTTGAAATGGATTTGGATTATATTTGGCTTGGATTTAGATCAGATTTGTATTTGATTTGGATTAGATTTCGATTGGATTAGATTTGGATTGGATTTGGGTTTGGATTGAATTTGGATTGCATTTAGATTGGATTTGGATTGGATTAAAGTTGGATTTGGATTAGATTTACATTCGATTTGGATTTAGATTGAATTTGATTTGTATTTGAATTGGTTTTGGATTGGTATTGAAATGGATCTGAATTGGATTTGGATTGGATTTGTATTGGATTTGGATAATATTTGGATTGGATTTGAATTAGATTTGAATTGCATTTGGATTGGATTTGGATTTGGTTTGGATTTGAATTTTGATCGGATTTGAATTAGTTATGGATTAGATATGGATTGGATCTGGGTTGAATTTTGATTGGATTTATTTGGATTGTAGTTGGATTAGATTTGGATTGGATTTGAGTTAGATTGTGATGGAATTGTATTTGCAAAAATCTCCAAATTCTAATCCAGCATCTATATAAAAAAAAATTCGGAGATTTTTGCAAATACAATTTTTGCAATTTTTAGCGATCTTTTCAACTTTTCTCGTAATTTTCACATGAGGATATATCATATAAACCCATCGGAAACTGCTACGAGCGGGAAAAGATTGTTTCTGTTTGGCCGAAACTCATTCGTGCCATTTGACAGAATGTCACTAGGCCGAAAGTCATTTGGCCGTACGGATCATAAGCTAGAATAGGACATTTGGCCGAAAAGGCGAAAAGGTCATTTGGCCGAATAAATAATTTGGATAATTAGGTCTTTTGGCTGAAAAGGTCTTTTGTACGAAAAGGTCCTTTGCCCAAATAAGTCATTTGGCAGAATATGTTGTTTGGCCATTTGACGTCTCACTTCACAATCATCATTCCTCAGTAGACTGGCCCAGGAAACAAAAAGTTGTCGAATTCCACGCACCCCCCCTCCCCCAGGTTTGTGTCTTTTGGTGAGAAAATCAATCTCTGAAAATTTCAGCTCAATCGCTTGTTGCATAAGCTGGCGCATTTGATTTGAAGTTTGTATGGGGATTTCAGTCAAAATATATAGGAAAATACACCTCCGACACTCATTCGATCTGGAAATTGGTTCTGATTGCTCGATTGAGCTCAGAATTGCAAAAACGGCTGTTGGTATGTTACAGAACAACTGCACAAAACATTGTACGATGATTAAATGAACTTTTATTTAGCTCTCTGCTGATTTATTAGGGTCTGATTTGTGTAATTTTGGATTTATTGATCGAATCGAGTGAGCTGAAAAGTATATAAAAGTTCATTTAATCATCGTACAATGTTATGTGGAATTGTTCTGTAACATACCAACAGCCGTTTTTGTAATTCTGAGCTCAATCGAGCAATCAGGACCAATTTTCGAATGAGTGTCGGAGGTGTATTTTCCTATATATTTTGACTGAAATCCCCATACAAACTTCAAATCAAATGCGCCAGCTTATGCAACAAGCGATTGAGCTGAAATTTTCAGAGATTGATTTTCTCACCAAAAGACACTATACCGTGGAATTCGACAATATTTTTTTCTCCCCATACTAAGCTGGGCCAGTCTATTCCTCACTTCTCACAGCGAAAAGTGAAGAATAAGAAGTTAGAAATGATGAGGCTTCTCCCTTCGTTCTTTGTTTCTCCCACTTCTCGCTGTGGGAATTTTGTATTTGAATTGTGTAAGCATGTTGTAAACCAGATTTGAAGTGCCATTAGCAATCTTATACTTATGCATCTACTGTATTAGAATGCAAAACAATCGCAAAATCCGGAGATGTGCCTTGTGCGGTCGGTGAGTGAATAAAAAGTGCTCTTTTGTGTTTTCGAGAAGTACACAAAACTATCGCTCGATCATCTGAGTTTATTTTGTTCTGTATTTATATTTTATATTATATAATTAATTAACTAGTGCGGGTTAGTCATATTTTAAATCACACGCATCATCCCATCCCATACACCGTATCGCTTATCGAAATGAACCCAGATAAAATATCCTTTGAAAAAAAAAATCCAGAGGTAATGTAGTAGATTGAAGTCTGAGATAAATAAAAATTTATTATGAGTAAACATATTTTAACAGTGCATCTTTAATTTTCATACAACATCATCCGGAGCCCGTGACCGATTTAAGATTTAGAAATAATTATCAAGGAAAGAGCGCCCAACATAGCTATGGTCATCACAAGTTCCTATCTCACACTTCCACGGGTCGTCCGATGACAAAAAGGTCCGATGACAAAAGTCACGCTTCCACGGGCGCCAGCTAAGGGTTGTGTACTTAGCTCCAGGAGGTGCGGCTCAAACAGCGTCTGCCTGGTACCCAGCGGCTGATCAACGAAATGCTATATCGCGTCAGCCATACCTAAGGTGGCAGTCCCACCAGCGCGATGTAGGTAACGTGACCCCGGTAAGGTAGCTTTCTGAAGACTCTAAAATACCACGACAAATGGTAATGGAAGAAAAAGAGAACGTTATTTTTGACAACAGACCCGGACTATGATTGGAAACTCGGTACCTGGAATGTCAGGACCCTAAATGATCCTGGACGAGTGAGCCTTCTGGCTCGCGAACTGCAGAAGGTTGGAGTGAACGTGGCCGCTATTCAAGAAGTCCGATGGCCCAGATCCGGAGAACGTGAATTCCGAGCCGTGGACCCTACGACCAACACTGCATTCAAGTATAACATCTATCACAGCGGCGGTGAAAAAGCAGAGCATGGAGTTGGTTTCGTAGTGATGGGCAAGCAGATGAAGCGAGTGATGCGGTGGAAACCCATTGGCGAACGAATCTGTGTGTTGAGGATACGGGGCAAATTCTTCAATTACAGCCTAATCAACGTTTACGCACCGACAAACGATAAATCCGACGACGTGAAGAACAAGTTTTATGAATGTCTTGATAAAGCCTATGGAGAGTGCCCAAAGCATGACGTGAAAATTGTTATCGGAGACGCTAACGCTCAGGTCGTTCCGTCCCATAATTTTGTTCCATTCCATAATCGATAGGGAGAGCCTTCACTCCGCTACCAATGACAACGACCTACGGCTAGTAAATTTTGCTGCTGCCAGAGGGATGCCCATCAGTAGCACCTACTTTGCACGAAAGAACATCCGAAAGCACACCTGGAGACACCCAAATGGTGAAACTTGCAACCAGATAGACCATATTCTGGTGGATGGGCGCCATTTCTCGGATGTTATCGATGTGCGGACATTCAGAGGTCCGAACATTGACTCTGATCACTACCTCGTTGTCAGTAAAATTCGATCACGGTTGTCAACTGTATCGAACGAAAGATCACAGCGAACGATGCGTTACAATATCCAGCGATTGTCGGCGGAAGGAGTATCGGCTGAGTACCGCCAGAAGCTCGACGAACGGATAAGTGCAATCAACGTTAGCGACAACATCAACGATCTATGGGAGTCGATCCATGGAGCGGTGAGCACAATAGCACGAGAAGTGGTAGGCACTGCAGAGAGGCGGCCCAGGACGGGTTGGTTCGATGTGAAGTGTCAGAGAGTGACAGACGAGAAGAACGTTGCCAAAAGCCGGATGTTGATGTCGGGTACCCGATCGAATAGAGATCGGTACAAGGAATCAAGAGCAGCCGAAAAACGAACCCAACGCAAGGAGAAGAAAGAATATGAAGAACAAGTTATTAGTGAGGCGCAGGAAAAAATGGAGCAGAATGATATGCGGAGGTTTAATGAGTCTGTCAATGGCGTGCGGAGAAAGACAACGCCATCTCCCGTCATGTGCAACGACCAACAAGGGAATTTGCTGACAGATAAAACCGAAGTGGCTGCCAGGTGGAAGCAACACTTCGAGACTTTGTTGAATAGTGGAAGTGACGGTGCATCGGTGAATAGAATAAATATTAGCGACGATGGACAAGCTGTGGAGTTCCCAACACTAGATGATGTTAAAAAAGCTGTTGAAGAGCTGAAAAACAATAAGGCTGCGGAGAAGGACCAGCTCGCGGCTGAACTTCTCAAACATGGCAGTGAGCAGCTTTATGAAGCTTTGCACCATATGGGAAGACGAGAAATTGCCTGCGGCCTCATTTGCCCTCTCTTTAAGAAGGGTCCGAGGAATAGCCCTCCTTAATTCGGCGTACAAAATTATGTCCCGTATTCTGTTCAACAGATTGAGACCTCTAGAAGAGTCCTTCGTCGGCGAATACAAAGCAGGCTTTCGTGAGGGCCGATCAACGACCTCAGATGATGGATCAGATGTTTACCCTGAGACAAATCATTAATAAATTCCGGGAGTACAACTTGCAGACACATCATCTGTTTATTGATTTCAAGGCGGCGTACGATTGAGTGAAACGGAATGAATTATGGCAAATTATGCTTGAAAATGGTTTTTCCGGCGAAACTGATACGGATGATTCGTATAATGTTGGACGGATCGAAATCAAGTGTAAGGGTTGCGGATGAAATATCGACGTCATTTGTTACCTTAGATGGATTAAAGCAGGGTGATGCACTCTCGAATCTACTGTTCAATATAGCGCTCGAGGGAGCGATAAGGAGAGCTGGTGTGCAAAGAAGCGGTACCATTATCACAAGATCGCATATGCTCCTGGGATTTGCGGACGATATCGATATTATCGGGATTGATCGCCGTGCCGTGGAAGAGGCTTTTGTGCCTTTTAAGAGGAAGACAGCGACGATTGAACTCACGATCAATACCAGCAAAACGAAGTACATGGTCGCTGGCAATCAACGTGGGTTCATTAGTGGTGGTGGTAGCGAAACGGTGCTGGATGGTGAAAAATTTGAAGTGGTAGAAGAATTTGTGTATCTTGGAACATTAGTGACGTGCGATAATGATGTTACCCGCGAGGTGAAAAGGCGTATTGCAGCTGCAAATAGGGCTTATAACGGACTTCGTAACCAGCTTAAGTCCCGTAGTCTGCATACGAAAACAAAACTCGCGCTGTATGCTACTCTGATTCTTCCGGTGGCTTTATACGGCCATGAAGCATTGACATTAAAGGAGGCTAATCGGAGAGCTTTCGGAGTGTTTGAGCGTAAAGTGCTGCGGACAATACTCGGCGGTAACCAGGAGAACGGTATCTGGCGGCGTCGCATGAATCACGAATTGTACCAGGTGTATAAAGGGCTGGATATTATTAAGCATATTCAACACGGCAGACTACGGTGGGCTGGTCACGTTGTTCGTATGCTGGAAGAACGTCAAGCGAAGATAATATTTAGTCAAGAACCCGGAAGAGCGCATGCTTCGTGGAAGGCCGAGTACACGATGGCTTTTTGCAGTTGAAGAGGACCTGAGGGCTCTCAACGTTCAGGGCGACGGGAAGCTATTGGCCCAGGATCGAGTCCAGTGGATAAGGATACTCCATTCGGTGCAGGTTCATCGAAGAGCTGTAGCCCATCGAGTGTCAAGTAAGTATGGCAAACAATAAACGTTTCTGCCTCCGATGGGTTCGGTTCTATCAAAATCGGATTATTGTAAGACAAGTTGTGCTGATTTGAATTTTGACGAAATTTTGCCTACTTAATCTTAATAGCTAACCTCTGTACTGCCCTTCCACGCATAATTGTCCCATGTTAGTTTTTGGAGATTTTGACTTTTTATCACAGAGCGCTCTATTTCGATGGGTTTTTCCCGAAAACACTCGAAGATATCGAACTTTGTTCGAAAAATCTGTGAAAACAACATCAAGTCGATTTGTCCCATTGTTGAATTTCTACGCATATTTGTCTCGTGGGGAATAAGCTCATCATTATGACAGAATCTGTTATTCTATAGAGTGTTGCTTACAGGAATGGTTTTCAATACTTAGTTCTCGCAAGCTTAGCGACTTTTAGCGGTGAGTAAGGCCGGCTAAAAGGATCTTTATTCTAAATGATATCACTGTGATCTAACAACATTAACCACGTGGGCAGTATACTGCCGCTAACCGCAAGTCGAGCACATCTATATATGGGCGTCCATATACAGATGTGCTCGACTTGCGGTTAGCGGCAGTATAGTTTTATCACAGGTTTTATATATTGAGCATGATACGAGATATGCCGATCATAGTAGTCATTAACGAACCCAAATATTCAGCGGGACTAATATGCGTAGAAATCCGCAAGCAAGTGTTCTATTTCTCAGTATAACTGTCCCGCTAAACTATTTTCGTTAATAAAGTCGCAAATTATATTTCTGAACTAGAACCTTGAATGAAATTATTCGAAGGAAGGTTTACCAATAATCTAGTGATTTAAACTTCTCAAATTATCTACTCATATCATATGAAGTCCGGAGCGAAAATTGTAGTTTTGTTTCAAACGCGTTTTCCTCAGTTGCATTTTTTTGAATTTGGTACAAGTATGCATAGAACACCAGTGTAAACATATCTTATTGACAGTTGGTTCGTAAGAAATAACCTAGAAATAATTCAAAATTTCAGTAAGCCATTGTTAGTTTAGTAAATAAGGATGAAATTCCATAACTAGAGCTGCGTGCATTTTTCAATACCCTTCAATGTTGTACAACCCTAAAGATTTAAAAACGTGTGAGAAATTATGCTGACCGACGGCGTTAAACAACTTAGCTTAGCCCACAAATATATAGCATTAAATTACTGTGGAAGTGCTTTATGTGCCGTCCAAACCACTTGATATAGCGATAACACGAGGCGAAATATGCATTATTTCTAGTAAAAACTAGAAGTACGAACATTGATATCAAGTTACTATATTGTCGGGGTTCTAGTAAATTGCAACAAGCACCAATGATAAATTATCACAAATTGTATCCGATATCCCCAAACCATATATCCAGGTTAAGGGTATGCGATAACACACTATTACCAAACGAAACGAAACGAAACGAAATTTAAAATGTCGTTGTTGATTCGAAACGGAATCGGAATATAATTTTACTTTCGAGACTTCGAAACGATACGAAATCAAGGTGCTTCTTCTTCTTCTTCTTATTGGCATTACATCCCCACACTGGGACAGAGCCGCCTCACAGCTTAGTGTTCATTAAGCACTTCCACAGTTATTAACTGTGAGGTTTCTAAGCCAAGTTACCATTTTTGCATTTGTATATCACGAGGCTAACACGATGATACTTTTATGCCCAGGGAAGTCGAGACAATTTCCAATCCGAAAATTGTCTAGACCGGCACCGGGAATCGAACCCAGCCACCCTCAGCATGGTCTTGCTTTGTAGCCGCGCGTCTTACCGCACGGCTAAGGAGGGCCCCAAGGTGCATTCAATTCAAAATTTTGCGAAACGAAACGAAATTTTATTTTTTTTTTCCGCGGAATTTTTTTTATTGAATGGGTTTTACTAGGTATATCACGTATGCAATTTTTATTTCACTTTTTCGAAGTAAAATAGATATCTTGCGGCCAATATAGTTATAATAACCAGGGTTTGCAGAAATCGCTCTCAACAGATCACCAACAACGATAAAAGAGAGCCAACAACTGTTCCGAATCATAACAAGCCATGATAACAAATTTATCAAACTTGTATACAAGTGCGAAAAAACAGAATCGGATAGGCAGCCCCCACGGAAAAATGGTGATTCTCGCTTTGTTTTCGCTCATTTCGTGTTGATTACTGCACAGCTGTGTAGAACAAGTTGAATTGCATCATCAGAGCCACTGCTCCCCGCATTAGGAGCTTTCTAAAAGAAATTTATCATGGGGTATAGCATCCCGAATCAGTTCTCTACCATGACAGCTTGCGAAAAAAGTCTCTCGCGCTATGCTGCATATCGTAAGGGAAAAGACGGCTTTGGCAGGTTTTGTTCTATTATTGTCCCGGGGGTTTTTGTCGACCAAATTTTATGACATTTGGCCACAATATTCTTTGATATGCAAAGGATGTTTGGGCCAAATTTGAGCATAATCAGTCATGAAGAACCTCCTGACAATAATAGAACAAAACCTGCCAAAGCCGTCATTCCCCCTATATGTATACAGAGATGATAAGTGAGAGACTTGCTCTTTCTCTTTAGGCTCGATGCCCACGTTGCGTGTTTTCAACGCAGAGTGCACGTGGCGTCAAAAAGACGCAGGTTTGCACCGGGAAAAAGCGGTAACGCAGTAACACCACGCCGATGCACACCAGCGTTATTTTAACGCTGCGTTCACGTGGCGTTGAAAAACCGCTACGTGGGCATCGGCCCTTAGGATTCAAACCCTGATAATAACAGAAGAAGCAGGCTATGATAAATCGCCGCGTTGCCGTTTATAAACTAATGGCGATAAGGCAGAGTTTGTGCCGCTTTCAAACGAATTCATCGTGGAGTGGAGATTTTGGAGAGATTAATGGAGATTTTTCGTATATGGATTCAATTTCTGTTTAAAACCTTATTTCACCTAAGCATTATTAAGATTATGTGATTCATATTGTCTCAACAGCGTGGTAGCCAGAATGTCGGACAGTAATCCGGTGAAAATGGTTCTCGACAACGATCCGACGGGCACAAGAAGGCGAGGTACGCAGCGGGCAAGGTGGATCGATCAGGTGGAAGATGACTTGCGAACCCTCCGTAGACTGCGTGGTTGGCGACGTGTAGCAATGGACGGAGCCGAATGGAGAAGACTCTTATATACCGCACAGGCCACTTCGGCCTTAGTCTGAATAAATAAATAAATAAATCAGCGTGGCTTCATATTCATATTGAGCTAACCCGAACTAAGTAGAACATTTATTCACATCTGCCGTGCGTATATGCGTATAAAAGTATAAGATTGCTAATGTCGTTCCTGTTCGCGTGACTTACATCTAGGTTACTTTGACCTGGCAGTCAAAGTACCGGTAGTACAAGTGTCAAACCAATGTTGTTGATGGAATTAAACTTGCACTACAACTTGATGCATAAATTATGGCCAATTGATGCTTGTTGAAGCATAATTTATCAAAATAATTTAAATACTTCTACTGTAGATAGAGAATTTATAATAGCATATATCCATGTGTACAATCCTTTGTACTTTTCTAAAATGCACAAAGATATATATTTCAGATTGTAATTCACAAATGTGATCGCAAAGTTTGCCAGGTATGAATAAATCATGTTTCCTTTCTTATACCAAAGAATCTACCAAAAGGCTATCATTACCTTCCAAATTCAAACTTTTTATAGGAGACTCGGAGACCCATAGTTTTATAAACTTACTAGTTTTTGTCTGTTTGTCCTTGTATAAGAATTTGTGCACATAAGACATGTAAAAATTGTTGCCACATTTTCATCATCAAACCACTTCAATTAAGTGCAAGAAACAGCTATTATGGTCAGTATATGAGCTGAAAGCAACTCTGAGTAAAAAACCTTCAGCAATTTTAATGATCCTTCAACCCGTTCTAGATTTTTTTTACGAATTCTTTGCGAAGATCTAAAAAATTCCCACGACTCTGCAATGTTCCTTACATATTGTTCAAATAGTCAAAGAATAGCTTAGCTTGATTAACTGTACACATAGTAGTTGCTCATCATGATTGGCCGAGAAACAGCAAATGTGCACAGTTTACCAATTGAATAATCTTTTTAAGAAAAATAATTTTTCTTCTCATTGTACTCGCTTCGGAGTTTTCAATTCATGATCAATGACGATGCCGGTCACGCCCTTACAGTCAATTGGTATAAGAGAACGGAGATGCTCTGCATCTCCGTGAGCGCCACAGGAAAGGAATCGTTAGTTGAAAAAGTGATGCATGTGAAGACGGCTTGGTAACGACTAAATATTTATTTTTTTAATCTTTCGTTTATTTGGAAGGCTCAATTTCCGTGAAGCGTTACGGAGCCGAAATCAAGTTTAACAATAGATTTCTTGATTCTTATACATAGTGTTAGTTTTGGGGAACCGAAAGACTCGCGGTTTAGTCGAGGTTAGGGAATACAATAATACAGTAGGAAAGGAAAGGATTTAAGGGTGCTTAAGTAATTACGATGCTGATGTTCACAAAGTTGACATTCCTCGCATTTTTACATCTGTAACGGGACAAACAAACTTTTTTTGGGAGACAACGACAAGAGGAGGACATACGGAAGGGATTAACGACAGACATGGAAATGTACAACAAGAGGAAGACAATCGATATGGGGTACGAAAGACAAGGGAATGGGCAGACAATGATTACAGTTTTACATCAGCAATTTTCAAAAATTGGTGGACCAGGGACATGTACTCTAGATCAAGGCCCGACAACACTTCCCTAATAGGCTTTGGTTGTTTTCCTCGGACCCGGAGATGTTCAGTTAGCGCAGATCTGGGGCCACGATGCTCCTCGCACGCCCACACGACATGATCGATGTCCTGATAATCCTCGCCGCAAACACAGAGATTTCCTTCCGAGAGCCCCACTCTGAAAAGATGTGCATTTAGAGTGTAGTGATTGGACATTAGATGACACATGGTTCGAATAAAGTCTCGTCCCATATTCAATTTGATGAACCATGGACGCTTCGACACCTGCGGGCGAATTGAATACAGCCATCTACCCAACTCCCCATTTGTCCATTTCTGTTGCCAGCTGTTCAAGGTTTCCTGACGAACTAATGTGAAAAATTCATCGAAGGTGATTTTCCGATCGTAAATATCACCTTCCATAGCGCCCACCTTAGCCAAAGAGTCCGCTTTCTCATTTCCCGGGATCGAGCAATGAGAAGGGACCCAAGCCATGGTGATTGTGTAAGACCGTTGTGATAAGGCACTCAAAGCTTTCCGTATCCCATTCAGTAGATACGCTGAGTGCTTAACCGGTTTCATTGATCGAACAGCCTCCAAGGAACTTAGACTGTCGGTGAAGATGAAAAAGTGGTCAGGAGGTATGGGTGCGATTTGCCCGAGATAATAGTGTATAGCTGCTAGCTCAGCAGTATACACGGAACAAGGCTCTTTAAGCTTAAAATAGGCGCTATGAAAAACGTTAAAAGCACCGAAACCAGTGGTGTCATCCATTTTGACCCGTCTGTAAAAAAAGCTTCTCTCGTCGCTGGCATGCCCGTATTTGCTTGCAAATAATGGAGGTATGACCTCCGCACGAAGAAAGTCTGGTATTCCATGAACCTCCTGCTTCATGGACAGATCAAAAGTAACAGAGGAACTGTAAGAGTCTAAGAAATTAGCACGATTGGTGTCAACCAAAGATGGGCTTACCTCCAGCGTTATGTACCAGTGGTAAATACTCATGAATCGAGATTGAGGGTTTTGTTCGAGCAGCTTCTCGAAGTTGTCAATGACCAATGGATTGAGAACCTCACAGCGGATGAGGAACCGGAGCGATAATTCCGCGAAACGATCTGTTAGTGGCAGTACTCCCGCAAGAACTTCCAAGCTCATCGTATGTGTCGAATTCATACATCCTAACGCGATACGAAGACAGCGGTACTGAATCCGTTGAAGCTTCAGCATGTGTGTTTTAGCCGCGGACTGGAAGCAGAAACTACCGTATTCGAGGACCGACAAAATGGTTGTTCTATACAACGTCATAAGATCTTCGGGATGCGCCCCCACCATGTTCCGGTTATTGATCGCATGAAGTTGATCTGTTTTTGGCATTTTTGGGTCAGATACACAATGTCCTTCCCGAAGGTGCATTTAGATTTTAGAAGACATGCTATGAGTTTTACTCATCAGTTGGAGCGGGAACTTGGCCGGCTAATATATTTTTTAAAGACAACCATCTCAGTTTTCTCCGGAGAGTATGCGATACCCAGCTTTAAAGCCCAAGTTGACAAATTGTTCAGAGTATGTTACAACGGTCCTTGCAGATCAACTGCGGTTGGCCCCGAAACGGATACAACACAATCATCTGCAAGCTGTATAACGAGCAATTTGATATGATACATTCATCAATGTCTCTGACGTAAAATTGTAAAGAAGGGGGCTTAAACATGAGCCCTGGGGGAGACCCATGTAGCTAATTCGTGAAGTTGCCGAGTCACCATGAGAAAAACTCATACGCTTCTCTGACAACAAATTGTACAAATAATTGTTTAAAATTGGTGAAAGTCCACACGAGTGGAGTTTGTCGGATAAGACATCAACGCAAACTGAATGAGGGGGGCTTTATGTCCAAAAAACTGAGCCCATTTGCTCTTTTTAGCGAAAGTAAGCTTAATTTCTGAAGAAAGCAACGCAAGACAGTCGTTCGTTCCCTTGCCCCTGCGGAAACCAAATTGTGTATCTGACAAAAAACTATTCGATTCAACCCATTTGTCTAGCCGGAAGAGAATCATCTTCTCCAACAACTTCCGAAGACATGACAGCATCGCGATGGGGCGATACGAGTTATAATCCGACGCGGGTTTTCCGGGCTTCTGGATGGCTATCACCCTCACTTGCCTCCAATCATCCGGAACAATGTTGCACTCCAGAAACTGGTTGAACAGGCTCAATAAGCGCCTCTTCGCGACGTCTGGGAGGTTTTTAAGCAAATTGAACCTGATTCTATCCATCCCTGGAGCGGAATTGTTACATGAAAGGAGAGCAAGCGAGAATTCAATCATCGAAAAGGGGCGATCCATGTCATTCGTGTCAGCAAAAGCATCACGTAGCTCTTGTTTCACCGGCACCGAATCCGGACAAACTTTCTTTGCGAAGTCAAGTATCCACCGCGACGAGCTTTCACGATCTTCGTTTACGGACGACGCGTTGCGCATTCTTCTCCCGACGGTCCACAGAGTTTTCATTGAAGTCTCGCGCGATAAACCTTCAACAAAAATGCGCCAATATCCGCGTTTTTTCACTTCGACCAGTTTCTTGAACTGGATCTCGAGCGCGATGTACCGTTTGTGAAGGACAATCGAACCGTGTTTCCGAAATTCTTCGGACGCGGCGGATTTCTTGCGATAAAGTTAGGTACACTCAACATCCCACCACGGACTGAGTGGTTTCTACGAACCGAAACTCCTGGCACTGGTCGGCTTTGTGTCTGAAGATCACTGTCAAGGATCAACTGGGATAGAAACTCGTACTCTTCTCGCGGGGGAAGTGCTTCTATCGACATTACGCCATCAATGATGGCCTCCGCATATGTGCCCCAATCGATGTGCTTCGTGAGGTCATATGAGAGGTCGACAGAAACAGATTGATTACGTCCATTGGAAATCGAGACTTCGATCGGCAAATGATCACTACCATGGGGATCTTGGACCACCTTCCAAGTACAGTCCAACGATAATGAGCTCGAACAAATGGAAAGATCTAGACGGCTATCTCTTGCTGGAGGAGCCACTCGTGTAACTTCTCCTGTATTCAAAATTGACATATTGAAGTCGTCGCAGAGGTCGTATATCATTGATGAACGGTTGTCGTCGTACAGTTCCCCCCAGCCTGTTCCGTGGGAGTTAAAATCTCCCAAGAGCAACCGTGGCTCCGGCATAACCGAGCAGATGTGCGAGAGATCTCTACGAGATATCGCGGTGTTTGGAGGAAGATATATCGAGGCGATACTGAGGTCTTTTCCTCGAATAGTCACCTGACATGCGACAGCTTCGGTGCCAGCCATCGGCGCAAGATCGACTCTATAGAAGGAGTGCTGTTTTTTGATCCCTAAGAGCACCCCTCCATATCGATTTGCCCGATCGCTGCGGATTATGTTGAAATCAGGAAATTGAAGGTTCACATCTGGTGTTAGCCATGTTTCACATAAAGCAAAAGCATCGCATTGTAATTTGTTAACTAAAAATTTAAAAATATCTAATTTTGTAGAATCTGTAGAATCGAAATCGTGTTACCCTTATTGACTAAGTTAGCCATCGAAGGATACAAATGACTCGAGGAGGGGCATTTTTGAAGCCAGCTGCTTCAGGAGAGGAGTCAGAATAGGAAGAACAGTTTTGACCACGTTCTTCACGGGGTCGGAAGCATCAAAGAAGTTGAGGATGAGCTCCACGATGCCAGAAAGAGTGAACATTGGAGCGCTCGGGGCTCTTCTGCTCGCTCTCTATGCTCTCTTTCTGGCTGAGAAATCGCAAAAATGGGGCATCTGGGATTTTAGATGTTCCCGGAAGCGGTGGAAACTCTCGATCATCCCGATGTGAAACCACAAAAGTTGATCGTTTTGAGTATTTCCTCCCGCTTTGAATTTGACCATGTTGGATTGGGGCTCACTTTGAGGCTGTTTTCAGGCTTTTTCGAGGGTCGCTGGCTCTGTTTTATTCTCTTCCTCGTTGAGCCATTGAAAACAAAGGGAACCCCATTTCCAACCTCGAGTCAGAGCTACCTTGATCGTCCAAAGGAAGAGACGAGTAGATGGTGTCAGAAACGAGTGGAGGAGCGGCCTTCCTCAACATTTCGGCGTAACTTCGCCGAGAACGTTGCTGAAGAGACCGCTTCTGGTGGATTCGCTGCTGTATGTACGTTGGGCAAGCTTCAAGAGCATGTGGAGGGCTTTCGTTACAATAGACACATTTCGGTGCCGTCTTGCACGCGCCCTCCACATGCTTCTCTCCGCATGATGCACAGCGAGGTTTATTGCAACAGTACTGAGCGGTGTGGCCCAGCTGCTTGCAATTAACACAATTCATCACCTTCGGTACATACAGCCGAACAGGTAGACGAAGTTTGCCAATCACTACGTAGTCAGGCAGTGCGGACCCGGAAAAAGTGACGCAGAAAGAGTCAGACGGGAATAACTCCGCTTCTCTCCTCCTGCGACACCGAATACATTTGTTTGCAATCCAGTATCGCAACAGGAGGCAAAGAAACGTTCTTGAAACGACCGAAACCTTGTTTCAAATCGTCGCATGTCATACTTCCCTCCGTCACCACCCCGCGATCTCACACACTGCTGACGGTAAATACACCCTATATTCGAGAGTGAAAAGCTCACAGGTGACAATCTCGTTGGCCTGTTTGCGATCACTGACCGTGACACGGAGTTTACTGGACCCAACCATGTCAATGGTCGTGACAGACGAAAATCGCTTTTCCAGATCTTTGCTAATCTGGCTGATATTCAAACGTTTGCCTTTGGGTCGAAAGAAAACAACATACGGCCCACTAGAGTCGTGAGGGTAGACCTTGGGACGGGGGCTCGTAGAGGAAATTTTAGCGTTGCTGGTGTCCATTTCATTTTGGTTTGGAACACCCGAATGCAACGAAACATCTGACATGGAATACGAAGTACTCCGCCAACTTCACCTTCGCGCATTGCGGACACGAAATGCGCCGCTGCAGCGAGGCACAATCTATTTTAAAACTAAACACTTATCACAAGAACAGAAAAAAAAACATACATACACACAAATTAATGAGAGGGGAAGACGAGTTAAAGAAAAAGGAAAAAAAAACTATTCCAATAAGATGGTGAAGAGAGGGGAACAACGAGAGGGAGCTCAAGTAAATACTTGCGTTCACACTGCTGTGTCGCCGGCTAACGGTTCTGGCAGCACACACTGACTGGATGGACAATCGCCGGGGCGGTGGTGCGGTCGAAGCGAACCACGCTGTTGTTGGTGTTCTTGCCGCAGACAACACTGCAACTGGGTGGATGAATGGTGGCAGGACGGCAGCGTCTGTGTTGGTGGAGACGCACGATGGATGATGACTGTCGGCGTGGGGCGATGATGCCTGCGCCTGCGATGGACGCCGAAGAAACTGCAAAACTTTGCGTTGTCTTGCAAAAGCAACGAAATGGCTACTCAACTGCTTCAGCTAAGCACCACTTCCACTCAAGCACTTGCTTCAAAACACTTTCGGAAAAAACCTCTACCTGTACTTTAGGAAAAAAACCAAAAGAGAAGCAGACCGTGCGCGGACTTACAACCGTCTCGCTCGGATGCTCGACGTGGAATGCTAAATATTTATTGTGAACGAATTCTACCGGACTATCTGCCGTCCCGTGACCAGCAGCAACATGATCGATTTCGCACTCATATTGTGCAAATAGTCAAATAATTTCACAAAATGTAAATTTAAATCTCGGGGGCTGTATGTATATTTCGATGGTTCGCCGAATATTGACTGGTGTGTGGAGTATCTTTAACCCTCTGAACTTTTTATTCTTACTTTTAGGTAAGATTCAAATTGTTCACAAAAGCATTCTTTGAGGCCTTCTTAACGCTTAAGCGGTGCTTTCTCATGCGCTTAAACTTGGGGTGGCATTGCGCATCTCGACTCGAAACGAGCAAACCATGAAAACTGTCATACGAAAGAGCTATCAAAAGGAGATGCGCAATGAGGCCCCTGGTTTGAGGCCTAAGCGAAGGTGAAGAAATCGGCATTTAATAAGAAAGAGGCGCTCAAAAAAGAATTCACAAAGGCCCTTCGAATCCACGCCACGGCTTTGCCGCATTGACAAAGTCATTCTGATCTGATTCATATATGATTACATATACACTCTATTTACATTTTGAGTCAGATCACTTTTGTAAAAAAGTCCTACATCAAAATAGGATATGATAGTTTTCTGTTAGATTTTTCTAACAAAACACTGAAGACGTTTTATAAAAGAAAAATAAATACGTATTTGTCGACATTATATAGTAAGCGTTATCAGAAAAAAATTGTATAACATAAAGGTTTGAAAACAACTTTACAGTGGCGCAGCCAAAATTTTTGATAATATAAAGTATGGCTTAAGTTTAAATTTGTTTTGAAATTTCGCGGAATTCCGTTAAATTTCGTTAGAAGCTAGTTTTTTCCAGCGAAATTTTTGTAATTTTACGAAACGAAACGAAATCAAGAAATCAGATTTCGCCTTGCTCAAATTCCGCGAAATTCCACGTGTGGTGGATACGCGCCTTCTGAAAGAGCGCACATTACAATCCAATAACATAAACATTATGATCAGCATAACCGCGATCATGCCACTCGGGCGACGACCATTGCAGAAAAGGTCACGTATCCACCCCGCATACCATGTATGAGTAGGGACGTAGCATTAGCATATGGAAAATAAAATCAGATTGATTCTAACCATCAACGGAGTGCGTCGTCTCTTGATATCTAATTAATGATCACATCCCAAGACAAAGTGTTTGTCTTATAACTGTGAAGTCAGTTATTACACACGGAATTTCGTTTTGAACCCCCTAAAACGAAATTTTTCGATATACCGCATATGCTTAATCCAGGTAAGTCAGAAAAGCGCTTGACGTGGTTTCGCAGAACCTCAAGCATTGGCCTTGATGGTAGCGCGAAATAAAGTAAGGGCTGGGTAATACTTTTTTTATTTCACCTGGCAAGGCATATAGGACGTAAATTCTAAAATAATTTTTACAAAGTTGGAATACATTTTTGCCAAAAATAGCAAAACCATGTTTTTCCGATTTTTTGGATTAGAAATTTGATTTACTTTCTGATTAGCAACACGAAAGTTGAATTATTTCGATTTAAAATAAAAGCATGTGTTGATAAGTACCCTAACATGTAGTTTTCCAAAATTCTAACACTAAATATTCCAAAGTATATCACTGGTAATAACATTTTTACCTTTCTCGTATACAAAGTATTTAAATGTAGGCTTCCTATCTTCACCATGTTGAAATACAGTGATTTCACCAGAGGGGCGACAACGGATTTTTTTCATATGGAGTTTGGCAAGTATGACGGTATCCTCTTATTTGGCGCATAAATTTATACTCCAATGTCAAAATGCTCATATACTATCATGAATTGTCATGGTATTGTATTGTTTACCGTTTTTACTAGAGAGAGTAGTGTCGAAAGCGCATATCAAATTAAATATTGTAACGAACAAAAATACTAAAAACCCGTAAAACAAGGTGTTTTTACGTTATTCTTTACGCGAAATATGCAAACAAATAATTATGTTGGTAGAAAAAACTCTGTGCTGAGCAGAAACAGTTGTTTCTTGCATTATCCAAACTGCAGTGATTATTTTTCATAGACTACGGCGTAGTATTAGTGCCGTCGGAATTCGTTTGATGGGAGGCAACAAGCATTTGACAACTTAGCACCCGCCTGGATTTCACGCACATGTGTCCGTCCCCACCAGATGGCAGCAGCGTGGCTTCGCCAAGGCGAATATATTATAATGATATTGATCGTTGTCTCGATCGCACATAAAGCAGTGACAATGTCAACGAAAAAAAAAACAATTGCAAAACCATCTAAAGGACAGTTTATGTGAACAAAGGTTATTCTGCTGACTGAAACATCAACCTTGAACCTAGAATCGATGGTCAGCTGGAGCTCATTATTGGCCAATAAACACATGGAGAAGAAACAACTGTTAATGGCACCGGTTAAATAGCCCAATGGCGTGAAAAGCTCAAACAATAAACAACGAAAACAAACAGCTTGATTCTCAAGTTAGCAACCCGGTCACCATAATAGCTCAGTTGTTTCCGCTGTTTCGTATTAAATGGGGTGATGGGCCATTGTGTTCAATTTGGATCAACTGGTTATCTGAAAATCTTCGATAATCTGCACCTTTTAGACTATTAATCCTTTGAAAAAAATAATTCAACAAACTCATCAGGGAATTGAATTTCTATTAGTATTTATTTATGAAAAATTAATATAATAAAGAAACATCATCTGAAAACGATCAATTTAAGTATAGTATGAATACATGGAAACATTACGAAGTATTTCAACAAAAAGCCACTATTACAGAAATTGGTATCTTTACCCCAAACGAACGATGAAATCACGACAAACGTAAAAGCAGCGACCGTTATGGCTTCATGGTTGACCAGACAAAATAAAACACAATATATCGGCACTATTGGTCAGTCATACTTTGCCCGTGGACCTCGAAGAATCGGTAGTAACGTAATCGAAAAAAAACGACGAGTGGCAGCGAAAGTCGACAAACGGATTTGTTTTTTTTTTCTTTTCTAAGGTTCAGAACAGTGATAGTGTTCTTGGAAGCTTCTCCAGTCCTCAGTGAGATTATGATAAGCTCATTCGACGACGACGACGACGAAGCAAACAAAAACGCAGGAAGAAATTACAAGATAAATGGAAGATGAGTGGTGTTTTGTGTGGTTGAATCATCCGGAGATGTCCGTCGTTGTCGTCGACGCGAGTTTAAATCCAGTCAATCGGATTTATGTAAATTCGGTCGGAGCGATGACGACGACGTGCTGGACGTGATCAGTTGTCAGGCTCAATTTATATTTGATGGATTGGATGAGGATTGTGAGTTGGAGGGATTTGAGATTTGTCGGTCCATCTGATTTTCTTCAATTCGAGCAACAATCTTTCTGACGTTTATTTTCTTATTTGTGGTAATCGTGGGCGTGGGATATGGAAATCCGTACGACACACAGATATCAAATTCCGCACACCTTCAGAATTGGACCATGCAATATGTCCCGTTGAATGAATTTATTCGCTACAATTGGGGTCATATTTGACGCAGTAATAATGACAGCAAAATAAAATTTCCATAACAAATTGGAAAAATTTTATTAAAGAAAGCAGTATATGAGCAATAAATAAATATGAATTTTCCCTAAATAATGCCTTCATAAACAATTAGGAATTTTTCCCAAAACAAAAATAAATTAGCACTTTTGAAAGCAAAAAAAAATTTACACAAGGAAATCAAAATAACTCAAAATGTTGAATTAAAACAAAAACACGAAAAGAATTGAATAAATCAATATTAGCAATGAACAATTGCAAATTTTTCCATAAAACAAACAACATAAAAAATTAAAAACTTTACACAGAAGAATCAATTAGGAGCAATAAAAAAATAAGAAAATTTCCATGAAAAATTACAAGAAGACTTAGGAAAGAATGCTCGGTTTTATTGCTTTTTTATTAATTTTTTTATTGCTCTTAATTAATATCTGGTAGAAAAAAAATTATTGAAAATTTTGCATTTGTTTATTTCTAATATGATTTTTTAGGGAGATTTTGCATTTCTGAATGAGAAATTCTTCTTTAATAATTGCAATTTTTGCTTATTCTTAATTTTCATGAAAATTTTGCATTATTTGGGGAAATTTTATAATTATTTATAACTTATATCTTCATTTCTTTATAGGCCTAATAATCTCTTAATTTAGTAGGGGAGTTTTCATTTCAGTCCAGCAATATAAGCGCCCAACATTTGACGTTTGCATATTTTCCTTTCAAGTTTGCAATCTGTTTCCCAATACATCTACCTAAAATTTTATCCCTTCAACACGGGAAAGGGCTCTGGGGCCGACAGATTGCAGGACCCTTAATAGTGTACAAAAAAGGTGGATTTTGATGCAAAAGGTTTTGTGGAAACCGAAGTTCATTCAACACCCCTCCCCCTCCTTACTATGGCGCTGATTATTGGGGTTAGCCAAACAGACTGGAGGAGTCCTACATTTCTGCGCGACAAGTGTGAAAAGTTGGCAAATGTGGAAAGGCATTCCACTTAAAAATACTCTAACTGGGCTAAACAGGTATTAGATCGCAGGTCATTAGGCCGAATCAGGCCGAATGAAAGGTTGAAAGCAAAAAGTGATAATGAGAAGTAAATAGTCGGATCTTCCATCTTTCTTTTTCCTTCTTCCTTCGCCCTTCTTCCACCTTCCTTATTCCTTATTCGTTCTTCCTTTTTCCTTCTTCCTTCTTCCTTCTTTCTTCTTCCTTCATTCTTCCTTCTTCCTTCTTCCTTCATCCTTCTTCCTTCTTCATTCTTCCTTTTTCTTTCTTCCTGCTTCCTTCTTCCTTCTTCCTTATTTCTTTTTCATTTTTCCTTCTTCCTTCGTCCTTCTTCCTTCTTCCTTCTTCCTTCTTCCTTCTTCCTTCTTCCTTCTTCCTTCTTCCTTCTTCCTTCTTCCTTCTTCCTTCTTCCTTCTTCCTTCTTCCTTCTTCCTTCTACCTTCTTCCTTCTTCCTTCTTCCTTCTTCCTTCTTCCTTCTTCCTTCTTCCTTCTTCCTTCTTCCTTCTTCCTTCTTCCTTCTTCCTACTTCCTACCTCTTACTTCCTTTTTCCTTCTTTCTTCTCCATTCTTCTTCCTTCATTCTTCTCCCTTTCTTCTCCTTGTTTATTCTTCTTCCTAAAGATTTCTTTTTTCTTTCTTCATTCTCCTGGCTTTTTCTTCCTCGTTACGATTTCTTTTTTCTTTCTTCATTATTCTTTCCTCCTTCTTCCATCTTCCGTCTTTCTGTTTCTTTCTTCTTGCTTCATTTTTCTTTCTTTTCCTCCAGGAATTTCTCCGGAAGTTCCTCCA